>NC_142038.1:31693129-32033129 GCF_982192425.1 Myodes glareolus | reverse complement strand
TCTAGAATTATGATTATATATTGCTTTGCTTAAAGACATCTCATCTCCATAAATCTTAGTCCTGAATTACTAGAGTGTAATCAATTTGAAGATGTCACATTTAATACATACAGAACTGGTGCTTTCCTGGATTTCTGAGTCCCTGAAATTGAGGGGAATACCTGTTTCTAATATTTGGGGAAAGAATGCATGACCAGAAAAGGCATAACCATGGCATATAATAACAGGATGGGACTTAGGCTGTTCTACAGTCAGCATGCTTAATGTTTAGAGTCAGAAGTCAATGTCCAAAGCAGTCCCTCAGTTGGCACAATGCCAAACAGTTTACTAATGGCATAGCCAGCCTCATGTACAACACCGTAGGCTATAGCAGAAACATTGTTTGAGAGTTCCTGGTCTTTCTAGTAGCAGACTTGGTTGCTTGGCAATCATTTTATAGCACACAATGAGTTCAGAGATTCCTGAAGTAAAGGCAGAAAGGCAGAGTATTACCTTTTATGAAATAATATATAACCATTAGAGCATCCTGGGAAGGGGCAACTCCAGTGACATGGAGAATTCCTGACTGCATCTTCTTCTTGCAGGCGGTGTGAGCTACCTGTGCAGCTTCACCTGCCCGTGATGGAACTTGGCCGTGTGGAAGGTAGTGAGACACAGTTCAACGGGCTGACAACACACTTTTTAAAATAAGACAAAACTCGTTAAAATTTCCAAGGGGCAAATAACAAGAAAAGTTGTTTGTCTTGCCGTGATTTCAATATCTAATCTTGCATTTTAAAAAAGCAGCTAAATGAACAACTCTGGTGTCACTGTTGCCTACCTAACATCACATTTTCCTTACTACAAATGTCGTCATATGAAAAGGTAGATGTCTGTTTATTGTAGACATCTGTGGTTCTTTCACCATGTTCATGGGGGTTACAGGCTATATGGGAGTCTTCTTCCATATTTCAGTGGATATTGTGAATATTTTTTTGTTTTAGGGGTTCATGCATCTCCACTAATGCGTGTCATAAAAGGTTCCACTCTAATGGAATGTTCTATTAGTTCAGGATGAAAAAAACCTGAAGAACTGTTTGCCCATATCTAGCTAAAATTTTAAATATATAAACCCTATGACCCAACAATTTTACTTGGTGTCTATCCTGGGTGGGGAAAACTCACACAGGCTCAAGGAGAGATATAAGAAAATTCAATACTGGATGGATCATTGGAAATAACTACATTTTCAGAATTGAAAATCTGATGAAATCATCTTTGTCTTATAAAAAGCAAACTAGCAATTAAAAGCAATTTGTTTAATTAAGGTGAAAAAATAGAATCGCAGCCTCTAAGAGTCTTGTCCGGGCTAGGTGAAGATGAGGTGTAGATAGAATAGATTAAATAGCACAATAAAGCAGATATGATTTTCATAAGCAGCAGTACAGCACCAACCGAAGCCTCTAAGCTGAGACTTGTGGTAATGAATGGCATTTCTAGAAGGTGCTGTTGTCTTATACAACTGTTAAAGAACTGCTAATCAGAAGGCTTACTTTGTTGGTGGTATAGAATTGTGATCCCGCATCAAACCACATTTGAATTGAGCCATCCAACACACTGACTTCCACCTAGAGAGACCCTGAACAGAGAACTCTGTTCACCTCTGTTTAGGACTTCCGACCCATGCAAACCTTAGGTTAACAGATAGTTTTAGAAGTTGCTAGAACTTTGAAATTTTATAGTGCTTCAACAGAAAACAAATATACTCAGCCAGTGCATACTTGATTCAACAATTAGTAGTTGATTTTACTAGTCTATCAGTTTTTAGTGGGGACCAGAAGTTGAAGAAAGCTTGCCACCAATCCGTTTATCTCAACCATGTAATATGACCAATTCAGTGCTACTGGAAAGAAGATATGGGAGAATTGGGGGGGGGGGATATGAGCAAAATATTTCCTTTTTTCAGTGAAGCAACTGTGAAAATTTTAAATCATGTACTGTCATTGTTAAACAGTTCCTTCAAAGGGATGAAGCCTTTTAAGAATATAGAGGAAACCTGTGACCTCTGCGGCAGAAGATACTTCCTGTCTGAATAATAGTTTGTGTCCCAAAAGGGACTGTCCAATCAAAGAATATTAAATATCTTTTAAGACCAGAGTTGTCGAGCAAGTTGGGTATTGTTATTCCCCATCTGATCTTGTCTAATAAATTCATCCAGAATTTCAGGAAGAACCTCATGGAAATAGGATGATTTAGGATTATATCTAAAGAGACACAGATAATTTCTACAAACAGATGGACCAAAATATAATATTATCTACTTTCTCTATACTGAGGCATCTTCCTTGGTTCACACAGCCTTGCAAAAGAAACTCAAGGTTGACACAAAGTATCATTTTTAAGCTTTGCTTCAGAAATAACACTGGTGGACAATAAAGATCTAAATTGGTAGAGTAGAAAGTCTTCCCACAAGACCTCAAACAGCATGTGGGCAGGACTTGTTTATAAACATAAATGTGAAGCTATATCAGTCACAGTTTAAGACAGGAAAGGTAAGACAGATGCTGGCCCTTCAGGAGTGAAGTTGGCTTGCTTTTCAGATGAGCAATCAAAATCAACAGATATGGTGACTTAAAGTCAAGGGCATCAGCCTTGGGTAGAGAGGCAGGACATTATGCATACTTGACACAATCCTGGGACTGACTTAAGCTGTTGGGACAATTGTGTGTTTTAATGTCCTTACTGTTCTACATCACTCTTTACACTGTGGTCAGCTGTTCCTCCCAAGTGTCAGGAATAGACAATATACACTATAGAATATGAGTAAAGCAAAAGTATTTTTGATGCTGTGCCCACATCTCTCCAGCCCATCTCTAGATTTACTTATTGCTATAGAAGATCATTTCCTACCTGCTAAGGGATTCCACTCTTCACACTTGTCTCTACATGGAGGCTTTCTCTAGTGCCATAGCAGTTTGTTTTTTTTTTTTTCCAGTTCGAGTACATGACAACACAAGATCTTAGGCGCTACAATGCTCCCAGTGACACATCAATCTGCAAGGGAAGAGTTGGAGAATAAACACCTCCATGTGACAAATGTTGCCGAGATAATTCCTGTGTGGTCCCTAGCTACCCAGAACGTTTTCAGTCTCTACAGAAACAACTTCTCAAGAACAAAAACTTTTGTACCCTTATGCTGATACACACCCTTAAAAACAGTGACTTGTTGAATTTGTTGACTATTAGATGCGTCTCTGTAAGTTTTTCCTGAATTATAGTATTATTCTATTCATGGGCTATTGTTGGACATGATGCATTATTATTATAAATTCTAGCTATCTGCAAAAGATGTAATTCTTGGCTTATTTGTATTTTATTTACAAAACAGCAAATTTTATTTACTAAACAACAAACCCTTAAGGCTTTTGACTAGGTTCACTTAATATTTTTTTAAATAATGACCAAAGAACTTTACAAATTATACAGTAAAATCTACTGGAAAAAAAAACAAACAAAAGATGGAGAAATGAATTCTACAATGCTTTTCTTTCTGGGGAAACAAGAAATTCTAAGATAAATAAACAGGAGTTTGGTATGTTTACCAATTTATGATATATATAGATGGATGAAAAGCCCCCTAGGTTTATAATTGGAGCCGACCCCGATAACAAAACATCTGAGCTAATAAATGTATGAAGAGACAAGGTTTATTTTGGCTCGGAGTTTTGGAAGCTCTGGTCTAAGAATGACAGGTCTCTGCTAAGCCAGCACATTGTGGCTTGCCTGTGGAGCTGAGCAAATCTGCTTCTATAACAAGCCATGGAGAGAGAAAAAGGAGAGACTGAGGCTACGTAATTCACTTTAAAAGCACATACCCCACAAGCTATGGCTTACTACTAGTCCTATTGTGGAATAATCTTTTTGATGTGTCTGCCAAGGCACCTTCTGATTGGTTTAATAAAGAGCTAAATGGCCAATAGCTAGGCAGGAAGGGACTTCTGGAAAAAGAGAGAGAAAGAGGAGATAAATCTAGGTGCAACAAAGATGTCAGAGGACACAGAGAGGAAACAAGAGGTGCAAGATGAAAGAGAGGTTAAAAAAAAAACTATGAGGCAAAACATAGATTAATATAAATGGGTAATTTAAGTTATAAGAGCTAGTGGGACAAATCTAAGCTATAGACTGAACTTGTATAATTATTAAGTCTCAAGGTCATTTTTTGTGAGCTGTCAGCCCAAAGAAAAAATCCACCTATACAACCCACTTAGTACAGATTCCCCCACCTTCTAACAGTGCCAACCTGAGTTTATTGGTTCAGCAGAGACATTTAACATCCAAACCACGTATCATCTATAAAAAGAACAGCAAATTTTTTTGAAGCAGTAACAAGTCAGATGGGTAAAATGTTAAGATTCTGTGGGCAGCACACAGAGAGGGGCCATCAATGGGGACAGAGATGCTGCGATAAAGCTTGTTCCAATAATCCCTCCAACGTCATCTCAAGGTTGTTGAGGGTTGACAACTGTCTTCAGTAGTCTCTCTTTGCTTTCCCTGAAGATGAAGATGGATTAGAAAACTTTTATCTCTGTAAATCCGTACCCTACTTTTAGGCAAATAAAAGAATAGCAGAGAGTTGTCCTGAATCTGGTTCCTTTTCATCTTCTTCAGCCCTATAGACCTACCATAATCAATAATACCTCTATGATGTGAGTTTATTGCTTTGGTGAAATGAGGCCTTACCTTGTAACTGGAAGTTTTTCTCCTACCCATCAGTTCCCAAATAACCATTCTGAGACTTAATATTAATTACAAACTCTTTAGCCAATGGCTCAGGCTTATTACTAACTAGCTTTTACATCTTAAATTAATCCATTTCTATTAGTCTATATTTTACCATGTGTGTCATGACTTGTTACCTTGATGGCTGCTAGCATCTCCCAGAATCCACCTTCTTTTTCATGTCTTTGTTTGAATATCCTGCCTAGCTATATTCTGTCCTGCCATAGGCCAAAGAAACTTCTTTATTAACCAATGGTAATAGAATAGCATACAGAGGGATATCTCAAATTCACATTCCACATCATAGCATACAGAGGGCATGCCACATTATTACCCCTTTCATAGGTCCTTTCAAATCTCATTGCCTTAATAGTATAAACATTTTTCTCAAACAAAGGTGTAGCATGAGTAATAAAAACTCAGAGACAGATATAGGGGTTAAAGTTTAAGATTACAGAATCAAACCAATAATACTAGAAAGACCTTTTATCTCTACCAATGCTCAGATCAAAGAGGTGATCCTCAGGCCACCTAGACTGCACTGTGTATCCACCAAATCTCAGACCCCACACTTTAGTGGGTCATGTCTCTTCCCCTTTATGGTCCTCTCTCCACTCAGCCATATTGCTCCTGTCTCCACCTCCCTACTGTTAGAATTAAAGGTATGTGATTCGCAAACACTAGAATTAAAAGTGTAAGCCACTATCACCTGGATTTGTTTCTTGATCAATCTTGTGTAGCCCAGGGTAGCCTTAAACTCACAGAGATCTGTGTGCTTCTGTCTCCTGAGTCCTGGATTAAAGGTGTGTGCCAACAGTTCCTAGCCTCTAGTGGCTTAGATTTGCGCTCTGATCTTCAGGCAAGCTTTATTTATAAAATACAAATAAAGTATCAGTACACAAAAGCATTTCAGAATGATATTGGGAACAGGAAGTGAGATTTTGATCATATGCCAACAGGCAGAATCTACAGAATAATACCTTTCTTGTGTAAGTCAAAGAAAATCAGTTTAGGAAGACAAGATGGGATAAAAAGAATATTTAGAATTATAGGTGCCTTTTTAATCAATGGAGAGGTACATATAAAAACCAAGCTTACATTAAAACTAAATAAAAGGCTTATAATATAAAGATTCACAAGAAATCACACCCACCCTCCAGTATTCAAGCCTTGCCCATTTAGATAGCAGATACATCACTTACTAGATGTTTAATACTAAATTATACACTATTCCAAAGCTTTGGGTTTGCATCTATAAAATGGGGATAATAATATTTAATTCATATTAGACCAATATGATGATGAAGCAATTCATTCATTTTTCATGAATATGAAAATGTTATGCAAATACTAGAAATCATTATTTTATAAGATCCATCTGTAGGCATAGAAAAAAATAATCATTTGTTTTAAAATCATCATAACATAAAACTGACTTTATGAGTCCCCATTTTTAATTATCTCAGCATTCATAAGAAGGAAAAGATGTTCTAAGATCTTAGCAACACGTGTGCTCTGTCAAAACCATTGCTGGGCAAACATTTGTCTCTTCAACCAAGAACAGTGGATCTTAACCTATGGGTCACAAACGACCCTTTCACAGGGGTCGCCTAAGACCACTGGAAAACAGATGTTTACATTATGATTCGTTACAATAGCAAATTACAGCTATGAAGTAGCAATGAAAATAATTTTATGGTTGGGGTCACCACAACATGAGGAACATGTTGAAGTATCCCAGTATTATGAAGGTTAAGAACCACTGACCCGGAGTCACACATTTGCCACCATGCATTAACTAGTAGGCAACAGAGAATACATTAGGAGAAAAAAGAAAAACATAGGACAAACTGAGCATGAAGGGAAAATAACCCATCTGAACAAAGAAATAATGTGCCCTTTACCTGGAAAAGATTTCATGTCTAGAGGGGCTCTCCCATTAATTAAAATGCAGCTATATATATTTTATATTTTATTTTATTGGACACTATATGCTAATAACCTATTAAACCAGAGAGGTGCCAGAAAAGAGAAATCACCCAAAAACTCAAACAAAATGGAATATACCAAAGCAGCCAGGTTCACACCGCCTTTTAGAAACCTAGAAGGCAACCTCATCTGCTCAGAGAAAACCTTGCCCCTTTCCTGATTAGAGGCAATCAGAACACGGCAGCTGACAATCTTGTCTAATTTAAAAATTATCACATCAGATGATAACTGTTAATAACTACCAATATAACCCAGCATGAAAAGGAAGGTCAAATGATACAGTTTGAATGTTAAATAAGGCAAAGACTATGACTAGCTTTTAACAGAAAGAAAAACGTTTGCCTTTAAAAAAAAATTCACTCTAAAAATGTGTTGCCAAACCACACAGCGGGCTGCTGTTTGTCTTCTAGTGTTCAGTAACATGATCTCCCAGTCTGGGTTGGGTTTTTTTTTCTTCCAGTTTATGATGCTGTTGGACTTGGAACACTATTGTCTATCATTATAAAATCAATTCTGAAGCAATTGCCTTTTCCAGAACAGACCGAGACTTTCACGATGGTTAAATTCCCTAACACTGGTAACTTTTGCATCATAAGAAATAACTGTTCCGCAAGATAAGAACTCATACCTGGCACCATTATCTGGGCCAAGACGCTGTGGCTAGGCAGGTCATAGGCCTTAGGGGACAAACCGCCACTCTTCTGCTAAATGGACATAGTATTAAACCAACTCCTAAGGGTTATTGTTATCCCACAGATTAATCTATCCCTCAACCCTCATCAGAGAAGTGTCTGCTTTCAGCAGGCATTGATTAACAGAGACCCACAGCTGGCCAACGTGCTTAGGGGTCATTACAGAACTGGGGGCAGGAAGGATGTAAGAACCAGAGGCAGTGATGACTACAAGAAAATATTGTCCTCTGGACACAGAAAGGCCGCTGCACATGTGATTATATGTCCCCCTCCAGGACATGGACACTTTGTCCTGGAGTAATCACACTGCGTGTGTCATCTGCTCATTGGCCACTGGGCAGTCATCTCAATGTTGTTAGCCAGGAGGTTAGCTTTAGGAAGACTGACTGAAAGGCCCCCATTGCAGTCTTAATGAACAATAGGGGGTAGTGAATGACACCAGCTCGACTGGTGTGCTCCTTTCCCAGAAGTGCCCCTGGGAGAGGCATCGGGGAGGAGAGGTGGATGGTCCTGACTGCTGGGCTCCTCTGCTCTCTTCCCAAAGCATGTACTTTGGGGAGTTCAGTGGGTAAAGTGCTTCCTGGGAACACCTGAGGGCCTGACCTTGGATTCCTAGCACCCACGTAAGTGGCAGTATGCAGATGCACCAGTCTGCAATCCCAGTTCCCGGGAACAGGGGGACCTGGAGGCTCACTGTAGCCACTGAGCTGAAAAGGAAGCTCAGTGAGAGATCCCTGCTAGAATGAAGAAGCGGAGGTGGAGATGGGGTGAGAGGAGGAGTTTAACACCAGACAATATCCTATGTGCAGCCCCCCCCACCTCAAAGCACACATCTGCACACATGCGCACATCTAAGCACAAAACAGTCCACTTCTTCCTTGCTCGCTTAGAACTCCTGACTGCTTGCTTCCCCTGCCTTGTCTGGATTTTCATCTTTCAAGAGCAGAAGAATCAGGACTGCTGCTCACAGCAAGACTAGAAAGACCAGGGGAAGCAGGACCTGTCCCCGCGACAGTTCAACAATTGAGGCACTACAGTGTTTATGTACAAGCAACCCTCAGGTAGCTAAGAGACACTGTCTCCCAGAGCTGTCATTCATCTCTCCTCTTCCTCCTGTAGGCACTGTATGTCCTACCATCACCAAAACAGATGCGTGCACCCCCCAAAAAGGTGTTCTGAAAGCACCGATATTCACATTCCCTTTATAACGCATTGCCATGGGGTTCTGTTTTATCATCATTCTGAATCTTTTACCCTGCCTATTTACTAATTAAATCTCACCATGAGTATGTATGTATGTGGGGGAAGGGCATGTATGCTTTGGTGTCTAGAATGCCAAACATTTCATGGAAGCTGGAAACAGATCTCAGATAAGAGGGTTTTTTTTTCTCCTTTAAGAGGATTCAGAACCTTGATAGAAAATGGAAATTTGTATCCATAAGAAAAACACGATAAGGCCTTAATTTACTCACATACATTCACATATAAGATGGAATTATCTATCACCAGTCATCCATGTCTTTTCCTGTAGAAGAGCTTTATGAAAAGGGACTCAAACATTTTATGTGACAAGATTCTGTAATTCACTAGGGCACTGTACAGATGTGAGAGATTATCATTCTTACATTAAGGATTAAGAGAATTCAAAGTCTCCGCTAGGAAATCGAGTCCAAATGTTCTCTGCTTCCCTCCAGCAGTTCTTACTCATTTCCACCACAAATCTCCTCTTATAATTTTTAATCTTTGCATCTGGCTATACAAACAGGAATAGATAATGGATAACAATGCTTGACTCAAGAAAGAGTCCCTAAACATATCGCTCTGACTCCATAAATGGCAATGCTAAGAACATCTGGGGCCATTCGCTGAAATGTCCCTAAGTTATAGAGAGAACCATAAATCTGTACTTATCAGTGGAGTAAGGCCTTCTTGGGTCTGCAAAGACATACTGCATACATGATGAGAAGCAGTAGCTAGCAGACCATGTGAGGAAGAGTCAGGGGTGGGGAGACTTGGTTAATGGAGAGAATGCCAGCCCCCTGAAAACAGAAATGGCACGGAATCCTTTCTTCCTTGAAACAAATGAAGACCTCCAGATACTAAGACACCACGGCATAGGCTCTTGCTTGGGTAGGGAGAAAAGAGTCTGACTTTAGGATATAAACTCTGTTCTTGGTGTCCATGAAGTGCCTGAAGATCACACACACTGCAGCAATTTGATTTGCCCCAGAGAACTGTGAATGTGATGTCTGGCTTCATCCTTGTGACCCTCTCAATCTGCTGAGAACTTCGGGGTAGAGGTTATCTTTAGAGGACCGGGATTAAGGATGCAGGGTGGCAGGATAGTGATGTAAGTGGAAATGGTGCTTCTTCTCCTCCACCCGATTCCTAGGAGCTGAGGACCAAACCCAGGGCTTTGCTCTTGCTGGGTAAATGTTGTACCATTGAGCTAAATCACCACCAATGCCCAAGCTGAGATTCTTCAAGAGAACCAGCACTGCCTGTCAGGCCCTGCTCACCTTAGCCAAATGCTCCCATTAGATCTCCTTGTCTTACAACTTACTATTCTCCACTCCTTATATTGTTTCCCACGAGTTCTTTCAAGGGCTCTGTGGCAGTTTGAATGTAGTTGGCCCCAATAAGCTCATAGGGAGTGGCACTATTAGGAGATATGGCTTTGTTGGAGTAGGTATGGGCTTGTTTGAGGAAGTGTGCCACTGTGGGGGTGGGATTTGAGGTTTCCTGTGCTCAGGATACTGCCCAGTATTGCCTGCAAGATGGAGAAGTCCCAGTTACTACTCCAACACCATGTCTGCCTGCATGCTGCCCCACTCACCACCATGATGATAATGAACTGAACCTCTGAAACTGTAAGGGAGCCACTCCAACTAAATGCTTCCTTTACACGAGCTGCCATGGTCACTGTATCTCTTCACAGCCATAGAAACCCTAACTCAGACAGTCTCTGTGTCTGTTCAAGTCCGTACTTGCTGATCTCCTACTCATTCTGGAGTAAAGGGGAGTAAGCACCTCTACCTCCTGCATCAAGTATCTATTCGAAAAGACAGTGTGCATCCAATACTAATCACACATCACTAGCCTCTGCAGTGGGTCAGATCAGAACTCTAAGATATCAGTTCTCAACCTGTGGGTAATGACCTTTTGGGGGTTGGCATAAGAGGTATTTATGTTAAGATTCATAACAGTATCAAAATTTCAGTTACAAAGTAGCAATGAAGTCATTTTTACGGTTGAAGGGGTCACTACAACAAGAGGAAATGTATTAAAGGAAGGAAAAGAGGAAATGGATCACAGCATTTAGAAGGTTGAGACCCACTGGTCTAAGAGATGGAGTCTCTATGTTTCACATGTTCAGGTAACCCCACTCTCAGAAAACAAAACTCATGAGTCTGTGAGAAACCCTACACAGAAATAAACTCTGAGCAGAAACAAGAGCACTGTGCAAACAAAAGAGAATAAAACGATGGAGTCGGGAAGCCGCTCAGCAAAGCCATTACCACGCTTACTGCTATTTGAAGGCACAGTGATTGAAGTTATTGTGTTAATGCGAGATTACTAAATAATGCACCCCATAAAAGGGAGGCATTGCATTGGCCATAAAATGTGTGCAACTGCAAAAGAATTCATACTTATTTAATGACACTTTAGAATTGGGTGGTAATTAAAATCAAGTAGAAATTTTTAAAAGCCAGATCCAAGCATGCTAGTACATAAATTGCAACATTTTCTTTGTTCTCCAAGCACATAAAAAAAAATAAGTTTTACACAGAGGTTTGGTTTTTTTTTTCTATTACCCCTGCCTTTTTTTTTTATTAAGCCCACCAGGAACAGCATAATTTTGACTCCTCAGTATTTCCACTTCTAATTGCTGGGAGGATTCATTATCAGCTGTCTGAAGTGCAATACATCAACCTTGCAAGGCTGAGTTACAAAAGACATTCACACATCTGATGGGCTGCTGTGCTAAATACATCTTAATTTGTGCTGCATCTGCTGTTTTCTGGTTTGTTTGGCATGCAGTGAATTCTGCAGACATTAGAGAAGATTCCTGGATTATTCTTTTTTAAAAAACCACCAAAACTTCATGTACTTTTCTTTAAAAAAAAAAAGGCCATCTTCTACCATTATTCAATTGTGTCTTTGAATGTTCTAAACTCAAAGTTTTATATATGCACGTATTAAAAAAAAGCATGCATTTGAATATGTATATGTATATTAGTTAAATGCACATAAATTTGCATGCATGTCAAGCCAAATATTCAGTTCAATCACATAAAGCAAAACAAACCTCCTTCAGCCATAACTGGATGCATAAAGATGTATACACAGGCTTACAGCTCTGGCATCGATATAAATGCTCTCTACGTCACACAGGTCTGGCTTTGGTTTGCTCGCTATGCCAAAGATGTCAGCAAGGTTGGCACTCTCGGTTCAGCCTTAACTAAGCCAAAGTTGAAGTAAGAAACATATGCGCGTCGGCATGATCCAGGATAAACCAGCCTCAATAGTAAGGAAGTTTACATCTGAACTGGAAAAGGAAACAGACCTCGGTCTGGAGCCAGTGTGTTTCTCAATCTTTTCATTAAAACAGCAGCATCCAAGATAGAGGCAAAGCCAGTCTCCAGGCTCTGCAGCTGGAAGTTGCACAGCGCCTCATGCACAGAAGGGCCCTGTGTGCAGGAGCTCTGAGGGACTGGACAGCAGTGGATTCGCACATATGCTTAATTTGTCAGTCATTTTATGTTTAAGATCGTGAAAATTTACCACTTGAAAAGAAGACAGGCAGAAGAAAGAAAATGTAGAGAAAAGGAAAAACTCAGGAAGAAACGCAAATGGCATTGCTTTTGAATTTGGGTTGCTATAAGGGAAGGGGCAAAGGCAGCCATTTCTGTTTGTAAGTGACTATTTTTAAACACATAACTTTTTAATGAAACTGATCAAAAGAATCACACATTTTTGCCACAGACTTTGAAATCACTAGCAAAAAGGACACCCAAAGTTCTCTACAATCTCAAAACTTAATATAAATGTAGTATTTTTGAGTTTTGTATCACATAATGCTTTTACACACACATACAGACATACAGAGAGAGAGGGTGAGGGGGGGGAATGTACTTTAAGGGAACCTGGTTAACAAGCATGAGTTTGGTGTAAAACCATTTGCAGTCACAGAGGCCAGCCCACTTTGTGGGCTGCAAGGAAGCAGCCCTGCTCCCTGCCCTCTGCCTGCCCTGCCCCTTACCTAGCAGGAGCAATACCCCTATTTACATAATGTCAATCATACTCTCGGGGCTGTTTTCCCAAGGACGTGCAGAAGTGATTACCAAGGCAGGCGTTATGACTGGTGGACTCACAGACAAATCAGAGCTTCCGTTCCGGAGTAGGTATGTTGAATCGATAAGGCGTACTGCTCAACCAGGGCTGAGAAAAACACCTCATAAAATAACAGCATTTGGAAAGGTTAATCAATTCAGCTAATTGTAAATGCTCTCGATTGTCAGTCCCTAAGCAGTACCTTCTCTTTGTAGCTAGTAATTCACTGTGGGGTGTACAGCTCGAAAAGGCAGCAGAGGAAGAGGGGGGAGGAGGCAAATTTCTCATTACTCTATCCTTGTTGTGCTCTGTTGGGGTCTGTGAATGTCAATACATTTACCACAGGGAGATAGCCTTTTTTACCCTGCTAGCACTATGTTGCCTCCTTCATTATATACAAAACAAAGTAAAGGGCCTAATTACCTTGGGTCTAGGCAGACGGACAGGAAATCAGGGTATCGATTTGGGGGGGCAAAGTCTTAAGGCAATGCAGATGACTAATAATGTAGGCGTGTAAAGAGATGCTCTCTCTTTGACAACAGCAAGCCAGCGATATCTTATTCAGCGCCCAGAGAGAACTCAGATAAAGAGACCCCATCCTTCCCTTCATCTCCCCTGTCAAATCCCTACCCCCATCCCTGGGCTTCGGAATCTCCAGAGCAAGGTCACTGTTGCGGGTGGGGACGTGGGGGGGGGGTAAGAGTGATGGTGGAAAGCAGAGATGTGGGAACAAATCATGTCCTAGCCTGAAATGACACCCGACTCTGGCAGTGAAGGAAGGCAACCACACTGAGGGGAAGTGGGGATCACGTCTGGGTCTGGGGCTTCCCAATAAGGCCACCACATTTCCAGTTCATGGATGATTGCTCTGAGGTCAAAGAAGGCCATTCATACAAAAGTTTGTGGGAAATTCTAGAAAGCAATGACACGGGGTAAGTGACACACTAAGAAGTCTGTCTCCTCTGCATTTTACTTTGTGTATGTATTTGGTGTTCTGTTTCGGAAGTTTTCCTTCCCTATAACAACAGTCATCCATCTCTCACAGTTAGGAAATATGTAGGAAGACCTGATATAGTCAAGAAATATTTGTTTGTGCCCAAAATGGAGGTAAAAAACTATTTCGAATATCCCGATGCAGGGCTAGCATTTAAAGCGAAGTATGTAGTAATAATCCATGCTCACATATTAGGGCTGAGATTCCCATGCTGTGTATCCTTGCCCACACTGAAACACAAAATGCCACAGCCAACCATCATCTTCCTTCTATTGCATTTACACGTGGGTGAAAAGTGAATGTCTTTGCTGCAGCGGCCTAGCTGTAAACAGTGAGAAAAACTTGAAACCGTAGAAAGAATCCCCAAATACTGAATGGAAGAAAGAGCATGCTTGCATTTCATATGTCTCCATTTAGCGTAATTAATCTAATTCAATCTGAGGCCTTGCTCCTATCAAACCATGGTGTCTTCCAGGTATGTCAGGGAGAGTGCTTAGACCAGTCACATGACTCCACTGAAGCAAACATCCGTGGTGACTCGAAAAAGAAAAGGAGAAAAGACGCAAACCTGGAGGTGACAGCCACACTTCACAAGTTGCTTTGTTCCTCGAGCACTGTGGGATGGCAGGAAGACGTTTAGAATCAAACTGACTAGTGTACTGCATCAACAATGATGTCGGTAAAGAGCATCAACTCTCCTCCGGGGAAGAGTCTTTAAAGTGTTTGCCAGATAAATTCCGTCCTTAATGAGCGAGTTCGTTCATAGTGAGCACACTGAAAGCGTACCACACTTACCCCTGACAATAGAAATGAACTCAACAGCCATGTGTGGCTTCCTTACCCAGTATAAGGCTGTGGGAAGAGACCTCCTCACCACTACCCCTCTGTTCTAGTTAGGGTTTCTATTGCTGTGATGAAACACCGTGACCAAAGCAACTTGTGCAGGAAAGGGTTTATTTGGCTTAGGCTTCCACATCACGTTTCATCTCAAAGGAAGTCAGGGCAGGAACTCAAGCAGGGCCGGAACCTAGAGACAGGCACTGATGCAGAGGATATGGAGTGCTGCTTACTGGATTGTTCTCATGGCTTTCTCGGTCTGCTTTCCTAAAACATTCATGGCCATTGGGATGGCCCCACCTACAATGAGCTGAGCCCTCCCCCATCAATCACTGATTAAATGAATGTCCTAAATACTTGCCTACAGTCTGATCTTATGAAGACATTTTCTCACCTGGGTCTCCCTTCTCCCAAATGACTCTATCTTGTCTCAAGTTGACAGAAAACCAGCCAGCACAGCCTCCTTCCCTTTCCTGCATCTCCAACTTTCTTTGTCACACAGCCCACCCACCTAAGAATGCCTCCTCCTTATGATTGTGAGACAAATGTCCCTACAACCCTAATGATGTTGAGAATTGAGAGTGGAGACCTCTGAATGTGATTACTGCCTTACTTTAAAAGAATGAATAGTGTAGACAGACGGAGCTTTCATTTCCCGGCCTCCCAGACATGGATAATCACACAGAAACTATATTAATTACAATAATGTTTGACTGATGGCTCAGGCATATTTCTAACTAGTTCTTACATATTAAGTTAACCATTTCTATTAGTCTATATATTGCCATGTGGCCATGGCATTACCTCATTTCGTACATGTCTTGTTTCCTTGGCAGCTGGCTGGCGTTTGCTTGATTCTGCTTACTCTATATATCTCTGCTTGGATTCCCTGCCTGGCTTTACTCTGCTAAGCCATTAGCCAAAGCAGCTTTATTTTACAACCAATAAAAGCAACACATATACAGAAGAACATCCTATATCATCTTCCCTTTTCTGTCAAATTAAAAAAGAAGGTTTTGACTTTAACATAGTAAAATTACATATTCAAAACAGGTATCAAGCAAGAATTATAGTTATATTTGCATTATAACTATAACATTTACATTTGGCAAATTAAGGAAAATACTGTCATCTATCCTATCTTTGTGTATCTAAAGTTTTATATCTAATTTAGCTTTTATCATATCTAACAAAAACTATAATTATAATAACTATGTTCTTCAACTCCATCAAAGTTCCCAGAAGGATATAATATTACTTAAATACACAAGAAGTGCATTGTAAGCAACTTTCAAAGTTCTAGAAATAACAGAGATATCTCACTTCCTCGACAGTCACTCAAGTTTCTTTTGTAACATTGGAGCATCCACCTTCAGCCTACAGGCCCATAATATCTGGCAGACTCTTCAGTGAAACAGGACATTTGAAGGTCTGTTCTGCCTTGTACTGGCACAGTTAATTACTTGCTTTCTTCTGTGTTCTGTCAATTGTCTGTTAGTTTCTTCTGTGAAGTGGGAACCCTGAAGGACCATCCTATCTTTTGAAAAGTTTAGCAGTCACATTTCTGTGGGTTCTGAATGCTCAGTTCATACAATATACCATCAAGCAATGCAGGCAAGAGCAGTTTCTTGCCTAAATGACTAGCCTTGTCACACTGAAGGCAAATTCCATAACAAGTTTCTTTAATGCCCATCAATTTCTCTGAAGTAATTGATGTTGCCAGAAACAGACATGTCTCACTGTTGAGAGAAGTCCAAGTTCTTATAATATTTTAAATGCCACATTCTGTAGGTCTTTGAAAGGTTTAAAATATATCTCTGTAAATCTAGAATACCTAACTAACATGATCACAAGTTTAACTAATATAGATGACTATTAATCCATAATTTTAATTACACATTTTAAAATTAACTATATAAACGTATTATGTTCTTAAGCAAGAGCAGAAATAGACATATAACAAAACTGACCTTATATTTGTATTCATAAACCAAAGTCCATACCAATGTAAAACCAATGTAAAATGTTCATTTCTATATCATATTATATCATATCTCTTCTTTTTATTTAGAAAGGCCTTGACTGTGACCATTAACCATTTATAATCAACCCTCCTTAAATGAAAACAAACATCTATAAACAATACTTGGGTATTTGGGCATAGTTTTTTAGACTACTTTCTGCTAATTGGGGGCACTGTTAAACAGGTATTTCATGGGGTATCCTGTGTAGTTGGTTCATCTCAGCTAGCAATCCTGAAGCTGTCCTGGATGTTGGACGACCTGGGCCATCACTTCAGGGGATCTTGTTTGATTAAATGATATTAGCCAGTAAGAAATCCACAGCTTTCTATCCTCTGTGGAAAGAAAAGCAGAACCTCTTTTCCAAAGTAACATGTCCTTAGACTTAAATTTGGAAGTCAATACACCTTTACAATATAAATGTTGGTCCATCTTAGCAGCACATATAATGAAATGTCTCTCTCTGGTTAGCTCGTCCTCAGTCAAAAAAAAATCAAAGAAAATACAATAATATATATAATCCAGACTTGGTGTATTTCCCATCTTTATATGGCTTTTTTTACTCTATTTCTTTTATTTTTATTTTTAAATTTTTGGTCTTTTGAGACAGGGTTTCTTTGTATGTCTTTGGCTGTCCTGGATCTTACTCTGTAGACCATGATAGCCTTGAACTCTCTGAGATCTGCCTGCTTCTGACTCCCAAGTGCTGGAATTAAAGGTGTACATCACCACACCCAGCTACTCTATTCTTTTTTAAGGACTTTGTCCTTTTCCTTTTCTCTCCCAGGCCAATGTATATTTTTAAACACACTGTAAACTATTTAGAGGTTTCTTTGTGCTTTTTTTTCCTGTCTGAATCTGCCTTTACTATATATCTCTATCTTTTTCTGAGCTTATGAGCCTTAAATCTGCTAAGCAACATGGCTAGGATTAAAGCTGTAGCTTTGGCAGCTGGCTCTGTCCATTCCTTGGTTTCTTGAGAGCCTAGCTTCATGATGGAGGTATTGGTGGGAGCTACGCTTACTGCCACAACTCTGTGGAGTTTCAAGGTTCAAACTACTACCAAGAAGCTTTCCACCAGCTGCCTATAAATACCATTTAGGTGCTTGATAGTGAGCCTCTCCAAAGAGCTGCAAAGTTTTTAATGCTGAGTCAGAAAATCTCTCTTAAAGGAGCTGTGTCTCTGCTTGCCTCTAGCAGACAAAACCAACCTGAGACAATGCTACTAACAAGAAGCTGTGCTTGACTTTGTTGTTTTCTCTCTAGAATTCTTTCTTTTTAAAGCTTTCTCAGGTTTTATGTGGAAACTCCTACCAAATGTTTGGGCACCATTTGTAGACAGAGAATACATTTTGTTTCTCAGCCTCTTAGACCAGAATAATCACACAGAAACTATATTAATTACAACAATGTTTGGCCTATGGCACAGGCATATTTCTAGATAACTCTTACATATTAAACTAACCCATTTCTATTAGTCTATATATTGTCATGTGACCATGCCATTACCTCATTTTTTACGTCTTTAGATGTCTTTAGACATCCGCAGCTGGCTGGCATCTTCTTGACTCTACCTATTCTCTCTCTCTCTCTCTCTCTCTCTCTCTCTATATATATATATATATATATATATATATATATATATATATATATATATATTCGCATTTCCACCTGTTTTTACCCTGCTAAGCCACTGGCTGACAGAGGTTTATATATCAACCAATAAAAGCAACACATATACAGAAGGACATCCCACATCAGGATAGATCTGCTAGAGTTCCAATAAGTATACACGATGTGAATAATGAGCAAAGTTAACAAAACTACCATTTCCTGGGACCAATTATATTTTTTCATTGACCAGTCATGCTTAAGCATCTGGTCCCTTTGATCCAGACACACTGAGTCAGAGCCAGCATGTTTTATATACACGTGATCTTCCTCCTAGAGGATACATTTTCCTACCAGTTCAGTAATTTCTTGAGGTTATCCTAGGGTGTTGCTCAACTTGCTACTAAATTAAAACACTTATTAAAAAACTTTGAAGCACTCTCACAATTTTCAATCACTGTGCACACAGCAATTTAAAATTATGGGAGCAGTTTTATAAGCACTTGAATTTGGAGGTGATCAGAGACCTGAAAATGTGCAATATAGAGTAATTTAAAATTATTAGAGTACTTCACATTTTTTTATAAGCTCTTCAGCTGGGAAGTGATCGAGTTCTAACATCTGAGCTCACACGGTGCAAAGTGAAGTACTTCTCAGCCCCAGATGATACACTCTATTAAATCAGGCCACCTTAATAATTCTAAAGTGATGTACAGTGGGCATGGCCACATCTTCAAACTCACTTTTAAATTAAAAAGATTTTTCACTCCAACCTACAAAAATCACTTATATGATAAAACAGAAATTTACCCTTTCAATTTGGGACACTAAATTGTCATTCTGCACGGAGAGTCCCTTACCTTTAGTTATAACAAATATCAGAATATTTAAAATACTTATTTTTAAGAAATATTTTTAATAAAATAAATTATTAAAAATTATGCCAAGAAACTTTAGCACCTCCTCATATTTGAAAATATCCCAACTCTCAAGTAAGCTATATAGTATGTCATATTTTGGGATACAACACTCTAGTGTCTAAAACAGTGTTACACCTATCAGCCTTCTTTGCTAAGTGCAGCCTTCTTACTACTTGTGAAAAATAGTAAGACCCCTGCTATCTCTTTTGAAGCCACCACTGATCTGAAAAACTGCACAGGGAGCCAGCAAGGTTCTCCTCTCTCTCCCTGAGTGCAGAGAAAGGACAACAGGACCAAAGTGTGGTTTGCACATCCTCCATCTGCCCCCACTGAATGTACACTGAGCACATGTGCCTAAAACAGGTCAGTTTTTGGCGACTGTGCTGGCCTTGTGAAGTCTTATCCTTTCCATTACAAAAACACAGTAAAGAATTCTGGTCTGGATTGATCTTATCACAACAAGACAGTGATTTTAATCTCCATGTAAAATAAGTCCATCTTTAGCATACATTTAGTATGTTTACATAAGAGCCTGTCCTGGAACTTACTCTGTAGACTAGGCTGGCCTCGAACTCACAGAGATTCACTGCCTCTGCCTCCCAAGTGCTGGGATCAAAGGCGTGCACCACCACCATTTGGCTTAAGACTATCTTAGGTTATTCTCTTACGTTGTTTAAATACAATGATGACTCACATAACTAGAGAAATGACTATGAAATCTCTTGACACTGCTAAAAAAAATGTTTTCCTTTCACTGTACATTAGAAAGTTGAATCCTGCATATGCCTGTCTCCACTCACCAATGTCTGATTTAGCTTAATTCTAAAGCTGCAGTCGTACTAAATTAGAGAGTGACTAATTTGATGCTTCTTTGTTCTTTGATGATACTTTGAAATTTTTGAGACCTGATCCTAGCTGATATGCTCAGAGCACACAGGTATCTGGAGAGTTTCCTGGTGGCATCTTGCCATCACAGAGGGCTCGCTGGAGGAGTCCGCCATAGTTCTCATCAGGGAATGTGCTAGTAGACTCTAAAGTCCTTCAGTTTTGTGTCAGCACTGCCCCAGCCACCTCATCTCTCACTATTTATGCTGCCTACAAATTGCCATGCTATCTTATTGTGTTTGTTCTTGTAGCAACTTCTTCCAATGAAATATATACACGGACATCCGGGAATTAAGGTACATCTGCCTGGAGGATTGCTATGGTGTCATTTCCAACTTCATTTCAAAGACAAGACACAGAAAGAGAACCACGAAATTAAGAAATGACTATTAAGGAAGAAACTGATTTGTATTTGGATTATAAAGTCACTGAAGGTGGGGTGCACTTACTGCTCAAACTCTCTCTGAATCTCTCTGTAAGTACCTGATGTTTCCATGAAGAAACAATAAGGTTTTCCCTTTGAAAATAGTGATGCCGGATCAGAAGCAATACCACAGTGGGTAAGAGCATTTGTTGTTCAGTCACGAGGACTAGAACATTCTATAAGGTGGCTTACAAAATCCTGTAAGCTACAAGGCATCCTATGCCCTCTTATGGCCTCCAAAGGCACCTCCCCCCCACACACACACATACACATACATGTACACATATACTCTCACAAACATACACAGAGGTACACAGGTGTACATGCATGCACAGAAACAAATAAATTTAATCCCTAAAAATATATATGTGTGTTGAATTCTGGGTTACTATTTCTGTGAAATGGTTCCTGAACTTGACCAAGAAACACAGGTTTGAGTTCTAACTAGTGTGTCAAAAGCTGCAGATGTTAGAGAACCCCATCCCCTATACAGTAGCATTTTGAATTCCGTATAGCTTGCTTTTCTCGTTTCTCTGTACCTTTTGCTCACAGCTCCATGGTTTTCATGCTATTGCCAAGGGAAAAAATCAGTTTAGAAAGGAGACTAAAGGAACATTGTCCTGGTAGCATTTAAACAGGTAGTACACAATCTAAGGAATCTATCATTTAGCTATAACACCAGAAGGGTTTGTAGTTATCTGAGCTATTCCATGGCAGTAATACAAAATTCTTTGCATACTCACGTCTGAAAACAAAATGGACTTGCCAGGAAAACAATCTGACCTCCTATTTTTGCAAAAGACCTGGATTAAGTATCCAGCACCTACACACGGTGGCTCTCAACCATCCATAACTCTAGCTTTCAAGAAATCCAGTGCTCTCTGGGAAGCGCCGCAGACACCAGGCATGTGTTTGGTGCATAAGCTACACACACACACACAAAGTACTCGGAAAAATAAATAAATCTATGTTGTTGTTTTTGGTTGGTTGGTTTTTTTCAAGACAGGGTTTCTCTATAGCTTTGGAGCCTGTCCATCCTGGAACTAGCTCTTGTAAACCAGGCTGGCCTCGAACTCATAGAGATCCACCTGCCTCTGTCCCCTGAGTGCTAGGATAAAAGGTGTGTACCACCACCACATGGCACACATCTAAAATTTTAAAAAATAAAAAAAAAATCTTCTCAACTCTCACAATAAGTAATCAGCAGGCAGAGATATAAAAAAGTAAGTAGCAAATGAGTATATGCCGGGGCTGAGGGGAAAAAAATCGGTATATAAATGGAAGCAGGCCTCCCAAAGGCATTTCTAAAGATTCCCGCATATTAGAAACAGAAACGCTGTTAAGAGAGAGCCTAGTCAATTTTTTTTTTTTTACTGTGGCGTGTGGGGTGACATTAGCCTCTAAACAAAATTCTGCTCAAAGAATAGGTAAAAAGTATGTCAGACTATCTCAGGACAGTAGATTTGAAAATCATCATGGATAATTCAAACTCTGTGGCTATTATGTAGAAGCAAAAGTGGCTGTATAAGAATAATATCAGGGCAGAATTTCTATAAAATGATGATTGCATACGTGCTATGACTGTGCAAACATAATGAAGCGTGACATGCCTCGGATAGTTTTCAGGGGTTAGGTTAAGCTCCGGGTTGTCTCTGGGCTTTGCTATGGTAATCACTGCCTTCAGGATCCCTGTGTAAAGGGCGAGAGAAGCAATTACACATGATGCCAATCTGGGAGTCTCTTGTGGACCGCGCTGACTTTAATACTGAAACCATGGAGATAACGCTAGAATAAAGCTTTTGCACGGCCACTGTGTACATTTCAGATAAAAAAATGATTTAATTCCTTTGCAGTTTCATACAGTGGTATGTATGCCCACTCACACATGTGTATTTGACATTATTTTCTCTAAAAGCTTTGGTAAACAAAAATTTCATTAACACTGTGGTCACTTTTAAGCAAACCTTTACTCAATGATATGAAATGCCCTGTAGTTCCTACTGCTTGCTGCACGAGATAATCCATTTAAGCAAGAGAACATGTTTTGTCAGATTGTGTGAGTCTGACAATTTTTTGAACCAAACTAAGCCTTTGAGACTTGAATTCCATTTGCTTCAGGAAAAAAAAAAAAAGTGGCTTTCTGGTTCAAAGGAAAAATGCTTAGAAGCCATATTTGAAAGGCTCATAAGGGGTCTTGTACATCAAATGGCTCTCAGAAAACAGCATTGTGATGAGTTAAGTACAAATTAATTAGAAACATACACATTGTTTCTCCCTAGCGATCCACATGGGTTTCAGAGTTGGAGAAAGAATGTTTGACAAAATATGTTTGGAGTTTTCATGACCTAAAAGCGTAATAAAGAGTTCAAGATGTTTGGAGAACAAAGCTATTTGTTTCATTATAGTTTTTTTTTTTCAAATAAATGCCTAATGATCTTCTGGTAAAGAATATTGGGGCTCATGCAGTTACTTCAAATTGAACTCATCAAGGGTATCTAAAAGAGAGTATTTCCATGAAAGGGAACTGATTAAGTGACTATAAATTAATGCTAGTCTTGTAGGACTTTTGAAAGGGGAAACATATATCAAGTAGAGATTAAAACGAGCTCGGCACAAATATACCCTGTAATAAAAATTGGAGTAGAGACCATCTATAATGAAAGCTCGGGAGAGCTGTGGGTCTTTGCCTTGTGTCACGTTTCAGTGAAGCTCCCTGGCTACCACTGACATATTAATTTGGTTCAGGTACCCAAATGTGTACCTCCACAAATGTTTGCATCCAATGCCAAGTGAGTTTAACCAGTCAAAGGCACGGAAGTGAAAATGGGCACAGTAAATGGTTTCCTACTGTGTCGCTTCTAGAGAAAGTATTTCAAAACGCTACTATTAATACCGGCAAATGTGTATTATAAACCAATTGATTATATGGTTTTAAAAATGCACACCATTATAATTCCTAGAGAACTTATCTTCAAATTTAGATGGGACAAAAGGCATACAGATGGAAGAGGAAAGGGGGGAAGGACGGAAGGGGACAAGAAAGAAGGAAGGAAAGAAAAGCAGGAAGGAAGATGTGGGAGAGCACAGAATCTTAGTATAAAATATTCCATTTGGGGCAGTGGGAAATAGCTCAATAGTTCAGCAAGTGCTTGCTATAGCAGGCATGAGGGTCCAAGTTCATGGTCTGAAAGTGTAGGCCAAAATCCCAACAAAAGCAAACAACAACAATAAATATATTCCTTCTCCAAGATGTGTTAAATGCATTTAATCACTGAGGTCAAACTTATGAACTCCAAAACATACACACACACATGAATGTACATACACACGTATGCACACCACACACAGAAAACACTTTAAAAACTACATTTCACATATTTTATTAAATGACTTATTTTTTGAAAAGGTAAAGTTTAGAGCAACTCATTCAAGATAGGAAAAAGATGAAATAGGTCTGGGCCCACTCCCTGAAGAAAGTAACAGATTCAGCAGGCAGTAAGGAAGTTCAGTTATTTCAGTCTGTTACATTTGTGGCAGAATATGAGACTTGGTCGATTTATAGTTTCCATGTTCTATACAAGGTGTATTTTTAATTCAGTTTTCTACTCAGGATCTGAAAAACTCAGAACTTTGTTCTAAGAATAGCAAGTTTGTGGAGAATCCTCAAGTTGGGCCTATATAAAAACCACCTGGTCATAACTTTACACAATTGACGGGGCCGCTCAATAGAAGAGTCATCCTGCAGCTGGGTGAGCTCTCTGGAATAAGTTCATCCCCTAAAGCCACTTGGATAGAAAAGACTCCCCTGTCACTTCCTTTTAATCTGCCCTCTGAGGCTGATCTTCAAGTACCATTGCTTCACATAACACATTTGCTTTGCCGTATACCTGGGAGACCAGGCTGCTCAGACATGGTTAAGATGTAGTATCAGTTCCAAAGTGTGTCAGCGTGATCATACATCTATTCCCTTTGCATTCTGTGACTCAAAAACTCCAGTATCAGCCACAGGAGATTTGGAACAGAGAAACGACAGTGAATGAACTAAATAGGAAAAAAAAAAGAAAGAAAGAAAGAAAGAAAGAAAGAAAGAAAGAAAGAAAGAAAGAAAGAAAGAAAGAAAGAAAGAAAGAAAGAAAGAAATGTTTACTTTCCTGGTTCCTAGAGGCCATGTGTGCTCAAGAGGATTTACTCCACCATACAGTCTGTCTTCTAAAATGATTCACAGGAGGTATTTTTCAAGAAGTGTTTGTCTCTGAAGATTACTGCTCAGCAGGAGACGGATAAGGAAGCTTCCCATTTGAGATGCAAATTCAGAAGGGGATTAAATTGAACCATTTCTTGAGCTTTTCATCATAAACCAGCTCTTTTGTTTGCTAAAAAAATTTCCTGTGCTGCTAAACATATTGCATAAGTTACACTGAATTTTCAAACCTGAGAATGTTTTTTTTAATGGGCTGGAGAGAAGGCTCAGTGGATAATTGCCCTTGTTGTGCAAGCATGAAGACCTTGCACCATGTTTTATTTTAATTTTTTTTAAATTGTTTTTATTAAGCTATACATTTTTCTCCACTCCCCTCCCACAACTCTCCCTTCCCCTTCTGCCCGCTTCCATGATTCCCATTCTCCCAATTTACTTAGGAGATCTTGTCTCTTTCTACTTCCCATGTAGATTAGATCCATGTATGTCTCTCTTAGGAGAGACATTGTTGTTGTCTAGGTTCTCTGGGATTATGAATTGTAGGCTGGTTTTTCTTTGCTTTATGTCTAAAAGCCACTTATAATTGAGTCCATATTATATTTGTCTCTCTGGGTCTGGGTTACCTCACTCAGTATAATGTTTTCCAGATCCATCCATTAGTCCGCAAATTTCAAGATGTCATTATTTTTTCTGCTGTATACTATTCCATTGTGTAAATGTACCACATTTTCCTTATTCACTTTTTGGTCGAGGGGTGTTTAGGTTGTTTACAGGTTCTGGCTATGACAAATAATGCTGGTATAAACATAATCCTTGTGGTATGATTGAGCATCCTTTGGGTATATATTCAAATGTCATATTGCTGGGTCTTGAGGTAGGTTGTTTTCTAATTTTCTGAGAAATCGCCATACTGATATCTAAAGAGGCTGTACCAGTCAAACTCTCACTATTTGCTGATGATATGATAGTTTACATAACTGACTCCAAAAATTCTACCAAGGAACTTCTACAACTCATAAATACCTTTAGTAATGTAGCAGGATATAGGATTAACTCGAAAAAATCAGTAGCCCACCTTGATACAGATGATAAATGGACTGAGAAGAAAATCAGAGAAACATCACCCTTCACAATAGCCACAAATAGCATGAAATACCTTGAAGTAATACTAACCAAACAAGTGGAAGACCTGTATGACAAGAACTTTAATCCTTGAAGAAAGACATTGAAGAAGACATCAGAAAATGGAAAGATCTCCCATGTTCTTGGGTAGGTAGAATTAACATAGCAAAAATGGCAATCTTATTATAAGCAATCTACAGATTCAATGCAATTCCCCCTCAAAATCCCAGCAAAATTCTTCACAGACCTCGAAAGAACGGTACTCAACTTCATATGGAAAAACAAAAAACCCAGGATAACCAAAATAATCCTGTATAATAAAGGAATTTCTAAAGGCATCACAATTCCTGACATCAAACTCTACTACAGAGCTACAGTGCTGAAATAGCCTGGTATTGGCATAAAAATAGACAGGAGGACAAATAGAACTGAATTGAAGACCCAGACATCATTCCACACACCTACGAGCCCCTGATTTTTGACAACGATCAAAAAAATACACAATGAAAAAAGCATATTCAACAAATGGTGCTGCCATAACTGGATATCAACATATAGAAGAATGAAAATAGATCCATATCTATCATCATGCCCAAAACTCAAGTCCAAATGGATCAAAGACCTCAACATAAAACCAACCACACCGAACCTCATAGAAGAGAATGTGGGAAGTACACTTGAACACATTGGTACAGAAGACTACTTCCTAAATATAATCCCCGTAGCACAGACACTGAGAACAACAATTAATAAATGAGACTTCCTGAAGCTGAAAAGTTTTTGTAAAGCAAAGGACATGGTCAACAAGACAAAACAGCAGCCTACAGAATGGAAAAAGATCTTCACCATCCACACATCAGATAGAGGGCTGATCTCCAAAATATACAAAGAACTTAAGAAATAGATCATTAAATGAACAAATAATCCAATAGAAAAATGGGGTACAGACCTAAACAAAGAACTCTCAACAGATGAATCTAAAATGACTCAAAAACTCTTAAGGAAATGTTGAAAATCCTTAGCCATCAGAGAAATGCAAATCAAAACAACTCTGAGATTCCATCTTACACCTGTAAGAATGGTCAAGATCAAAAACACTGATGACAACGTAGGCTGGATAGGATATGAGCTAAAGGGAACACTCTCCATTGCTGGTGGTAGCACCATGTTTTAAGCATTGGCACTGGAGAGGTGGCTCAGTGGAGAGAAGTATCCTTTGCGTTTGCAAGGGACCAGAGTTTGGTTCCCAGCATCCTATGTCAGGCTGTTCACAACTAACTATAGATCCAGTTTCGAGGCATCAACACTTTTGGCCTTTGCTAGAACCTACCCTCATGTGTATGCACACACATAATGCTTAAAATTAATAAATGTTTAGTTTTAAAAAAACTGAGCATGGCTTTATATTCTCCTGTGAATCTAACACTGTGGGGGGGGTAAAAACAGGGGAATAGCTGGGCACACTATCCACCAACATGGCTGTTGATTCACTGAGAAAACCTTACTCAAGGGAAAAAACAGAGAGTGACAGAAGAGAACACCAGATATGCTCCTCTGGTCTCCACATGCTTACGCACAAGTATATGCACTCACCCACGCACATGCATGAACAGTGCACACATACATTACAGACAGATAGGCACACACACACGTATACACACAAACACATCATAAAATCGATTCTCAATTTCCTACCTGACATAGTTTGCATTTTCTAGGACATTCCAGTAGGAAGAGGTAAGCCCTACCAACACAGATCAAAACAATGCTCAAAGAATCTAAACATAATTTAGAATGACTATAGTGATTCTCCAGAGAAGATTATAGTGGTGCTCCACACAGGACTATAGCCGTGCTCCACACCGACTATAGGGATGTTCCACACAAGACTACAGTAGTGCTCCACACAGGATTATGGTAGTGCTCTACACAGGACTATAGGAGTGCTCCACACAGGACTACAGGAGTGCTCCACACAGGACTATAGTAGTGCTCCACATAGGACTACAGTAGTGCTCCACACAGGACTGGAAAATAAATACTTATAGCAGACAATTCAATTCCTCCAGCTCCTTATTAAGAACAAAATATAACCTGACTAGGTGGTTTCAAATTTCATTCTCAAAAGCTTTTAAAAATTTAGATCCTGAGATCTGAATTACATTACTGTAACCATAGATCTGTGCATGGCTTAACCCTCATCAAAGAAGCTTCTTCTTGCAATGGTGGTAAATTAACCCGAAGACCAACAATAGGATAATGTGCTAACCATGAGAGACAAGAAGCACTCCATCTTAAATGGGATATCTTCATCAAACCCCTGCCCACAAGGCACTGTGATCAATGTGGAAGAGGCAGCAAGATTGTTAAGAGCCAGAGGTGGTGGATGACTCCAAGCAGACAGTCAGAATCATCCAGACACAGAAGGGCACATATCAACAAACTCACAGAAACTGTGACAGCGCACACAAGAACTCCATAGGCTCAAACCAGACAAGATCCCAGCAAGGAGAAGGGAAAGTAGGGGCAAAGTTACATCTCTAACCAAGGAGCTTTTTTCAATGGATATCTGCAGGGAAAGACAAAATCAACCATAATCCTGGACTGGCCTCATGCTAAGAAGTAGTTGACCGATGCAAATATGACTCCATCATTTTCTGTGCTCTCTTTGTTGTGGTTTGGTGTTTTATGGTTTTTGTTTTTGTTTTGTTTCCTAATATTTTTGCTTTAGTTTTGAGAGAGGAAAAGACCATGACATCGTGTAGGTGGATGGGGAAGGATATGGGAGGTTCGGGGGAGAAAAGAATAGGATCATTCTGAATTAAAATATAATAACAATAATATTTAATATCAGCCAAGTGTGGTGGTGCACAGGGAAGGCAGAGGCACATGGATCTCTGTGAGTTCAAGACCAGTGTTGCCTACAAAGTCAGTTCCAGGACAACCAAAGCTACTTAGTGAGATGCTGTCTCAAAACAACAGCAGCAACAACAAAGCCTTAAAACCCCAAGACCATTTTTGTTTGCTAGGACCACACATATGAGGTGCATTGTAATAGGCATTGACATTGAGGAGGCTTTAGATCGTCACTAAACTTACGTGAGCAAGGAGATAAGTTCTCTACTTCAAAACTCAAGGAACTTTTAAGACGACAACTGGACAGTCATGTATCTGCCCTCTGAAAAGCCATACATATGTCATGTGGCCTCTGGGAAATGTTGTAGAACCAGAGAAAAGAATAGGAAACATTAGCAGGTACTATTAGGAGAAAGTCTAACCTTGCAGACATCTTGGAACATGTCAGGAACCCAAAGGAATGTCCAGGGTACACTCTAAGAGCTAGTCAACAATAAAACATTATGTGTCGTTCATGCACATATACACATATATACACATACACTTGTATGTATTCACACTCACATGTATTGATAGGATATAAATAGATATGTCCTGCTGAGGTTAATAGTTCACTAACCTATAAGTTGCTTATTTCATAGTGCTAGTTCGACATTCTACATTTAATTGTTCATTCCTTTCAAGTGTATGAAGTTTCTAGCACACAGTTGCACACCAGAAGTTCAAGAGACAAACAGATCACACACAAGGCAAAGAAACCAAAGAAAATGTTACCCTCAGTACCAGCGCTCTGCGCGCTCACAATGGAGTGGATGGAGTGAGCAGCTTCCTGTCTCACAGTTAAGAGGCCTGGGTGCACAAAGAGAGGGGTAGGTGACTCAACCAGGAACCATAGTCAATCTGAGGCAGTGTTGGATGGGTTCCAGGCCCCAGCTGCTCCGGAGTTCTTACTATGGCAATTCACAGAAGCAAAACCCAGGGCTGAAAAACCAAACCTCACCCAGCTACAGCTGAGTGCTGCCTGATTGGTCTCTTTATTATTCTCCAGGCTGCCAAGTAGCTGTTTGAGTAGGTCTGTGAAGTTCCATTTTATTTTGCTGCATGTTCTGTTTTAACATTTTAAGGGTTTACGAATATCTTGTGGTCTTACTTTTCTCACGTATAAGAGGTACATGAAAATATTGTGAAGGACAAGCAATATCTCAATAAAACTAGGCATAGTATACACCCTTCTTAAAATCCCAACGCGTTCAGTAAACACGTAACAATACTTATTACATAAGGCAGCTTAGCTATGGTGCTTAGTTATGCTCTTAATAAAGCCTTAATCCATGTCCAGACACAGATTTTAGCTGTCTTATTAAAGGGCCTAAAGAACAAAAGCATAGTCACAATTTCCAGACCCTGGACACTACCTATATTAAAGATATGAATACAAAGCATTTTTTCCTTCAGAGTTTCAGTGTTTCAATGTGCACTGCCTTTTCCAAAAGGTCTACTACCCTATAAAGTAGTACTTTTATCCAAACGTTTACCAAGAATGGCCTCTCGTTTCAGAAGATCATGTGGAATGGGTATGATTCCATAGCAGCTTATGTGCATAGCTGTCACATCCATGTTGACACATTGACATTCTGGAACATTGGTGAGCATTCAACCACTTCAGAAGGCACACTGACACATATGCCTTTACCTCTGTATTGGCATATTTCTCTGAATAACTTTGTCTCTCCTACCACAGTATGTACAATATTACAGTGTTTTCCTCTTGGTGTGTAGGTACATAGTTTACATAATGTGGTTTTCTTTGTAGAAGAGTGAAGGGACCTTCCCAGATCTATATCTATATCAAAGTCAAGAAACATTGGACTGCTATTTCCCAAAAATAAAATTGTTTTCTTCCCTCGAATGTTTAGAATTATTATTTGTAGACAATCCAATTACAATCCTTTCTGAAAAATCATGGCCCCTCCATTTGAGCGAATTCACTATAGGGTTTGGCATGGAGAGGTGAGTCTTTGGGGGTTTTGGTTTCGGGTTTTATCTTTATTTTGATATGGATGGCATCTCAGTTTGAAGTCTTACTGGTTTCCCAAATTTATTCACATTTATTTTTTCAACAGTCAAAATACTGCGGTCAGTTCCCCAGCATGCCCGCCTCCGGAACCACCACACGAAAGCCTGCATTCTCTCCACTTCTGCTCTTAACTGGAGGGATGATATGGCTGAAGCATTGCGGATTAGCTTAGAAAAGCTGGAGCTTGGACTGCTGACCAAACACGCCTTCGTCTGACCTTCCTTGCAATTTGTGTCATAGGTCTGCTTGTTTTTACATCAGTGTCCTTTTCAAACCTGAGTGCTCCTCATTTGCAATTAAATACCGAAAACTTAGTTCTGTTGAGAAACACATGCCATTCAACAAAGTCAGATATGAGTAATTGGAAGTCTGGAAATCCAGATGAAGGCTTGGTAAGGTGTTCCACACAGTAGACACTGGCAATGCAAATATCGCTGCCTGTGTAGCGTTTCCACTGGCGGCTTCCCTGAGCCAGACAAGGAGGTTCTGACATATTCTTCAAGCTCTCCAGAGTCAAGATGTATTTTTGAAACTGGAAAGTAAAAATGACTCTTTACAGTCACATCGCTTCTTCACCCCTGGAAGACGCTGCCTTTTTAAAACTTACTGTGTCAAGATGCTGAATCAATAAAACTTTCCTGCCTGGGTACTGGACTGCTCGATTATATGAAGAAAAAACCCACAGGGCTGGGAATAGCATTTACTTCTCCAGCTCCATCAGTTTTGTAGCAATGGTTCATTAGCAGCATGCCTCACACAGGAGGAGTATATCCTGTACTGATAACGGCAAGCCATCTCTTTGCTTAATTTCCTGGTAGCATCCTCTGCAATCAGCCCGGACAGAGAGGTCCTTGGAACTCTGGATTATACCACATCTTTGAAAAGGGTTAAAGTCAATGACCTCACTCGAGTGACATTTTTCTCTTTACAACATTGAAGATTTAAAGCTACAAGGAGGTGGACCACTCTCATTTTAGTTGTTTTAGTAAATGATTGATTAGCATCTCAAAATATTAGTAATGTGATACACATTCATTTTCATTTCCCCTTGAACTAATATCCTTTTGCCGTCAACTATAATGTATAGCAGATGAAAGGCACTCTGTGTATTATGGACATCTGTATTCTGGACCTCTACCTTTAGGTGCTAACATGTATTTTGAGTGAATACACTGCCCTTGTCCTAGCCAAACACTTTGCTCTGCTTTCAATTTCCAAGCAATAAAACAGACTGATTGTCATCCTCTTAAAATATGTCTTTAAGGTGGATACACACAACTGCTTCAACAGCTAATCTAACTGACCATCTATCTCAAGATAGTGAGGAAAAATAAAATTTCAGTGGAGTGAGTTTAAATCCTGGGTTCAGGGCCCTGAATCCAAGTCTTGACTCATCTACTTTCCCACTAGGTCATATTGGTCATTGCATTTCAAATGTCAGGTTGATTGTTTTGATTAATGATATGCATCCTCCTTCAAAGGGTATTTTTGAGCATCTAATAAGCAAACTCAGATGGTTTTCAAACCACAAGGCAATGATAATGACTAGACAGAACAAATGCTTTCTCTTTTCTAGAATTTTGAATCCATCTGTGCTCATATAAATAAGTAGCTGGAATAGCATCAACCTATGTGGAATACTATAAGCAAATTACAGTCACTTTACACCACTATCCTGACCTTAAAGAATAGGCTGTGTCCTCTCCAGAGTACAGGAAGTCCCAAATCCAAAGTTATTACATTTGTTTGGCCAGAGCAAGGACCAAAAGAATAGGTGTCTTCTACCAAGTACTATAATTTTATTAAATGCCCTCTGTAATACTATTTTATAGGAATTTATTAGGAATTATAGACAAAGATAGAGTCTTCAATCATATAAATATGATATAATCATTAATCAGAATCCTGACTTTGAATACGAATGCACAGTTATTCCTTAGACATGGCCATCTAGGCCTACTTTTATGTAGCCTTCCAGACAGATACTTTCCCGTGTGCTCTCTGCTTCACAGATAGTGTGTCCAACTTCAAATAAATCCAGTTCACACCTCAATGCCCTCGTTAAAAACTTTCCTTCCTTTCCATGTACAACTACTTTATGAAAGGGTGTGAAAATGTGTATGTAATCCTTAAGGAGAAGTAAAAATCAATTCATATACCTTACCGATTCCTAAGGGGTCTGAATGCAGACATGAAAATAGACTCATGTTGAAACTCAACCTATCTTCAACCAAATCAAGCCCTAACAAGGGCAACATAATTGTAAATGAGTATTCTGATTGATATCCATTCATCACAACTTGCATACCAGCTATAACCCTAATACTGGAAGATCAAGAGAAAGTCCATGATGAAGAGACATCAATGTACCACATCTGCAAAGGCCAAACTGTGCGGCAGGGAAAGATGTCATTAACACATGAGACTAGCTCTTGTCCCTTTTAAGGGCATGCATTGAATCACATGACTGAATGACTTATTTTGAATATAAAACTAAGTGGCTTAAACCTAATCCTCACATTCACGAGTAACAAGGACACTTTCATGAACAAAAAGCAACATATTCTTAACAATAGATTGGAAGTTAAGTCACCTTTGAGCAGTGGAGAAAAGAAGGAAGCTATATACTGCAGTCTTTCCCAAAGACCCAGGCTCAAAGCCACAGGGGCATAGAATTTCATGTTGGCTTTTAAATTTACATTCTATAACTACAGAAATATCAGGAGTGAAATACATATTGTGTTAGTACATATTTAAATGATAAGAAATATTAGCAAATACATTAGAATTTTATTTATTTGAAGCAAAAGTAAAGTGAAAAAATGTAATCTATTACTTGAACAAATAAGACAACATTGGTCAGTAAGTAATAAAACTGTGTAAGACATTGTAGACTCTGGTATGAGGTGACTAAACCCAAATGGGAGTTTATTTTTAAAATGCCCAAACATTGCAATCTAAGGGTATGTGATAGTTTATCCTGATTGCCAGCTTGGCAGGACCAAGATTCACCCAGGGAAAGGAATTTGGTATCCCAGGGAAGTGGCATTTTCAGGAAGTCTTTACTCTTCAGGAGACCACATAACATGAATGCTTGCAGAACTGACTTCTTAAGACCATGGCATGGTGTGATGCACAGGAGAGTGTCATGTGGAACTTCCCCACACAAACTACAGACAAATTCAGACAGTTACAATCCCATGTCTGTGACACTCCAGAAAACCACGGCAAAACCAAATGTATCACACACAAAAAAGGTCAATTATAGACAGAGTTTTATAGACCAGAAACACATTACTGCAATCTAGGAAACCCTAGGACATGGGTCACTCATCCAAGAGACAAACACTAGCGCCACCACCGTAAGTGATGCGCAGCTAAACCACAGTGCTCTGATGCTGATGCAGTAGGCCTTCTGACACGCTCTTATTTTCCTCTGAAATCTCTTTCCAACTTCAAATATTATATTTTCAAGCCACAGAGACTAGAGAGGTCTGAAGATGAACATCACTAATTAGAAACGAAGATCAGAGTGGTAATTGACCCTTCTCTCAATAGTGGCATGTGGACAGATGATGCCAAAGCTGGAAAGTAGCTCTGACTTCGTCCCAGAGATACCCTCGGAGCAAGAGGGCTTTGCTATCTCTACGACATAGAGATATTTCGAAAACATCTCTTGAACAAAGAGGCCTTGTTCCATGGCAGACTCCACGACAGCCAAAATATAAACCTTCAGTGGCTCCCATCTGATCAATCTCCATGTTACAATGCCTTGCCCAGGTTCCAAGTTGTTACAGATTTTACCTGAGGAAAGCTAGCATGAATCAGATCGCCAGCTCATTCCTATGGACTATTAGAAAAATCCAGATGTTGACTCAACCTGATCCTTGCATTGAATTCATGAAAAACTGGTTACAACTCATTTATTTAAAAAGCGTTTAACTGGTGCCAACTATAAGCCAGATGTTTCATGCTATGGAGATGATGATATTTGAAAGTACGGAAAACCTCCTAAACAATACGTAGGCCTTCACTGTTTATGATAGTTTTAGGCCAGGAAACAGATGTTGCCATAAATAAATCAAGTGGAGGAATGGAAACCCACACAGCTATAGGACTCTACTGTGATGATAGAGGAAGAACTTCCTGAGGAGCGTGTAGCTTCGGGACATGTCTTAACGCTAATGTCAGAGTGGCCTAGTCTCTGAAATTAGAAACAAAACCCACAATTGGAATATAAAAAACAAGGCATAAGGTGGTTTCAGATGAAATGAAATTAGATCCACTGGCAGAAGGCTGATTACACAAAGCCTATAAGCTACTTTAGGCATCTCCATCGTCAAGGGAAAAGCCGCGGAGGAGAAAGATGTCATTATATTGGCATTTGAGTAAGAACACTAGGTTCTCATGAAGAACCCAGGTTGGAGAAGCCCAAAAATTGAATGGTCACAGAAAATCACACAGGGACAGTTTGCCCTCTCCCACACAGGCTTTCCATTCAATTTAATTATGCAAATCAATAACTTTTTTAATATCCGGTTTTATATGACACAGAGTTTCTTATTATTAGGCCACCTCACATTGGAGATGGGGTTTCTTTTATGTAACCCAATGCTTCCAACCATTCTGAGAGCACATGCATTCGGCAGCCCTGCCACAGTCTCCTGGATCCACTACTGGCTTGCTCACCTTCAAAATGGTATTTTAACAAAAAAAGGAAAAGAAAAAAGAAAACACACACACACAAAACCCCAGAATGTTCTACTAATGTGTGTCTTTTTGTCGTTGCTGTTTTGTTTTGTTTTTTGAAAAAGAGTTTCTCTTTGCAGCAGCCCTGGCTGTCCTGGAACTCTCTCTGTAGCCCAGGCTGGCCTCAACTCACAGAGATCCTCCTGCCTCTGCCTCCCAAGTACTGGGATTAAACGTGTGCACCACCACTGCTTGGCTTAATGTATGTCTTTCTGAGCCCTAACTTGGAAAGCTTCTAGAGAGCAAACATGAGAATTGCTTTGTGCTGACTCGGGTCTTTATGAAGATTAAAAACACTTAAGCCCTCTCACCAGGAACCTGCCCCTCCACTGGCTAATTCTCCACCTGTCTCCTCTCTAATTCGAAAGCAGAGTGTTTCCAGAAAATATTGGTCAGCACCTACCCTTGTCCCAGCGCCTAGCTTCGTGCTAGATTTTAAAGTCTGGCACCAACTTCCTGTCATTGTAAAGGCGATGCTGTCACAGAGCCTACAATGTCAGAGATTGTGTTAAATATCTGTGGGGAAATTAAACATTTCAATTCCAGCTCTACAGATATGTTTCTCTCTGATATTACACAAAACCATTATTAATATGCTACACAATGAGATCTCTCCAGGACACTTTAGGCCTTTAAAGGGGAATCGTTCTGAAGCCCTTCTTCAGGAAGAAGCCCTGTATTTGCTGTATGAAGCCAATGAAACTCACAAACGCTGCTACAGAGCAGCAGAGTGGCCATTCCAGCATTTTCCCCAAAGTACCTTAGCTCGAGATGATTATGGAAGTCTTATGTTTTAAACTTCCTGCCAACAATGTGGCTTTCAGTTGCCTTGGACTGAGGACAAATTGTATTATAATGTATGTTGACAGCTTAATAACACAGGTTACCGTCCTTGGTGGACTTTATGATGTAATACATCCCAGTGGGTGTCTCTGGAGAATCAGGCTATGATTTCCAAAGCACAGAAAAGTCAATAAACTACAAGGGTAGGAGTAAGATTTCTGCCTTCTGTATATTTTGGCAGTGTTCCTAAAAATTAAATGGGTGTTACCCTTTGAAAATATTTTCCTAGCATGACTTTTTCTGTTTTTCTTCTCAAGCTATAGATTGTAAAGGTGGAATGGTACAATTCTTATTAAATCGTATGTTAAAAATGTAAAAAGTCTTAATACAATAAACAGGTATTTTTTTCCCCAGGTCCCAGAGGTAAAGTTTCTCTACTGTAAAAAGCTCTAATTGTGGTTTTCACAAAGCTCATTAAATATTTAGATCTTTTAGAGCTCAAGTGTTTCTGTCGAGTTTAAAACACAGTTAGACTAATTATTTCTAATGTTTTGACCATTGTATAAATACATGTAGGATTAAGCAGCTAACAGCATAAAACGAAGTAGTAAGTCTTATGAACAGAATCCATGTAATTACTGTTGGATTCTTCTTTCACCCAAGATACTGTCCATGAAAACAAAACAGCAATACCCTGTGTTTTTTAAGGCAGCGTAAGACATCATTACTGAGTGCGCTGGATCCACACGCACATAACACTCTACGTGATCTGCCTTCCATTTGTTTGCGTCTAAATGGCCATAAACAAAAGGAAAGTTTCCGGTTCTCAACTGCAATAAAGCCAGCAAGATTCTCGGATCCACAATTGCCAGGGACTTTAATGATTTGTAGACAGGAAAACAAAACACAATATCCTAAGAGAAACAGTCTTCCCATCCTAGTTTATAAAAAGACTCCGTAATTTTGTTATCTACCCCTAAAGTAAAATAGAGTTTAGAGGAAATGTTCATAAATCACCCTGTTTTGTAAATGGCAGCCTTACCCCCTGCCTCTCTAATAATTACTTTATTTTTATTGCATATACATTGGTGTTTTGTCTGTATGTTTGCCTGTGTGAGGGCATCAGATTCCCTAGAATTGGAGCTTGGAGCTGTGAGCTGCCAGGTAGGTGCTGGGAATTGAACCAGGATCCTATGGAAGAGCAGTCAGTGCTCTTGACCACTGAGTCTTCTCCCCAACCCCCAGATTCAGTTCTGATTCTCGTAAAAGAAAGAAACTACAAAAATACATAAGGCAACTTTCTTATCCTAAAAGTAACAGCAATTCTATTAAATACTCTTTATGTTTCACGCTGTATAAAATATTTTACTTAGACTCCCAAATGACTACTCTGCCAATTTTCCTGCTAAATATTTATAATCTTATAATCTTACAAATAGACCTGCGTCACTCTCAATCTTTGTCAGATAAGCTTCTTTTGTCAGTGGACAGCAGTCAAAACAAAGAGATGGCGTAAGTGACCAAAGCATGAAAAATTAAAGAGCCAGTGACCATTCCTAAACAGGGCATCCTTATGAGTGGCACCGCCACCAAGCAGAGGGAGTACTGCAGAAAAGGTGGGGAGAAGTATAGCATGAGGGGCTGGCTTGTTGGGGTTTCTGTCCCGCCCGGTACCCCATAGCAGGCAACTCCCAAGAAAAATCACACACAAGACTCCATAAGGTTATGAACTGATTGGCCCATTAGGTCAGGCTACTTATTAGCTCTTATAACTTATGTTACCCCATTATCCTTATCTATGTTAGCCTCATGGCTCAGTACCTTTCTCAGCTGGGCAGGTTACATCTTTCCTCTGTGGTGGTCTGGGAAGAATTGCAGGGAGCTTCCTGCTTCCCAGAATACTCCCAGTCTCTTTGCTCCACCTCTACTTCCTGTCTGGCTTTCCCGCCTATACTGCCTGCCTGGCCAATCAGCATTTTATTAAAATATGATTGACAGAATACAGACAATTCTCCCACACCAGAGGAGGCTTGTGAAATGCTGCCTCTGGACATGACTGGCTGTCACACTCATGCACTCATGGTGGAGCCACCTGCTTAAGAGCAAGACAGACAAAATCCCAGCATTGAGGGGGAAGATGATTTCCGGGTCCCACTGCATCCTGGGGAACTGTTGGCCGTGTACAGTTGCTGGGAGGGAAGTTCATTCTCAGTCAAGAAAGAGGGTCAAGAAAGCTGTCTGCTTGAGAGTATAAACAAAGAAGTCTGGCAAAGAGCTAACAGAAACAGTAGGCTACCCCAGGTAGCCAGGCTTCAGAAGGTGGTTCAGGCCTCCTTCCTCACTGCAGACCATCGATTCTGACAGTAACAACCCATCCATTGTTGCTTCATTGAAAATGAGTACAAACTGATGTGAGAAATACCACACGAATTTAACTGTTGTTCATTGTTTAAGAACTCTAATATGTACTTACCTGGGAAATTTATATTAAAATTTATTTATGAGCACTCACTGTGAATGGAATTAGGTCCTTGTTTCCTAACAACTCAACATTGCTACTCTGGAAATTCTAGGCTGTTTCAAGCACCTTGCTTTTATCATTATGACTATGCTTTTATCAGAGTCAAACTGTCTACAGACTCATTACAGAAATACATAAAGGTTTGCTGAAACCCTGAAGGCCGAGAACTCGTGGTGTATGGACTGAATTGGTGTCGTGAATACGAGACCCAAATCAATTGAACAAAAAAGTTACTGCCCTTGAATTCTGGCCTACATTGACGTTTCTGGTTCCAATGTCGTTGCTTTTTCTAATTTTTGGCCCACAGTTCATGTGCGTTCCCCTCCCAGGGGCCCCACCAACCAGGCCTAGTTGGAAGCGCTCCCAGTCAAGAGCAAAGGTCTGAGGATTATTGAAGTGGTTTTCTTTTTAATCACTTATAAAAACAGAGGCACAGCCAATCACCAGCCATGCAATTTTCTCCAAATCACTGGGTTTCTGAATTCCCTGAAGAAAGCCAGAGTCAGCTCTTTCTCAACAATGTGGTATTTTGAGCTTTCTCTCAGGCTTGGAGAACCTTGGAGCCTTGGGGAGAAGAGGAAGACAGAAAAAAAATTGCTCGAACACATTAATAAAGCAGAGAGCATAGCAACCTTGTTAGGCTTGGGCAGGGCATGTTGTTATCTGTAGCCACTCTGTTGCTTTATTTCCTGGTTGATGAAGCTAAGCACACTCCCAATTCTCTCTCTCAGCTCCCTCTGACTTTCCTTCCACAGGGTTTGCAATCAGAAAGTATTCCATGAAATCTAAATTCGGAACAGAAGAGCCTGAGCTAAATTGGATTGCATTGGTCCTTACCACATTCGATCAACCAGCATTTGAATAAACACTCTCCAAGTAATTGCAGAGTTAAGGAGGCAAAGAACCACTGAAGGAGGTGATGCTGCTCTTTCAGATCACCAGAAACTGGGTATCATTTTGCCAGATCCCTAACAAAGAAAGAAATGGAAAACAGCTAAAGTTCATGTGAGCAGCACAAGTGATTGCTAATTGGATATTTAGTCTAGTTGAAAATTTACATCCATACACATCTTAACTGCTCCAATCGTGCTTGAAGAAATAAAACAGTCTGCAAACCCAGACATGTTCTGCAAATTGACTCTCCTCTCAGGAGTATCAGCTGATCATCCAGTGCAGGCTCAGGGAAGCCGCTTTAACCCCAAGATGTGGAAGCTATCTCTTTTCCTCCAAAGCCTGCACCAAATGCTAGGAAAGTATTCAGCACACAGAGAGACCCCGCAGGGCACGCCAGGCTTTGCCTTTACTTCTCAGTGCAAGACTACAAGAGGTAGCAACTTTCCTAAATCTATGTGGTTTTGGGTTTGTACACGTCACCACACACTTCTTGACGTAACTCAGTTTCTTCCCCTCTAAGTGGTTTGGCCACACATTCTAAACCCCCGTCTGCCACCTCCACACATCTTTCCTTAAAGTTGGACTGGAGCCAGTTCCCGAGACGTAATTTTCTGTTCCCTTCTAAATGCAGTCTCTGAGTTACAGCACGTGTTGTCTCAGGTCACGCTGTGAGGTTCTGAAGCTGTCCTGAGAAATGTTTAACTCAAGTGCAGATTTAAACTACAACTGGAGAACTTAGAATTCATCCCATGACGTTACCCCTACACAAACTCCAGCTGACTATCAGTAAACTAGAATCCACAATGCCACCCGTAACAGATGCAGACCCTAGGAGCTTTCGAAAGAAACGTTGTGTGGATGATTTAAAAATATATATTAGACCTTGATATGGTGAATTAAAGAGAATCAATACTCTAACCTTTCCTCTTCTCCAAGACAGGATTTATGTTCAGTAACGGAAGTGATGCAGTTTTTAATGAGCGAGCCAAAGCACCCATGAGTAACCCATGCACCCGTTCCATCTGTTTTTATTTATGATCTTTTATTTGCACTTCTATTCTCTAAAAACCTGGGAAGCAACAAAATTCCAGAAAGCAAGAGTGGTCTGACACACACGGCTTTTCCTAATAGGTAATTCAAATGAATAGATGCTATCTTCTGAATGGAAATGAAATTCACCTTCATCTGTCTAAGCCTTAGCTCGTGGCTGAGGGATTTCAATAGAAATGCAGTCTTGAATGGAAGGACAAGAGCTATCAGTTGTTATTTGGATGACACTAGTAAACTGGATAGCGAGGGCCAGACTGTGAGGCTAGGATGATTTCTTTGCTCACAGTGGCTATGAGAATAAGAAACTGATTGAATTCCAATCACAAGAGCCGTTGTGAAGTCCTAAATATATAATTGGCAGGGTTCCTGTAAGTTAGAAGTGCTAATCTTTAGTACATATCGGCTCTGGCTTGTCTTGTCTTGTTAGGTAAACAAAATGTGTCTTGCCTGTCATTGCCATAAAATATTAATGCACTGGAAGTCTCTAAACCATGCTAAGCATAAGGCCTATTATCACACTTAAGAGCAAAGCAATCTAATAAATCGCTGGCTGTATAAAAACTAAGTCAGCTGGCAGAGGCAGTAATCTCCCCAAGGGATAGTAAGAGCCTCATCTTCCACTACAGCAGCTGCAGTTGCTGAGAAATGATGCTTCTCCTGTTCAGTATAAAATACATTTGTGCTGAATTCTGTTATTTAAACTCTAATGGAATCATTAGGATTGTCCATATATTATTAGTGATCGAAAAATTAACTAAGAAAACCATCTTCAGTGCTGTCCTAGGGCAGGCAGAGTCTTTTCATTAGGTATATTTTTAATGAGCTAAATATGATAGGAAATCAAGCTGCTTATTTTTAATACATTTTCTGAAAGAGCTTGAATGCTGCCTCGTGCATTAATCACCATTCATAAACATTGAGCACTGGGCTGATATCCCTAATTGAAAGGGATTCACTTGTTCAGTCCAGGCAGTGAGTAAACACAAAAGCAATCTTGCTATTGTACATTTTAGAAACAATCCTAAAGTCATTGTTGGGCTGCTATTTTATGCGACCCCTACACGATCTCCAAAAACTGTAGAATAGGATATATCTTTCTCCATCCCCACAATATGCACTGGATTAATTAAATCAATATTGTTCTAATAATAGAGAAAAGATGGGTCGATGTACAACATACAACAAGTAGTCAGGTGCATGACTTCAATCTCAATGCTGAGGATGCAGAGGCAGGAGGTTCTCTGTGAGTTTTAAGCAACTGGATCCACATAGAGAGTTCCGGGCCAGCCAGAACTACGATAGCTTAAAAATACAGTAGCCTAAAAAATTCTGTCCCCAAAATAAAATAAAATAAAGCCAGAACAAAATAAACTACAGTAACCTTAGGCTCTCTGAATGAAACATAAATAATTTCATGTTTAGATTCCCGCTGCATTCCCACAACAGCTCAATGTGTGTGTCCAAATATTCCAGAAGACAAAATAGCATAAGCCAAGACATTGTGCTTCCAGGAATTCTTAGAAATAGTCTGCTGTAAAGATTTTTAAATTGTATTGGTTTAATAAAATGATAATTGGCCAGTAGCCAGAAAGAAGTATAAGTGGGACAACCAGAACAGGAGAATTCAGGGAAGAGGAAAGCCTCAGTCTGCAGTCATAACCCAGACACAGAGGAAGCAAGATGAGACTGCCTCACTGATAAAAGGTCCTAAGCCATGTGGCTAACATAGACAAGAATTATGGGTTAATATAGGATGTAAGCGTTAATAAGAAGCCAGAGCTAATAGGCCAACCAGTTTATAATTAACACAGACCTCTGTGTGTTTCTTTGGGACTGAATGGCTGTGGGACCAGGAAGTCAGAAACCTCTGTCAATAACAGTCATCTATACAGTCAATAGCAGCAGTAAAGAAAAATGCCACCAAAGTCCCCACATACCTCTCTTGACATCCTATCAGCCAGAATGAGTCAAATAAGACAGCACATTTCAATATATTGATGATGAGGATAAAATGCACAGTGATGTGCAGATGGGATACAATACATTTCTTCAGTGTCAGAAAAAGAGCTCTACTCTGAACACCAGAAATTTTTTTGCATCTAAACATTTTATTTAACTCTGACTATGAGATATAAATCCTGTCAGGCACATAAGACTTCTAAAAACTTATCATGCAGAAAACCCTTTGACGTGTTCTGCAACAATCAGAGAATACATAAGGAAAATGTATTGCAAATATACGAGACTTAAAGGTGAGTAAATATCTTGGGAAAACATTTCATTGATTAAAAAAAAAAACAAAGGTCATATGAGAAAGAGAGATCTAAAAAGTAATGACAATATATAACAACTCAGAATTTCAGTATCCTGAATAGTGATTTCTTGATTTATTCAACTAGAAATTATAGATAATAATATGTTTAAAGTGACCAGAAAAACTAAGCTATAGTGTAAAATTGCATAAAGGGTAAGTACTTCTGATACCAGTAGAAGAAATTTCATTATATTCAGTAGATACTACAAAAACATTAAGAGAACTCAAGAACCCCCAATTTTTTTTTTTAAAAAAAGTCAATAGCAAATTTTAACATAATAATAGGAAGTGTTAAAATAGTCATGGTCATTTATCAAAAGACTCTCTGGTAGATTTTATTTTAAGATTCTGAGTATCAAAAGTAAAACACATAAAAATATGAAAAGAGAAGAACAAGGGACATACTAGACAAAGTCAAAGAGACTCGGAGTCAGGCACAAAAATTGAGAGTAAAAATTATCATGATGAAAGGAATAAATATACTATAAATATTGTGCATGATTGCTATGAATTTATTCACCTATTGTCATGGAAGACCTTATGCAGCTACTAACAGAACTGTAAGAAATGCCTCAGACAACTATGTCAGAAGGGGATTACTAACAACTACTGAAAAACCAGAGTCAATAAGACAAGTGTGTTTCTCATAGACTAAGAAAAAAGGTCCTAATAAACTTTGTATCAAGAGATTACATATTTTCTTCAATAAAAGTATTAAATTTAACACAATTCACCTTGTACAAAGTCAGAAAGTTTCAATAAATGCCTACCAGTCAGCAAGACATGGTGTTGCATACATATAACCTCAGCACTTGGAAGGTAGAAACTGGTAGAACACACACTCAAGGGCAAGCTTGGTTATACAGCAAGACTCTGTTTCAGAGAAAAAAAAATCCTTAGCGTCAATATCATATAGTTTTCATCTATAAAGCAATTAAAAATATATATTAATAATAAAGGGATACTAGTAAAATACTACCTATAAGTAAATACTTCTCAATAACATTAGCATTATTTAAGAAATGGAATTTAGCTGGGCGGTGGTAGCACACTCCTTTAATCCAAGCACTTGGGAGGCAGAGGCAGGTAGATCTCTGTGAGTTTGAGGCCAGCCTGGTCTGCAAGAGACAGTTCCAGAACAGGCTCCAAAGCTACAGAGAAACCCTATCTCAAAAACAAAAAACAAATGATGCCACAGGGCAATTGGTAATGAAAAGTCCCCAGACTATCTTAATACAAAATATACAGCTTTAATAAACAGAAGTAAGACTTACAACAGTTTACATCAGAATCCAAACGATCTGTCCAGACTCAGGAGCCAGGCGAAAGAGAGCTAGCAGGAGCGTGCTTGCTAGGTTTATAGGCAAGCTTTAGCCTAAGGGCGGCACGCCCCCAAAACAGAATGTGATTGGCTGAACTCCCCTATCAAACAAAAAACAAAAAACAAAAAAAGAAGAAAGGAAGAAAGAAAGAAAGGAAGGAAGGAAGGAAGGAAGGAAGGAAGGAAGGAAGGAAGGAAGAAAGAAAAGAAAAGAAAAGGAAAGGAAAAGGAATTTAGAAGGAAATCAATCTCAGACCAGAGAAAAACAGTTCTATTACCCCCACACATACACCTTTCCATAATCTTCTTCCCAGGCCTATTGCCCCTCCCACAAGTTCTTTTCCTACATTCATGTCCCTTTTAATACCCATTGAATTTAACCAGGATTTGAGTAACCATGGATTTGGAACTATCCGTTGTAGCCTTGTGGTCTCTCCAATGGGTATACAACTGAAGAGGAAGATTCCTCTCCCCTGTAGACCATCAACGTACAATAGTTCAGTAGGGAGGGGTAGACACCATGATCCCCTCCCTGATCCATAAGTGACCATATAAGTCCAGTCTTGCAGAAGCCCATTGCAGGCATCAGCAAGAGCTATAAGGTTAAGGCTGTATTGACTGTAATCAAAAAACAACATTTCAAATCCCTTCTTATCTTTCAGCTCTTGCAGTCTTTCCATTCCCTATTCTGCAGCGATCTTTAGAATGGTAGCGTAAATGTCCTATTTAGGACTCAACACCCAACCATCACTTATTCTCAGGATTTTAAGCAGCCATGATCCTCAGCATCCATCACCGTTCATTGCAACAAAACGTTTCTCTGACTAAGACTGGGTGTAACATTTATCTGAGGCCTAAGAAGGGAGATCATGCCCTTCAGCGAGAATGACCATGTTAGAAACTCTTCATCACAATACAAACTGAGTTGTTAATCCTGCCAGCAGCATTGACAACTCATTGGGAAAACCATGCAGGAGATGAAGGCTTTAAAGGTCAAATACCTTTTAGGGAAAGTCTTCAGTGGTGTAAGTATGAACATTTGGGACAAAACATCCTTCTCTGGCGCATGGAAAATAAAGTGCAGTATAATGGTTATAGAGTGGCCATTTTCGGTCACCTGTTCTTCTCTTCACTCACTGATATTCCCTAAAGCAGGTACGGTATTGTCATGACGAAGAACGCAGACACAGGGGTCAGTCTGAATGGTTCAGAGCCGATCTCTGAAACATAATAGGCAAGAAACTCTAGGCAGCCAGCTCTGTGTCCATACACTCTCGACCTCTAAGCCACCTCTCCGGCCCCATGAAGGCATTAGTTTGAGGACTACAAACTAGAACCAACTGGGAAGAGGAACCCACAATGTACAATTGCCTGGATCAGGTTGACCTGTGAGCATGCATGTCATGATTTCTGGTTGATGCAGGAAGACCCAGCTCACTGTGGGTGGTACCATGCCTCGGCAAGTGAGCCTTGATTGTAAAACAAACCAGCTGAGCACAAGCCAGGGAGCAACCAAGAAAGTATAAAGAAATTTCTCTGTGGTTTCTGCTTCAAACTTCTGCCTTGAATTCCTCAATGATGGACTATACCCTGTAATCCAAACGAGTTCTTTCTGCTGCCGATTTGCTTGTATCGTGGGGTTTATGGAAACAGCAGAAAACCATACTGGAACAGAGGTCAAATGAGCCTCTGCTCTCTTTGGTATCTCAATGCTTTTTTCCAATCACTTTATGTCAAAAGGCAGTTACACACACACACACACACACACACACACACACACACACACACACAAACACACACAGAGAGAAAAAGAGAGAGAGAGAGAGAGAGAGAGAGAGAGAGAGAGAGAGAGATTCCTAGTGCATTATTGAAATTTGTGCATTGTTCAACAAAACCCACTTAAATATTTTACTGTTTCAAGTTTGGCATAAAAGCAAAGGACTTTTGTGTGAGGCCTGGTAGCACAAACCTGTAATCTGAGAATGTGTGAGACTCAGGTAGGAAGACTACAAAAGCTCAAGGCTAGCCTGAGCTAGTCTTAGCTCAAAAATATAAAAAAGATTCTCATAATTCTAAGGATCTTAAAGTAGTTCAAACCTGCTAAATCACTCAGTTCCCATTATATGCCTAACAAATTGCTACACAAAAAAGAGACACCTTTTAATTTTTGATTTTTTTTAAAAGCAATTATTTTGGTGAGGATGATTGCAACCTAGAGAAAAATTTCCAAAGAAGTGGAGAAAAACGTTGAGGCCATTAAAATAGAACCGTACAAAGCAGTGGGAAATTTCCTCCACAGTGTGAGGGAAAATGCTGCCCATGTTCCCAGAGGCTGCAGCTGAAAGCTAAATGGGCCTTTTCAATCTCCAGCTATTATGATTCTCCAGAACGCTTCTGAGGGGAGATGAAAAGAGTGGGTTTTCTTTCCACGGCGAGCTTCTATTAGTCCCTTGAGGAAATGAGGTTTCTGCAGGAAGTGTGAGCTCTCTAAGTGTTACTGAAATGACCTTGTTTAATTTCCTAGTGAACAGGGTAGCTAATAATAGCAACATCTAATAGCAGCAGAGGTACAAAGTTATATATGTTAGACCCATTTTCCTTGGCTCGGCCTGCAGAAGCCTTCAACGTCCTTGTCTTTTCCCAAGACACCGACCTTCAGAGTCAATATTTGCTCTTAAATATTTGATTTTCTGTGTTCTCTTCATCCTGATACAAAGCTTCAGGGTGAAGCTGCAGAGATTCAAAGGGGAGAAGGCCATGGCTGCCACCTTACGATAAGCAAATCCATGGAACTGCAAATCTACCTGGCGTTTAATTACTCAACTAGACAGCATGATGATAAGGTCTCCAGAGTGTTGTACCATCGTGAGTGATTGGGGCTGCTGTAATAATAGGCTTTCCCCCAGCTAAGCCAAAAGGTCACAAGCATACATGGAATTTCTAGGCAAGCATTGTTTATAAAAAGCTAAGAAACCAAAAGCAGGACAGAACCTTCCTTTGAATGAAGGCCTCCATTGCAAACTCTTCCACCAAGGAAATAGGTTGTCATGGAAAGACATGTGTTCGCTGGAGCGAGTTTACAAGAAGTGGGGTCAGTGATGGGGCTGGACGGCCGGACGGTCCCATGCTACCTTGCACCTCATCTAGAGTGTCATTGGTTGGCATTTATATAGTGAAGAGGGAAGATGACTGCCCTTGTGCAATGAATCAGCAATTCCCAATTAGAAGAGCAGCCTGAATTGCAGTCCTTTGGCAACGCTGTGGAAAGCAAAGGGAAAAGTGACTAACAGACTTTGTTCTGCACCAATTATGGGTGGGGGTGGAGGGTTGTGTTGGGAGCCAAATTTCCAAAGTAAGGCATAATGGGCTTTGCCAGCAAAGCTGTTCACACCCCCACAGAGACCACAAAACCCTGCAGCTGTAATTTCAGAAACACACATGTGTATAAATCAAGCAATTGAACACCTAACTATCCATCTGAGGCTGTACGCCTGGGTTTTTCACAGGTGCCTGAGGCACTTGTGATATTTGGCTTTGGAAACAGGGTTGAGTTTAATTGACAGGATATTATCAAATCCAAGCTGACTTGGACAGACAAACCTCAACATATGAGGGTGACATACAACATCAGGTACCACCTGTGAGTGGCCCCACAAGAGTGTTATGCAAGGTCCTTGCAGCTGGCTGGGTTTTTAAACACAGGGCGAAACAAAATCAAAGTGCTGACTGAATTCTAATTCATGAAAGTCCTTTCCCAGAGCATCAATGGAGCATCCTCATTTTCACGCATTATTGCTATTTGCTGATGAGCGATGGGGTGGGGGGAGGAAATGGAGTATTATTTCACTTTATATCGAATTACTTTCAGAGCGTCTATTAGCCAGACAAGCACACAGAGCCATGGCTTTGTGTTCCAGCTGGCTGACATCCCAGCAGACATCCACAAAGCATCCAGCCAGCTGCTCAGGAAAGCGAGACTCGTGGTGACAGAAGATCAACCCACGGGCTATGTACCTGGCCTCCAATTCTTCCAGGAGAGATCAACACTAGTGGGGCTCAAACACAGAAGTGGTCACCGTGAGCTCTCTGCTTCACAGAGTGCAAAAGTGGAATTAGTGCTGAATCAGTAATTACCTCTCCAAATTCTGCTGCAATGCAACACATCCATTTCGGTTTAAATTGCCAATCTCTCAGTACTTACCAAGAAATTTATAGACTTGGAATTTTTAAACACACACACACACACACACACACACACACACACACACACACACACACACACCAAGACCAGCAAATGAACAGTTTCAAAACTCTACCCAACATTAAGATGTTCTACTGTCCATGACACTTTTATTCCGTCCCTAAAGCCCACCGTAAGGATTAATGGCAAACAATGAAGTGCTGATGGAGGTTCCAAATGGACTATAAAAAATTCTACATCAGCAGTCAATGCACCTGGTCCAAATTCTACTTCTGAAAATAAATAGAATCAGAGGCCCTTTGAAATTAAAAAGAACGTGGTATGGTAACTATAGTTAAAAATCAATCCTAAAGTATCCCAGAAGAATGATTTTGAGGCAAAAGCTAATAGTCAGTCAGAGCAAGTAAAAAAATTCTCTGAGAGAATTTTACCCATAATACCTTGTGCAAAACTCTTTGGTCTATTCAGGTCAAATTTCTAGTAAGTCTTCCTTTCATAAAAAAAATTATCAAAGAAACTCATTATATTTGCATGTAATAGTGACCAAAAATAACATTTCAAAGTGACAGCAACAAAATTTAGCTCTTTTAATGACTTCCAGATTACCAGAGTTATTAAAAACTTTAGCCAGAGTTCCATCATACCTCTTTTGGGTTTGTTATCAAGAAAACTGCAAACAGAACGAGTGTTTATAGCCAATTAAAGAACCATTAAGCCCATAAAATGTAATCTATCTATAAAACAAAAGAAAAGGAATCTGAACTGTATGGTGTCTAAGCTACAGCATGATCCCTGTGTAAAGCCTAAAATGGAAAGCTATAGGTATCTTTCCCATGGAGCACACATATTAATTCCTGATTGATTAATAGTTCTAGAAATAACTTTTCTCTAATATGAAAGCAGAGGAGAATGACAATCACTGACTGCACCTTTTGCTACCTGTGTGCATCCTGGGGAGAGGGGTACAGTGAAGCAGTGCATCAAATCCACTCCTCGTCAGACTCTGTTCCTTTTTCCTTGCTTTGATTTATCAAGACTTCATCTTACTATATAACACAGGCTGGCCTCAAAATCATAATTTTCCTGCCTCAGACATCCAAGTTCTGGAATTTCAAGTGGATACTACCCAATCCAACTTCTGTTAGTTTCACATATGATATATATGTCTTAAAAGGGAGTTTTTGGTGAAATAATATAAAAATAATAATTACAGTTAAGTAACTCACAAAAGTGGTAATGAACTGGTAGAAATATATATATATATATATATATATATATATATATAATTGTGACACTACTGCGAATTAATTTTAAAATTGTTTTATGCTACAAATTTATTTGACTTAAACTTCACTTACTTTAAAAAATACATTAGCAAAAAATCAGGGTTACTCCTATAACAATACCACTATATTTAAATTAACATTCCTAAAACTTTGCTCAAAATCTTAGGGAAAAAGACAAGAAGTGCAATAATACTGATTAATTTCTTTAAAATTTTGTGGTAGAATGGGTAAAAAAGCAATCCCTTACAGGAAACACGACATTGTTTTAATTCTTTTTTAAAGATTTATTTTATGGTGTGTTTCTGTGTGTGTGTGTGTGTGTGTGTGTGTGTGTGTGTGTGTGTGTATGTGTGTGTGTGTGTGTGTGTGTGTCTGTGTCTGTGTGTCTGTGCATGTGTGTGCATGTGCACATTTACGTGTGCACCCGTGGAGGCCAGAAAAGGGTGCTGGAAACCCTGGGGCAAGATTTAAAGAAGGTTGTGATGTACCTGACCTGGGATCTGAGATCCAAACTCAAATCCTCTGCAAGGTGAGCAAGCACTCTTTCTCCAGACACATTTTAATCCTTTTACAGAGAAAAATGAGTTAATATAAAATTTTAAAGTTAAATTTAATAATAAAATAACATTTTAAATTTTGAAACAAAGAAGGCAAATTCATTATTTTAATCCTGTTATTTGGTCAATATTGTAAGACATTCTTTCCCATTTAAAAGTCCCCTTCATAGGGCTGGGCTGGGTTGTCACATGCCTTTAATCCCAGCACCCAGGAGGCAGGAGCAGGTGGATCTCTGTGAGTTCAAGGCCAATCTGGTCTATAAGAGCTAGTTCCAGGACAGGCTCCAAAGCTACAAAGAAACCCTGTCTCAAAAAACTAAAATAATAAATAAATAAAGTCCCCCCAATAATATTATCACTATATTGAAAAATACAACTGAACTTTACAACCTCTGTTACATGTTGAGTATTAAATACATTATGAATACTCAATGGAGCCATGCTGTATTTTTTAAGGTACTGTATGTTGATTCTCAGAGAGCATCATGAAATACACCCTCTCCAAAAGCCTGCCACTAGAAGACCAGGCCAATGCTTCCTCTTTGTCTTCTGGTTTCTCTACCACTTAGATATATTTCAGACGCATTAACTTTACTTTATGACTTTTTAATACTCTTTTTCTTCTCTCTCCCAAGCCTACGCATGTCTATCTAACACTATGTAACACTATGACCCATTTAGAGGTCTTTTATGTCTGAATCTGTCCTTTTGTGAATTTGTAATTCTTTACTATCCAGGAGCACTTCTTAAAATGCTAAGCACTTCTTAAAACCTTAGTTGTACCATGTAGAGGTAATACAGTATCGCCTGTTTCCTGCCTAGTCTAAACCTTAACTGTACTGTTATTATGATAATTACAATGGTTTCTGCATGAGATCAGCACGGTTCAGTATGGCAGAGCCTCTCTGCTCATGCCTCTGAGCCATGCACATGGCACAGCTAACATGGTGGAACTGCTTGTGCCTCTGAGCCACAGCAGACAATGACCCCCTTTTAGGCACACAGCGAGTCTAGTTGCCATCAAAAAAAACCGTAACACTTTACTCCAAATGCTCCATTCAAAAGCTCTGTCTCCCACAGGAGCCAGACAGAGGTCATGATGGCGGCACAGCCCAGAAACTGGTATGAGATGTCTCTGTCATTTCTAGAGTTTTGGAAGTTGCTTACTTCCTGTTTACTTAAGTAATATTATATCCTTCTGGAGTCTTTGATGGAGTTGAAGAATAAATCGATAGTTATAGTTTTCCTTAGTTATGGTAAAAGATAAAATAGATCTAAATATTGTAACTGTAATTCTTGCTTGATAACTGCTTTGTTATATGTAATTTTATTATGTTAAAGTTAAAGCCTTCCTTTTTGTTTAAACAGAAAAAGGGGAAATGGTGTAGGAGGGTCTTCTTTCTATGTGTTGTTTTCATTGGTTAAATAAAGAGACTGCCTTGACCTTTTGATAGGACAGCAGCTTAGATAGGCGGAGGAGACAGAACAGAATGCTGAGAAAAAGGAGACAGAGAGCCACTGCCTTGAGGCTGCCAGGTCAGACATGCTGAATCTTTCCCAGTAAGCCACAGCTCGTGGTGACATACAGATTATTAGAAATGGGTTGAATCAATATGTGAGAGTTAGCCAATAAGGAGCTGGAGACAATGGGCCAGGCAGTGTTTAAATAAATAGAGTTTCCATGTAATTATTTTGGGTGTAAACTAGCCTGGGAGCCGGGCGGCAGGAACACAGCCCGTCACTCCTTTTTACAACAGAAAGAAAACTGAAACCCACCCACCTCACAAATCAGTGTCCAGTGTTGATGATGCCAGTATTCTCAAAAGGAAGCTGGCACCTTTCACCATGGAACTTAACCCACAATGGTCTAAGAACAAAGGTATAGGAAGCCCATAGGCTGATGAGACAGTTGAAAGAATGAGTTGAGCCAGCAGGAAGGCAACACTATATGTGAGCTAAAAAATATCCATTGGAAAAAACAGACTTTTCCTGTGCCAGCTTGTATCAACTGTGATTAGCCTTTCCATTAAAGGACGGGACTCTATGTTTACTTCCCCCAGTCAGTGCTGGGACCCAGTCTAGCCTCTGAACCTGTGCAGGTCATGTGTGTGCTGTCACACTTTTATGGCATTGGTCGCATGTAGAAGGTCTGGCAGGCTGCGTTCCTGCCTGGCTCCCGCATGGCTAGCTTTACACCCAGAAATAACAACACACAAATTGTATTCATTTAAACACTTCCTGGCCCATTAGTTTCAGCCTCTTATTGGCTAAATCTCACATCTTGCTTTAACCCATATTTAGTAATCTGTGTAGCACCACAAGGTGGTGGCTTACCGGGAAAGATCCTAACCTGTGTCTGTCTCAGAGAGGAGAGTCATGGCGACTGCCTCACTGCCTTTTTCCTCCCAACATTCTGTTCTGTTTACTCCGCCTACCTAATTTTCTGTCCTACCAAAGAGCCAAGGTAGTTTCTTTATTAACCAATGAAAGTACACATAGACAGATGACCCTCCTCCATCATTTCCCCTTTTTCTGTTTAAACAAAAATAAAGGCTTTAACTTTAACATAGTAAAATTACATGTAACAAAACAGTTATCAAGCAAGAATTACAGTTATAATATTTATATCTATTTTATCTTTTATCATAACTAAGGAAAACTATAACTATAACTAACCATTCTTCAACTCCATCAAAGACTCCTGAAGGATATAATATTACCTAAGTAAACAAGAAGTAAGCAACTTCCAAAACTCTAGAAATGACAGGAACATTTCACTGCCTGGACAGTCACCCAAAGTTCCTCTGTACCATTGGTGCATCCATCTTCGGCCTTCAGGTCCATAGTATCCAGCAGACATTTCCATGAAGCAGGAAATTTCAAAGGCATTTCAATCACTATCTGCTGTGTCCTGCAGAATATCTCACAGACTCTTTCATAAATCAGGAACCCCAAAAGATCATCTCACCTTTAGGTAAGTTCAGCAGTCCTCTCTCTGTGAGTTCTTTGTGTCCAGTCTATGCATCAGTCCACGCAAGAGCAGTTTCTTGCTCAAATGGCTATCAAACTCCATAAGGAGCTTCTTTGATGCCCATCTTCCTGTTGAAGTAGCCAGTGCTATCAGGAGCAGACATATCTCATTGTCATGAAAAGCCCTAAGTTATTAAAACATTTAAAATGTCATATTCTGTAATCTTTGAAAGATATGAAGAATGCCTATCTAACGGAATATATCTCTACATATCTAGAAAATCTAGCATGACTACAGGCTTGACTATTATCAATGATTATCCATTAACAACCTATATTTCCTAATTATACATTACATTTTTAAAAGAACTATACAATCACAATACCTTAATCAAGAGCAGAAATACATATAACAAAATTGACCTTAAAATCCATACCATGTAAATTATTCATATCTATATCATATCTCCCTTTAAATGTAAAAGAACATTTATAAACAATATTTGGGAATATGGGCTCAGTTATTTCTCTCCAAACTTCTTCCTGCTGTATAGGGGCATTGCTAATCAGATCTTTTATGGTGTATCATGTGTGAAGTAATTTTTTGAGGGTGTCACTGAGTATATCTACCACAACCCAGAAAGGTCCCCATGCCCAGGAGTACTTGGCCAATTCAACCCAAAACTTATTGTGAACCTTTGCTTTTTGGTTTCGAATTTTGTTTGTCTTGGGGGACTTCTGGGGTTGGTTTGTTTTTTTGTTTTTGATTTGAAAGAGAAAAAGAACATAAAGTTGAGTGGGTAGAAAGGTAAAGAGAATCTGGGAGAAGCTAAGGGAATGGAAAGCATTTTCAAAATAAATTATATGAAAAAACTTTAATAAGAAAAAGTGAAAAGATAAAAGAAAGAAAGAAGAAAGGAAGAAAGAGGAAAGGATGGGAGGGAGTGAGGGAGGAAAGAAAGAAAAGGAGGGAAGAAAGAAAAGGAAAATAAAAGAAAGAAACATCTCCTGCCCCAAACTCCTAAGTACTAAAGGAAAATGCTTCACTCTGGTCTGCCTTATGCCTTACATCTAAAAGTCCTATGTGAAGAAGCAAGCAGTCCAGCTAATATGGTTCACGCTAAGTGAATATAACAAAATGCAGTAATCACAGAAACTCAACCCCTCCAACACACACACACACCAAATGAATTCTTCTCCCCAGTCCTGGCGTAGGTGAGCCTGAAGCCATAGTGACAGAGGAGACACTAGAGAAACTGTTTCCCAAGAAAAGCTGGACAATTTCCTCTCAAGGAAAGTTATAAGAGTGCATGTTTTGAACTTTGCTTCTGCTTCTCTATAAATTGTAGTTCTGAAACAAGCAAGGCAGAGGGAAGTTAGGAACGTTCTCTCCACAATTCTAGCCTAAACAGAAATAAACCTATCTCCTCTCTCATATTCCTCTGATCAAAGTTTTTTGGGAAAGTCACAAAGAGAAGACCAAACGCTGATGATAACCGTGGCTTTGTGCCCTCCTTAAGTTCCCTTGGTCATTACTTCTTTTAGAAAAGGGTGCAGAGCAGCATCTTCCTCCAAAGTCCTGCATACTCACCAACCACTTCTGCCTCCCCAAGTCTACAGGTACAGACTCAGCACGAATGTGGTGCTTGCATGACTGTGCCCCACACATCCTACCCAGCTAAGCCATCTTTCCACCTCTGGTAATGAGGAAAATCCCACAACTATGGGCTTACTAAACATCCATCAATATATATTTACATGAATATATATATATATGTGTGTGTGTGTGTGTGTGTGTGTGTGTGTGTGTGTGTGTGTGTGTGTGAAATGTTAAAATAAATACACCCCCAAAGGCACAAAAAATTGAAAACAAAGAGGAATTTGATATAACATTCCACATCTTTTTTTTTCAATTCACAGATCACTGAGACATAGATCTTAATATCCAGGCATCAAAATTCCCTTGAGTGACTATGTTCGCTGAGTGACCTACTGTGCCGTTTCCCAGCTAGTCATGAAGCAGGTACACAGCATGATAACTCATTATGTTGCACTTCTTTTTTCCATTTGTGTCTTGTCTCTCACTATCCTCGCCCTTTGGACTTGCTCATCATCATTAATAAGAAATATTGATCTTTTCCCCAAGCTCTGAGCTTTAGAGGAATTAAATAAAACCACCAGACAACTTGAAGACCCAGCTGAGACTATGAACAATTAATCTGAATGGGAACCTATTCACTTCCTTATGGTAGTTTCTCAGTGGTATGATCTCGCTCAATTATCAACACAGTAGGCGGAAAGGCAGGATTATTTGGTTCATTCAGGATTAGGGTTTTGTGCAAAGCATCAATGAATTCTTGTCACATTTTAGCCTTCTATCCTTGAGGTTTCAGGCATGGGTTTTTGGCCTGGATCCTTTCTACCTGTTCTTTCACTGGATGGAAGTATCAACAGAGATTAGTTGGAAATACAACTGTCATAGCTGGATCTTACCCACACAATGTATTATTTTAGCAGAAGCAAGAATATGCAAGAGAAAAAAAAAGTACCACTGACCTGGCTGCCACTTTATAGTAAAGAGATCAAACAGGGAGCCGCATGAAATAGTGGGATCTTAGTAAGAAAAATAAAACGCCTTTTGGAAAAAGTCTAATGTAGGGTATGGCATGACTTCAGAAGGGGATGATCCTCCCTAGCCTCTTGAAAGAGAAATAACAATTGAGGGCATTTAAGTGGGGGGCACAAAGACACCGTTATCAGAACCTGAGGTCCACTGTTTGTAGCTTTACTTAGACTTCCAAACCCTTCTGGTTCCTCTTGTTTGGCCTAATATTAGTTAGGGTTCCTATTACTGTAATGAAACCCCATGACCAAAAAGCAAGTTGAGGAGCAAAGGGTTTATTTGGCTTACACTTCAGCATTGCTGTTCATCACTGAAGGAAGTCAGGAAGGGCAGGATCCCCAGAGGCAGAATCTGATGCAGAAGCCGTGAAGAGATGCTGTTTACTGGCTTACTTCCCACAGCTTGTTCAGTCAACCATATTATAGACCCAGTACCAACAGCCCAAGGATGGCACCACCCACCATGGGCTGGGCCCTCCCGCATTGATCACTAGATGAGAAAATGCCTTGCAGTTGGATCTCATCAAGGCATTTCCTCAGCTGAGGCTTCTTCTTTTGATGACTCTAGCTATGTGAATCAAGTTGATGCACAAAACCAATCAGTACACCTAGGACACATTTGAAGATCAGCACATGCAAATTGTGGCATTTGTACTATTCTCTCAGCACTTAAGTTACCTTCTAATTGTAAGAAGAATTTTGCAATATGAATCAGGATTTGCAAATATAAAACAGTCACTGCAATCTATAATTGCTTCTATGCAACAGAGAGAACCTGAGTGCTGACAATGGGAGAAAGAATGAAGAAGTGTTCTATACATTTTGATTAAACTAACATTTACTGAGTATCCCTTGTAGACCAAATAAAATGAATAGTGTTTAGCGCATAAAAGGGAAGTAGGGCCTAACTTTAATATGTATGAGGAAGAACACTGTGAAAGAGAGGACATGAAAGACTTTGATAGATAAAGTATCTAATTCCTGGGAGTTGTAAGAAATGATAAATACATACTATTTGGAGGACAATTAGATGCTAGGCAGGGAAAGAAGGAAACGGTGGTACATCAAAATGACATTGGATATATGTTCATCTTGCTATTTGCTAAGGAGTTAAATATTCTTCAAAAAAAATAAAGCCTTACCCATCACTTTTAAAACCTCATTCCTTTTACCTGCTTTGCTCTTCAAAATGGAGAGACTAAAGCAAGAAAGAAATTATTTTTGAGTCATACAGTATAAGAAAACACTGCTATTCCGCAAAAAGAAAATAAATTTGAGCCTCTTCAAAATTTGAAATCGGGTTTACATTTAAATAAATACATTAATATCCTACTGGGGGCTGCTTGGCAAAGATGTGCAGGATTTTCCCCAGGTACACTTATTTGCAGCTGCAGTTATTTAGGTGGTTAAATGTATGCCTGAAACCTCATGGGGAGATATGAAAGATGGGGAGAAGCAGGAGTGACAGAGAGCAAATGATTTTCATCTATTTACATATTATAAAAGGATTTGCTTCAGGATTCTTATGACACTATCAACTCTAGGCTCTTCCTTAAAAGAATGAAATCTCCTTCTTAGTCAAACAATAACATAACTAACCTGCTGTGAAAGGTAGCAAGGCTTTTCCCACAATGCATCTGAAAGTTTTACCTGTCTCTTCCATACTCCGATACAGTTAATGACAGAAGGTGCAAAGAGAACCAGTTATATAGAATCTTCTATTTCCAAAACCTGCTGATTACAGCATGTTGTGTACAGACAACCTAGTGTGATTTTTTTTGTCTGTTGATTTTTGCAGATTTTCACTTTCTCTTCATGCCATGAGTCTTAAAGACATATCATTATCAAACAACACTGTATTGCTGTTTTCATTTTTCCCTTACATTTGATGTACTTTGATAGGGAATCTTTCAAGCACCTAATCTGGAAAAAAAATTATAATGGTTAGTGTATTTAGGCTCCCCTGGACAGGGTGGAGAGACACAGAGCACACTACATTTCTCAGCCTTCAGCAGGTTCCTTTAAGTTTATTACCAAGTCCTTTCCACTACTGCACACACCAAATACTGCATCACTCAGTCAGCAAAGTGTGGGACACTTAATTTCCGTGTCATGGATTCGAGCCCCACATTGGGTGCCATGTATATTCAGACTTTCCTTTGCAAAACCACCAGCCCACAAATAATGACAGAGACTTATTATTAATTATGAAAGCTTGATCTTTAGATTAGGCTTGTTTCCAACTAACTCTTGTAACTTAATTAATCCATATTTTTAATCTATGTTCTGCCACATGGTTCTTTACCATTCCTCAGTATGGCACATCCCAAATCTACCGGCAAAATCCTAGATTCCTCCTCCCAGTTCTTCTTACTGCCTGGGAGTCTCACCTATCGTCTCCTGCCTAGCTATTAGCCATTGATCTTTTTATTAAGCCAATCAGAAAGCACCTTAGGCAGAGATGCATCTTTATAGTGTCCAAAAAGATTAGCCAACATCAACTCTTTGTTTTGATCATCAAACAAACAAATGTCTACAGGATTCTTCCAGTGCTTAAAATCCCCAAGACTTCTTTGTCCTCATCTCTTCTCTTCCCACTTCCAAGAACGTTCCATTGAATGTTGAGAATATAACTGAAGATTTAAGCACTCTCAGTGTATCTGTAACTCTTCTGAATATTCACAATTACTTCTTGCAAGATCTAGCTCATCTATAAAGACAGTGCCACCCATTCACCCTTTCAAATGGCAGCTGTTTACTATTTCCAAAAAGCTTTGCTTTCCTAATCTTGAAAATAAAGTGATTATCCTTCTTGCTTTTGTTTCTAATCTCAGGCTACTCTCCTTGTCAGAACAAATCCCACTACTGGGCACTGCACTCTGTTCTTTTTGATAACCTGATAACCTTAAGGCCACTCTTCTCATTATTTGGAGATGCCATCTGCTCCTCATCAACACCCCCTCCTTCTTACTTGACTGTGGTCCCAATGTTACTTGCTTTGTGATATATTTTATTCAGTCCACAGAACACTCTTCAAAGATATTCCACTTCAGATAACAAATTGCTTTGCCCACAATTTCTGGTGTTTCAAATAGAAAACAAATAGATGCTCCTTCTGACCACAGACCTTATAATCCTTTATATTTTGTATCTAATGGCACTATAGCCACCTACCACATCCTAGATCTTTGTTACTATCAACTTTAACCCCTCTTCTCTCAAACTGTCACTTCAGTGTCTCCATTCTCCTGGGTCCTGCCATGGTCCTAACTCTCCCTATTTTTCTGCTTATTTAGAGAGGTTTGAGAATAAGAAAAAAAAGCACTTATTTTTAAAGTGAATTCCTATAATGAAGGGAGTTTTATTATCTTCAAGCAAGAGGAGACACTCCTCTTCTCGGTGAACTAGGAGTAGAGGTGGGCTTAAACAATCAATGAAGGCTCCAGAGAGATGAATATCCTTCAATATCCTAATTGATCCTACTATATTGATGGTAACTACTCTTAGTTAATACCCTGGCAAACACAGAACAGATATAGTGAGGTTATTTTGGTCCAAATAAGGATATATTACAGCAGTATCATATTGCATTATTTTTCATTTCATTGTTTTTATTTTTAATATATTCTATTTAAAACAGATTGTGTCATTTTCCACCTTCCCTTTCTTCCCTCAACCCCTGCTTATGACCTCTGCCCTCAAATTTATACCCTATTTTCTTGTCATTATTATTACATACATACATATATGCACATATGTGTATGTATGCATAAATATTCACAAATGCATAAATATAATCTGCTGAGTCGACTTTTGTTGTCTGTATATTTGTTATCCAATAAGGAGACTCATCCCTATGAGACACTAATTTTCCCTCCCTCAGCAGTCATTTGTCACCTAAAGTTCCTTCTCTAGATATGGGAACAAAAGTAATTATCTCTTTCCTATTGGCATGTCTACTGATATTGGGCTTATTGTTCCAGCTTGTTTATGCAGCCATTTCTAAGACAGTTTATTTCACATCAGCTTCCTGGTGCTCTGACAATCTTTCTATCCCCTCTTCTGTGATATTCCCTAAGCTGTGAATGAAGGAACTGTGATGTAGATGCAGTCATTGGGGCTGGAATCCCTACAATTAACTGATCTCTGCATTATGTCCAGTTGTGGTTTTCTGTAATGGTTTCAATTTGCTGTAAAGAGATGCTTCTCTGATAAAGGTAGCTCTCATGGATATAAGGATAAAATTTAGGAAATAGTAAGGAATTGTGTTGGTCTAGCAAAGCAGTAGTGGGTTCTTTTCTAAGGTGTATGACCTCACTAGTTCTTAGAAGTTTGTGATGGTGGAAGATAGAAAATAATCACCCACTAGTTCATAACTATGTATAATAAAGGGTTATTTATTTAGGGGAGACATACAGATCACTGTCCTAGATCATAGTCCTCTGCATAAACAAGGAAAAAGAACAGAGTCTAGCAGCTGGAAGTGAGAGCCGGAAGCAAGAGAGCAAGTGCACACTTTTCAGCAGCATTTATAGTATAAGAGACCACACCCAAGTGGACCAGTATCTTAAAGGCTATTGGCTGAAGGAGCAGAAGGAGCTCCCACAGCAAGTTTGGCTAGGTTTCTAGTACCAGGCAGGATTTCCCTCTTCTTGAGTGTGCCTTAAGTCTAATTAGATGGTTGTAATTACCACCAACATGTGAGTGCCACTTATTACACCTTTGCAGATATCTTGCCATGCTGGTCATTGCTGTGGATCATAGGCATTGTCACTAGGCATGACTATTAAACGCTTTCCTCCTTCAGTAGCTCTCATAATACTTTCTAGTACCACAAAAGCTAGACCACAGGAAAGAGTCTTTCAGATTAGGTCAAGCTTGAATCATCTCAGTAGATGCAGAAAAACCTTTGACAAAATCTAACAAGTTTTCATGATAAACATCCTAGAGAGAGTAAGACTGATGGGGACAAATCTTAACATAATAAAGACAATGAATGATAAACCCATAACTAAAATTATCCTAAATGAAGAAACACTCAAAGAAAACCTGTTAAAATCAGAAAGAGGATGGAATTGTCTGCTATTCCTAGTACTTTTCAGTGCAGTGCTGAAATACTAGCTAGAGCAATAAGACAAGAGAGGGAAATTACAAGGTTACGTGTAAGCAAAGAAGTCATTTTACCTCTATTTGCTAATGACACAATATCACCCATTAAAGATCCCAAAAATTTCACTAGAAAACATTTAGAAACAATCGACAGCTTCAGCAAAGTGCTAGGGTACAAAATCAGCTTACAAAAAAATAGAAGCCCTCCTAGACACAAATAACAAGCCCACTGAGAAGGAGTTCCTGGAAATATCCATTTACAGCAGCCTCAAGGGACACAGCACATTTTAGAAGAAATTGAACCAAGAAGGTGAATGACCTCTACAAAAAAACTGCAAATACTTGGTGAAAGTGATTGCAAAAGACATTCTATGTCCATGGATATTGTGAAAATTGCCATCCTAACAGAAGCAGTTTATAGATTCAATTCATTCCCAATCAAAAGACCCACAGAATTCATCAAAGGACTAGAAAAAAATCCTAAAATTCATATGGAACCATAAAACACTTCATATAGGCAACATAATCCTGAGAAAAATATTTTTCATCCAAAATACTGATAAGTGTATTAATTACATTAGAAAGGAATAAGCTCAATTCATAGGAATAAGGATTAATGGTTAACAAAGCATATAAAATATTTAACCCTTTAGAAACAGTAGGTATTATTTTTACCTATTACTTTGCATCAATTAAAATACTGTGAAGAATGTAGGCACTCTCACATTACACTCACAATAATATAGAATTTTTAATATTTTGAAACCAGTACAAAATATCTATTAAAATTAAAATGAGCAAACTCCTTGGAACTCTGACTACAGAGATCATCCCTTATGAAACATTGATTTATACATGCAAGGGAATAAAAGCTAAGATTTATATTACTAAAGTATTCATAATAGGAAAAAGATAAAAGTAATATCATTCTGGCATAGAAAATATTGCTAAATGTATTTCAGAACCTTTTTTTGATTGTATCAAATGGGGTGTGTATAATGGAATAAAAAATGTCAAGCTACACAGAGTACATAGAGTTTTACAAAGCTATGTAAGATACAAAACTTAATTCACTGTAATCCAGGTGATAGCAAGATAAATTCTCTGTGGACCTGATAAAGTCATTTTCTTTAGTGAAGAGAATGGGATTATATATAGTGGAAAAGGTGTACTTAAATATGTTTCTACCTTTTTAGTATTTTATTTTATTTTTTTTTCAAGGTAAGGTCTCCCTAGCTATCCTAGAACTCACTCTGTCTCTACCTTCTAAGATCTGGGATTAAATGTGTGTGCCACCACTGCTTGGGTGGTTTTTTTCTTTTTTAGTATTTTTTTTGAGGTAGCATATTCATCTACAGTCTATATTTAAAGTTTAAAGTTGTATTAAATAAAAAGATGGTTTTTGCTAACTAAATTATAAAGAAACCACTAAACAATTTTAATATAGTCACATGATTACTTTCCCAAATAAAATATCTTTAACTCTCCAATTAAAGACAAAGACTAGGTGACTGGATTTAAAAAAAAAAAAACAGAAACATGCAATTGTTTGCCATTAACAATAAACAACAGTCACTAGTAAAGAAATTTAGAGTTTGAAAGTGAAAAGACAGACTCAGCATAACCAGGCAAAGGCAGTTGAAAACAGGCAGGGGCAGCTATAATATACCTGGAAAAGGAGACTTCAGTCCATTATTCAGGAGAGATACACAAGGTCACTACTTATAAATAAAGGCAATAACCATCTAGAAGAGTTAATTAAATACATGTGCTTCAATTGTTGGGTGCCCAACTTGCTAAAACAACTATTACTGAACACTGAAACACAGGCAGGCTGAGATATAGTATCCGCAGTCGAGTTCAATACCCGTTATGAAAGACAAATCGATCATACAGACAGGAAAACCAACAAACAAACTTCAAAGTTTCACTTTACCATAGGTAGTAGCTTGGATGTAACTGACCCCCAAAAGCTCATAGAAAGTGACACTATTAGGAAGTGTGGCTTTGTTGGAGTATGTATGGCCTTGTTGGAGGAAGTGTGTCGTTACCTTGGGGTGGTTTCTGAGGTCTCCTTTGGTCAAGTTTTGCTCCATGTGATACCCAAACTACTTTCTGTTGCCTGCAGGACAAGACATAGGATTCTCAGATCCTTCTTCAGTATCATGTCTGCTTACATTCCACCACATCACACCATGATGGTAATGGACTAAATGTCTGAAAATGCAAGGCACCCCAAATAAATGCTTTTCCTTTATAAGAGTTGCCTTGGTCATGGTGTGTCTTCAGATGATTAAAAACTCTAAGACAGAAGTTGGTACCAGATACTGGGGTATTGTGTGATAGGTCTCACCATGCTTTTTTTGAAGGACTATAGACCTTGGGACTGTGGATTAGAAAAGTAGTTTAATGCTTTACATGCTGTTAAATGGGCCATTTTAGTAGGCGCATGGAAGACAGTGGTTCTGAGTGTGATTTGAATTGTGGGAGCCTATTTCAAGATGCTTCAGAGAGGAGAAAAATTTTAGTAGGTTGTCAAAGAATGTTCTTAGGATATTTTGGTGAAGAATGTGACTACCTTTTATCCTTATCCATAGAGTCTGCCTGAGGCTAATGTGAAGAGATTTGGATTAATTCCATTGGCAAAGGAAATCTCAAAATGCCTAGTATAGACTCTGTTACATGATAGTGATAACTTTAATGAAGATTTATAATGAAAATGAGCAAGCTGAGCAAGGAAAAATACAAAATGTACAATTTGAGAAGAAAAAGAACCTAGGAAAGTAGAAAATAGATTAAGAAATGAAATAAAGGGAAGGATGATCTCAAGATAAGACCCACCCAGCTAAGTTTCTAACATGTGAAAAGGAATTAAAGAAAAACTTAGGGCTAGGTGTGGTGGTCCACACCTTTAATACCAGTAATCTACAGGCAGAGGCTGGAAAAGCTCTTGAGTTTGAGGTCACCCTGGTCTACAGACCCAGTTTTATTACAGCCAAGCTTAGGAAGTATTCACTTCAAAACCATCAAAACCAGAAATCTTGTGAAGATGTAATTAAATGAGGGGGTTCATGTTCCAGCCCCAGCAAGTAGTAGAACTTAATAGTTTCAGCCACATGATTCTGGCTTTGTACATATGGAATTTGGGATTGACCTCTCTGACTAAGGAAAGCTACTGAGGCCGAGCATGTGTCAGGGATGTCCGTGAATGGAGGACAAGAGAGGACATTGCAGGAAGCTGTGAAGTTGAATCTTGGATTGCTAGGAAACCCCAAGTTGTTGGAGATGCCAAAGCCATGAGATACCTACCGAGAAAAACTGCCAACAGGGAGTGGAACCAACCCAACCAAAAAAAAAAAAAAAAAGTATGTTACAGTCAACAAAATTGAAAGGAGGTGGAGATCTGAAGAGTGTTTAGATGTCAGACCCGAGATACAGGGTTTAGAGTTTGTCCAGCTTGTTTTTGGTCTTGCTTTGATCCAATATTTCCTCACTATGTTCCCTTCCCTAAGTTTTGGAATGGTAATATATGCCCTGTGCCATTATATGTTGGAAATATATGATCTGCTTTTGGATTTTGATTTTTTACAGGTGATTACAGTTAAGAAACTGCATGAATCTGAACTTTGGATTTAAAACATTGTTGAGACTGTGGTAGACTGTGGGGACTTTAGAAGTCAGACTTAATGAATTTTGTATTATAATATTGTTATAAGTTTATGGGAACCAGGGAATGAAATGTGGTAAATCTGAATGTAATTTACCCCCATAGTCTCATAGGGAATGGCACTATTAGGAGGCATAGCTTTTTTAAAATGGGTATGGCCTTGTTGGAGGAAGTGTGTCACTGTGGGGGTTAGTTTGAGGTTTCCTATGCTCAATTTACTACCCAGTGAGTCGGTCAGTTTTCTGTTGCCTTACAAAATGTAGAACTCTCAACTATTTCTCCAATACCACATCTACCTGCATGCCACCATGCTCCCCACCATGATGATAACAGACTGTACTTCCGAACTGTAAACTTATAAAACATACAGTTAAATGTATGTTTTATAAGAGTTGGTGTGGTCATGGTGTCTCTTCATGGCAATAGAAACCCTAAGACACCACAGAAAATTCGAATTTATACATCCACAGAATGGTCCATCTTCATAACTTTCTCTAAAACAGGCTACCTTTTAGGACATAAACCAAGTCTTAAAAAAAAGAAAGAAAGAAAGAAAGAAAAAAAAGAAAGAGAAAGAAAGAAACTGAATGATTTGCTGTGTCTTACTAGACTGTAGTACAGGGGAAAATGAAATCAATAGCAAAAGACACTCCAGAAACTGGAGTCTCTGAACATTGCATTATTTCAATGATGACAACATATGGCAAACATACTCAACTGAATTTGGAAAAGGTGGTAGCTCTTTCTCCAGAGCAGTGAGATAAGTGTGTCTACTCTTATTCAATACAGTCCTTAAATTCTTGCAGCAATAAAACAGGACAGATAAATAAAAGTGATGGAAACACAAAAGGACTCATTAAATTATCTCTAATGTAGACATTACTCTGCTGTAGGTAAAAACCGTCAGCACCCTACCAGGGCTCTAAAGAATTTTGAGCAAAGCAATAGTATATAAAATCAAAAAGGCCATGGGGTGGGAAGTCATTCAAGAGCCTCTGCTGCTCTCCAGAGGAACCAGGTTTGATTTCCAGCACCCATGGAAACTCACTACCATCCGTCACTCCTGTTCTGGGTGATCTAGAGCATTCTTCAGGCCTCTCAAGAGCACCAGATATATGTGAGCATGCATACAGAACAAACATCCATACACATAAATTTAAAATTATTTTTTATTTTTAATGACTGAACATGACTACCAATTGCTTAATCCCTAAGAACTTAACTTTTACATTTTTATATATTTATGATGAATTTCATGCCAAACTCTTTTTTTAAAAAATTAGTTATTAAAATATGATATCCTTCCCTCTTCAATTTTTCCTAAGCCCCTCTCATCTTCCCCCTTACTCCTTACTCCCTCTCAAATTCATGGACTCTTTAGATTTTATTTATTTTTCTGTGGTTATTATTAGTATTCTTATGTTTGTGTATAAATGTATAAATACATTCTGGTGAGTGTGTTTAGCATGGTTTGTAGGTATATAATTTCAGAGCTGACCACTTAGTATTGGATAACAAATTTGGGGGTTCTTTCGTAGAGAAGATTAATTCTCCTCTCTTGGCAGTCACTAGAACTAGCCTTTAGTTCTTTGTCTAGTGGTGGGGTTGTGTTAGATTTCCCCTTTTCATGGCAGTATTCCTACTGGTGTTGTCACCATTTGGGTCCTGTTTACACAGCCATTTTGGTATGTGGGGTGTAGCTTCCCTGTAGTTTCTAGGAGACAAAACCTCAAGCCTTATAATCCCTCCTCCCCCGCTTTAGCGGTATTCCTTGAGCCTTCAGTGCTAGCGTTGTGTTGTAGATATATCTATGCTACACGAGCAGTTGATCCCCGCATTTTGACAAGTTGTGGGTTTCTGCAATGGCCTCCATCTACTGCAATGAGCTGCTTCTTTAAAGAGAGGTGAGAGTTACACTTATCTGTGGATATAAAGATTTAAAATGCACTTAGGAATTATGCTGACTTAGTAAAATGGCAGTCGCAGGTTCTTTGCTAAAATCCATGATGTCACTGTGGAGTAGTTGTAGTACCAAGTATAATTTCCCTCCTGTTGAGCAGGTCTTTAATCTAGTTAGAGAGCTACCAGTTACTACCAAGACATGAGTCTCACTATATTACAGCATGCCATTTGTTGTTGTGGTTCTTAGGGTTTTAGTAGGATCGGTGATTGTCTTCTCCCTTGGCGTTTGCATCCTTTGATACATTGAGAACTGGGCTTCAGGAAGTAGGCATTCGGGTCAAATCCAGCCTGGATCTTCTTAGTTGTGCTGGAAGTACATGGTGTCTCCAGCCATTGGGACTTACCTTCAACCTCTGGGAGGCAGCTAGGTACAACCACACTAGCCTATATTATTTGGGAAGTCTCTTGGACCCTCCTGACCAAAACTTGAAAGGTGCTTTTCATACCTTATGCTAGGGATTTTGTGAAATGGTCTATGGCTCTTGGAGGGAGCACTCTCAGAACAAGTGGAATGACTTCATTTAAGATATGTGTATAAGATATAAATGTTAATGTGCATGATATGTATATATATGTGTGTGTGTATGATATATATATATATATATATTTGTGTGTGTATAAGATACACAAACATACTTAGATACACACCTAAGTAACATACACACACGCGCGCACGCATATATATATATATGTGTATATATATATGTGTGTGTGTGTGTAACTTTAGGTAAATATAAAATAAAATGATTCTTTAAGGGTTTTCAAACATTCATTGTATTGTCTATCCTTCCTCCTTCCTTTACCTTCCGTATTCACTTCCCTCCTCTCTTCCCAACTGAAAACCCCTCTGCGTTTTTCAATTTCCCCCTTCTTGCTACTTGTACCCTGCTATTCCCCTCTCTAAGGCTCCCTCTACCCCATGGTCCATTTTTACTTTGCTGGTTTCCATGGTTACTCCAGGTTTGAGACCCACATCTGAAGATTTGGAACTGGGAACAACAGAAAAGAGTGGGTATGCAGCCTTTCTGGGTGAGGGTTACGTCATCAAAATAACCTTTCCTAGTCCACCCATTGTGCTGTGTTTCTAAAACCTATTCAAATAATGTCACAAGATGTAATAAACTGTACTGTTGCGTTCATCGTGACCAAAGCTGAGAGGCGTCCAGTCACAACAACAACAAAAATCGCAGTCTTCTACTTCTTATTAAAACATATGTACACTCTAGACATGATTTCCAGCAGAAGTCTACTGCCATTCTGAATTCATGATTGAAATATTTATAGCCATCCTCTAGGATTATGAAGCACCTGTATCCACTTCAATGACCTCCTGTGGAGCATCCCATTTTTATAATAAACAAATGGGCTATCCTAAACCTAGACTATGATCTAAGGTTTCTATTCATTGCCATCGATCCCAATAGAGGTGATTGGACAAAACCCCGCAAAAATACCACCCCTATAGAGTTATCGGGAACTACCTAAAATGTTCAAGTAATAAATTATTTTATGCTTTGCAGATAATATGATCCATATCACACTTACTCAGTTTTGCCACTGTAGCATAAAAACAACTATAAATGACACCTAAATGCATATGACAGTGCTTTCAAAAATACATTTCTAAACACCAAAATTTGAATTTCCCATTATTCGTGTATGTTAAGAAGTAGAATTCTCAAAAGGCATACAAAAACAGGTGAGTGCAGAATTTTGATCTAAATTTTAGAAGACAAAGAGCTTGCTTGCATTTATCACCTAACAAAAAATGTGTTTAACTTGTCTAAAATTAATGGTCCTTTTGTGGCCCAATTCATAAGTGACTGATTAAAATGAAATGAATGCTGCTTTCAACGCGTGCTCTGAGGAAAATGTATTTCTTAAGCTGGGATAATGACTGGATTTTCCCCCACAGATCTCCATGAGGAATATAAGAGCTCTACAACCTGACCCTAGAAGCGTAGGCTTCGTGCTGGGTCAGGTGGCATGAAGGGGACTAAAGGATAGGGATTTCGGAACAGGTGCCTGTTTAATAAGAGCTCAATAATGATAGGTTAGTGATATCTTACAATTCTCTCGTCATATTTACAAGTGTCTTCCTACTGTGAACACAGATGTCCATAGCCACAGCCAGCATGTTTCTACTCTTCCCGCACCCCTGGCAAGACCATCTCAGTAGTGAGAGAGATGAAAATAAACTCTTAATTCATGTTATTCTCCTGATGATTATTCTATTCTCATCTTCAGTTATCTTCTAGCAATCACGTGACTGCTCAGGCTGCCTATTTTTATAGTTTTAGGCTTGAAATCTTAGCACAGGATCAGAAGTATTCATTTTGGCAGCTTATCCTGAGAACCTGGAAGCAAATCCCCAAAGCCAAAACCTCCTATAGTGTTTGAAAAGATTCTCAAGCTGCCCACTGGTCCCTGAAACTCAGAAGATTCTGCATGAGGATGGAAGTGCCTACTGGGGGTGGCGGGTGGGGAGGACTCCCCTTAAATATGTGACAACTCCGTCTCACTCCCTCCGAGTGGTTACCATGTGGCTCCTAGGCAGGCCCACCTAGCTCCATAGGAATGGGTGCCTGGCGGAAATTCTCCATCCTTTACTGGAGTGAGCTCTCCACTTAAAAGTCTGGAAGGGATTAGGTGATCAGGTGAGGCATCTTTTGGTAATGAGATCATTCTACAAAACAGCACAATTGTGACTATGAAGAAGGACTTTCAGATAGAAAAACAAGCATTTTCCTCATGCTGGCATTTTTAACCCTGCTTCTACCTTAACAATTATTAAAAAGCAGTAAACTTCCATTTATTTAAGAGCTTTAAAAAATGCATGTTGTGTCCAGGCTTCATAAGCAGACATGGAAAGCACATCTGATGTGTTATTGGTTGGTTGTTGTCAATAAAAAGCTCAGCTGTCTTTGGGGAACCATTTTAGATGGTGGGAAACTGCGCTGAACAGAGTAATGAGCTATTTGTGGTAGAAGCGAGATGCTGCCAGACTTGGATGTTCGTTAACGCTTCACAATTTCTCTGTCTACCTGGCCACTTCTGAGCCTTCTTGCCCCTGTCCTTCCAAATGGGGGATGGAGAATTTCAGTCAGCTCTTCATCATCAATGTGCTTCTGATATGTTTTCTTACATAGTGTATACTTTTTCTTGTATAGACAAGACAGATGCTGTTCGCCTGCAAGGGGAAGCAGACACTCTCAGAGTAACAGACCCATTTAGCAGTGCTTGGCTTCCTGTACATGTCAGCGGCAGGTGACATTTAGCACAGGCTTTATCTCAGCTGTGGTAATTACTGGGCTGACATGAGCGCTCATAGACATTGCAGATTGTTTTCAGCAGACGCAACCAAGCAACCCTGCTTTCTCTAGTGCAGTTTATCTGGCTTCCAAAATGTGAATTTCCAAACACCACACACACACACACACATGAGGTGGGGGTCCTTATGCCATTTTTCTGAAGACAGTCACCCTTTGTTTCTCTGACTATATTTAGTGTATGCCATGCTGTGGTGTCCTGGGATATCTTCATTGTACGCAGTATCTGTATTACAGGCTATCATTATAACTTATTAAAGAGAAAAGACAGTGTTAGTGTAATATACTGTCATTTTACACCACATACTAATTCAATGATATAATCAATGCACTTATAGTTACCAATTAATTCTCTTAAATACCAATTGTATGACTGATGGTATAGGATGGTTTAAATTTTTATTTATATTTGTAATCATGTGAAACGTATGTGAGGGGGTATGTACATGTGTGTGCAGGTGTCCACAGAGGCCAGAAGTGTTGGATCTTCTGGTGCTGGCATTCTGACTGGCTGTGAGACACCAGGCATGGGTGCTAGGAATTGAACTCGGGTCCTCTGTGAGAGCCGTATTCATTCCAAACTGCTGAGCCATCTCTCCAGGTGCCCGCAATAACTATGCCTTTGAACATTTCTGAGAGTGGTATATTTGTTAATGAAAGAAGATGGAATTAAAACATAGTATTTTCTGTTGTAAAGAAAGTCACAATGACAAGCCCTTAAATGTTTGTATCACTTCTACTCTAGTGCCAGAGCAACTTTTCTAAGTTAGACAATTATTGAACATCCTTTATGTTATTCCTCCTTAATACTCAAGCATATCCAAGTGAAGAAAAATATATCCTGGACTTTTGAAATTTCCCATTTTAACTGACATACTCATCTTCTCAGATTTCAAGATTAGTCTGGTCACTTAGCCATTACTTTACACAGAATACACTGGGCAAATTGTAATTCAAAACATGCCAGGAAGATTATCTTTGCTGTGAGATATAATTATTTAAATGGCCACATTTTCAGTTAACTTAATAGGGGGCTGTTCATGGCGTCTAAAGCATAGAGACAAGATGAAGAATTACTATGAACAAAATGCCCCACTATACATCATGAAATGCATGCAGGCTTCAAGCCAATGGAGCTCAGCAAAGTGAAGGGCTGACGGCCATACATTAGAAAGCATGGGCCAGATCAAGATAAAGTAGTTAAATGAGAACTTAGCTGGGTGGAAGAGGGTTGTCCAGTTCTGCTGCAAGACAAGACAGAGAGTGGAGAAAGAGGAAACTTTTGGACATGCTACCTAAAAATATTTTCTACGACGGTGAGAGAAAAAAGATTTTTAAAAATCCCAGGAGTAGCTCCAAGACCTTTAAATGTTACAATTAATGTTGGAAAAAAAATGAGGTTGAATCCAGTTATAATTATTCAAAATAAACCTTTTTGTAAGTAGAATTCTCATAGGAAATTTAAGTACAAGGCAAGGGATGGGGTGCCGCCATGGACATTAGACCTGAACAAGATATGAACTTACCAAAAAAAAAATCACCAAGAATTTCCTAGCTTGCCCAAGTTATATCAGAGAAATAAATGTGTTATAAGAAAGTACCTGCCACCTAATATGCTATGCAATGATGTAAAAACAGAACAACTGACAGCCATATATAATCCTTTGACAGCATTAGGAAGCAAGCTGTCTTTTAACGGAAGTCACCTACATTACTTAAGGCACTTTAAGTGGAAACTACTTTTAAGTATGCATTTACTCATCGTGCCATTTTTAAATGACAGAATGCTGACTGAAATTAAAATCCCATTCACTTGACAGATTCTGCCTCCCTCATATAAAATTCCTCCAGAGCAAGGTTATTTTCAATTCTTGTAGTAAATGATAATTGACCTCCTGGTTAGAACGGATGCTTGCCTGGCTCTCTGTCACAATACACATGTTGATTAGCATTCCTGCAGAGAGAGAAATAACATTTGTATTGCTTCTCTTAGTGTTTTCTCTGAAGAAAACCAGATGGGCCAGGCAAGGAAGGAAAAAGATTTAGAGTAACAGGAAACTAGAAGTTCAGACGTAGCTGTCGTTGCATCCCTTCCAAGTCTTGAAATTCTTCATTATGGAAAGTCTTTGATATTTGCCCCTTACCCCCTGCTACACACACACCCATTCTGTGGTTAGCACATAATCGCGTTGGTCTATCTCCGATCTTTACAGGGAAGTCTTGATATCACTTTAAAAGGGCCATTCAGTGGAGTTTAATCTCGGAAGATCTCCTAACAAGCGTTTCCCATATAAAACATCCACCCTCTTTGAAAAGCAAATTCCAGGCTTGTGGGGTGCAGGAGGGGGGGATCACCCTAATAACAGGGCTGCAGAGGGAATCTTTCCATCTGTTCTTTATAGACCACAAGAGAGAGCCCGTAAGTATCCTACCAATGAGATGAAAGGAAGCAGACTGTCAGCAGTTGGGCTCACAGCCTACAGCAGGCCACCGACAAATGAGATCAACGTGCAAGCCGTAGGCCGAGTTTTCAGAGACCCCCATCTTGCAGCCCATCACTTAGAGCTCATAATGTTTTAGTGGCTTTTCTCTTTGAACGAAATAAAACCTGCAGATTGTTAAAGAGAATGAAAGTTCAGTTTAAAGCAATGGGGTGGAAGTAAGGGTAGAAGGGAGTTGATGGGAACCAAATGTCTCCCATCTGGTTCTGTGTAGAGTGCACGGAAGGCCATGTTAAAAAATAATAATAATCTGACTCATGCAATTCTGTGCAAATCCAAATCCATGCACATAATAAAAATACAACTGGAATAAGACCTACCTATACTTTTGACAACACTGTGGGATTCGGCATCAATTCACCATTACCGCTGATTCTGGGGTTTGCCATCCATCATGCTGTTTGTCCTACATTTGGGGATGTGGCACAGTATTGTTAGAAGACAACATCTCTTCCTATCTCAGGAGCTAAAAGGTCTATGAACATTTAGCACCGCCTCTAATGATAATATTGTTTTCTACTATGTAGGCACTTAGTGATTATTATTTTTCACATATGAAAGAAGAGCTGAATTACTCTACAAAGTAACAAAGCATTATCATCCATTAACAAAGCAAAGCACTCTGTGAAATTTGAGTTCTCTTTTCTGGACCTAAATGCTTGGGATGGCAACACTCTCAAGAGATGGCTTTACAGATAATTTTACTAAAAACGAATGACAAGCCTTCTAACAACGTGGCTCCAACAAGATAAATTGGGAAAGCGGGACCATTTTTTCATGCACACTGAACACAGCATCATTTGTCTTTCTTTGGGAAATGCATGGAGAAAGAAATGAATCCAGCTGAAACATGAACCAAGTGAATAATTCAAAGCCTATAAGCCAAACTGCAGACTGCATATGAGCCACCCAGACATTGATCTATTTAGTTAACTCTGAGATGTATGTCAATCAATAAGAGGGTCTGTACGTTTGAACAGAACACTGTCTCCTTCCAAAGAGGGATTCAGAGTTCTGTAGAAATGCATCCTGCGGACAAGAGGCCAGGCATCAATGCTAAATACTGTATGTTCAGGATTCTAAACATTTAAAACTGTCATTGGGCCCCTTCGGCAGAATTAATCACTCCCTAATATTTGCTTTCCTAGTAATTTTACACTTCTCAATTAAAACACTTTCCAGTCTAATTATAACTATTAACTTGTCGTTTTCCCTCGTGTGACTGTGAGCATTTTGAGGTTACTGACTGTCTTTATCTTTTCAAACTGTGGTTGTGATGAGCTCCTCCTCTATCATCCATGTCCATTTCCAGACACTGCTTTAAGAGTCAGAATCCAAAAGATCCCAAGCCCAGACCTAGTGAGTGCACAGTGCTGAGGGGACACACCTAGCAACCCACTAGAGAGGCATTGCCAAGGACAGCAGAGGGTCACAACCCATGTTCTCAAAGAGGACAATGGTTCTCAGGAAAGGGTAGTGGAGACATCTTCCCTTCCTGGAGAAGATGCTCTAAGCAAGGTGGGACAAAAAGAATCTTTCATTAGGCTCTGTAGTTTAATAGTATTATCCCCAAAGAAATAGGTGGGATTATCAGAATTTATGAGACAATTGCATACCTTTCCCGAAGAAACAAATTATTTAATAAACAAACAACAAATAAATACGTCAGAGCCCTAGAATGAGAAAATTAATCAACAGCACTGCCTGCTTTCTAGGCTGAGGGAAGTCATTAGGGAATCTGTAGGTAAAAGTCAGAAAACCACCTAGCCTTTGTGATATAGTGACAGGCCAACCAGGGAGGAGGGAAGACAGTCTCCTTCTACAGCTAGCAAGCAACTAGAAAAATGTCAAGTCTTAAAACAAGAAAGTCTGTCAAAATTATAGACACAGGCTGAGTTGTAAAGACGAGGAGCGAACAGCCTTCTCCAGTGGCTTTCAGCTCCCCACTGTCGTCACTCCAGAGGCCCAGCCCGACTGAGCCCAGGTGCAGAGCCAGGGCTCACCTGACCTCCACAAGCTGTGAGGACACTGTCATACATGCAGACTTAAAAATACACACACATGCACACACACTTACACATAAAGACATACACAAACATACATACTCATACATATACAGACACATACACAGACAAACACACTCACATACTAGACACATATACAGACATACACACAGTACACACATGTACAGACACGTACACAAACATATACACACTTATACATACACACATACACAGACTTATAAATACACACATACACAGACATATACATATAAACACACACATACACACATGGGGGAATGCTTTTCTGTAATTCAAAGCTTGAATCAGGATGATTCCTCTGTTCCTTTCTAAATTAACAAAGAAAACATGAGTGGTAACTTCTGCCTTAGTTGTAAGCTATTATTTTATGAGTATTCCGCCTACATGTATGTACATATGTGCATGCCTGGTGCCCACAGATGTCAGATAGGCATCAGATCCCCAGGGACTGGAGTTATAGATGGTTGGGAATCGCCATGTGAGTGCTGGGAATTATAGCTGGGTCCTCCTGCAAGAGCAACAAATGCACTTAACCACTGAGCCAATTCTCCAGCTTGTCAAATAGGATCTTATGCATCAAGGAAACAGAGGCAAGAGATTGTAGGGCTAGGGTAAAACCTTCTAGAATCCCACAACGACAGTGTCTTAGCAGCGAAGACTGTCATAAGGTCTACAGTTTGCTCACCTGTCCACATCCACCTAAAGGACAAGAATCAGGCGGAAAGTATAGACGGGAGGACCTCTGAAAAATCATAGGAATCTCCATTGCACTAGGGATGTGGTGAAGACAGAACCAAGAGACTATAGAGTCAGTGCAGAATCAAGAAGCAAACTGAGGAGAGAAGGCAGAGCAAGAGACTCGGAAAGGAGGAGGAAGCTGACTCGGTGACAGGGCTATAAAACGTAAGAGATTTTTTTTTTAAATGTGAATGCAGAGATCTAATTTTAAGTGTTTCCACTATTCTGACATGCCCTCTTCTCCTCCTCAGCCCTCCCCCACTGTTCCGCCTCTGCTGTTTTCCACATCTTTGGATGCAGCTGAAATTCAAATGCTCCAAGTCTGAAATCCACATGCTTGCCGAAATATATTTGTAACACCAAAATCGTTACGAGAGGCATTTTCAGTCAAAGGCAGAAATGCTCAGGGACCAGCGAACATTTGCGTTGCCTGAAGCAAGCACTCCCTGCAGAGGCTGAGCAAGGTGATGCTCTGTCCTTTTGCTTTGACTCTCACATAGCAAATAAACACCCTTATCCTCTGCATGTGATGTGGTTTTTGCACACTTGTGGTTTTTCCTAGTTGACCTCCAGGCACAGTGGCGAAGTGCTGTTGCCTGTCCCTAATCACATAAGGCGATGCTCTGCACCGTAGATAAAAATGCAGTTCAGGCATGAGTTCATACTCCGCTGGCCACCAGCTCAGTGTTAATGAATAAACGACACAGGCTGTCAAAAAGTGTCCTTCAGCAAACACGCATAAAGCAAGGTGATTACATTTTCACTGTAAGTTCATGAAAATCCACTCCTGTACTTCTTCTAGAATCTGTAATTCTGTATTTGGTAAGTTGGTATTCGGAGTAACTTTGACATATCTAGAATACAAAGCATTCACTGCCTATGTACAGAGGGCTCAGAAGAAGCATCCGTCTTTGAAGGGAGACGGGGGTAATACAGTAGTGGAAAAGGTGGGGCTGCTTTCTACAGTGCATTGAGAAAGTCAAGGCTTCTGCTCCTAGGTGGTGACGCAAGGCTAAGGAACAGCACAGTTCCACGCGATGGGGACGCTCCTAACTAGAGCATGATTCTGACAGGCAGTCATGTCTCCCCTCTGTGTGTGCCAAAGCTCTCTTCAGCACAATACTCTAGCTTCACCTGGAAGATGAGAGTTATGTCATCTAGCTATCTTGAGGGAATGCTGGCAGCCAAAACGTAGCAATATCTAAAATGCAGTGAAAATGCTTTTTAAAAACATAGTAATTGAACTGGCATTGACTTCTTAATTACCGTGGATAGAATAAAATATGTTTCAATTAAAAGTAGCGCATAACGTGTTATACAGACTCGGTCACTGTATGATCTTTATTCCAAAGAAAAGCATGTAATTTTTAAAAACAGGTTATCATTTTTTTACTCTTAAATGCCAGCATTTTAGTACCAGCTGTCAAGCGTCATGGAGTAAGCATTTCTGTGAAGTTCTCTGAAAGCAGAATGGGTGGTTATGCTGCTGGCTTTCCTGTCACTCTAAAGAGAAAGCAGCCAAAATTGAAACAAAAAGACTATAATGTATAAATAAAACTTCATCTGACCAATCCTGCTTCTAATATGCATTAAATTATCATGTTTTTTCCTCTTCAATTTGAACCACAACCAAGACTCTCAATAGAAGAAACCAACAAAATAATATGCTATGATACTATTAAATGGGGGACACTGCCCATTGAATACCACTTAGCTCGAATCCGTGGTAATACTATTAATTTCTCCCTTTTTAATGCACACTTTAGCTTGCACATGACCCATACCAGGGAACATCAGTCACCCCCCAGGGACCAGACATTAGCAGTGTGCGCTACGAGTGGTTTATTTTACAATTGCTGTGAAATAAGAGTGTGATGGGAATGAGCCGCGGGTGAATTACTCACCAGCAAAAGCAACAATATTTGTAGCACTATGGAAAAACAGCCTCCCAAAAGTGAATGGAGCCAGGGCATGCTTGTTCTATCCTCTCCAAACCCAAGCTAAGATGATGGAACCAAGCAGAGGGAGGGAACGGGTCCACAGCTGTTTATCACGTAAGACAGAATATATTTTAGGAGCTGATATCCAGTAGCACAGCTAATTAAAACAGAGTTCACATGTATACACACATGGGGGGGATGCCAAGATGTACAAATAAAGTAATAAAATGAAATATCATTCCCAAAGAAACTGCAGTTCATCGGGTCTTTCCTCTCATAAAATAAGCAAAAATATGCCTTCAATCTTCCCATTAGGTGATATTTCTAGAACTATACAGAGGAAGAAAATTAAAACCACACAGCAGGGTTTTCACAGTAACAATTTATCCCTTTATTAATTTAAGAACATTATTTCTTTCTACATGTGTCTTCTCTACTAAATGTAGCCAATCAAGAATGATTTATAACCTTATAAAAGATGTGCAAATAGTCTCAGATACTGCACCACACTGGTGAAAGTGTATACACTGCAGGCTGGAGAGGATGGCTCAGTCATTGCACAAGCATGGGGAGCTATGTTTAGGCCCCCAGGACCCATGAAAAACTGGGTTTTGTTTTATTTATTTATTCACAGTGTTGCACATCCGTAACCCCAGCCCCAGGGCTTACTGGCCAGTAAGTCTATTCTAATTGATGAACTTGGGGTTCAGTGAAGACCTAATTTTAAAACCGGGAGAGTCATGGTGGAAGATACCTGACATCAACCTCTGGCCTGTACATGTGCACACATGGGCAAATGCACCTGCACACACACATGCATATTTTACACACACACACACACACACACACACACAGTAATAACTAACTCAGTAGAATGCATAAACAAAGGCCTTGTCCAGAATGAAAAGATGCACTTAATTAATTTAAATGCAACATTCAAATATAATTTCAATTACTCCAAGGTCCTTGTTCTAAACTGGATTTAATCTGTTAACCTCTCATCTTCTGTTAAAGGGAGTAGAAGCGGGCAACAGGGGTGAAAGAAAATAAGGTTTGCAAGAATCAGATGGCACAGTGGTATACACTAAAGGCCAGCAGACCCAATAATTATCCTGCTTCCAGGTCTACACACACACACACACACACACACACACACACACACACGTTTGTCTATGATTAACCGAACCCTACAGCTGTAGCTCCTTTTACAGAAAAGTTTGACCTTTTTGCTTAAGTCCAATCTAACAAGAGAAAATCATTATTCATTTTTCTCCCACTCAAAGTCTAGATGCATATTTGAAAATGTTATTTACTGTCTGGCCGTTAGTCTTTAACACGGAGCAGTTACCACTAAAGGAGACAGCTGGCTGTGCCGACCTACCCTCTACTGTCCCCAAGGCCATGCATATCTAATCCAAGGATATCAGATAATGGTATGTGGCATGATTTACATGTAGGGAATTCAGAATTCATTGTGAGCCTATTTATAACTACAGCGCCGTCGATAGAGAAGATGATTTAATAGCGCTTGTACGGGTGTTCTGACAAGAGGCATTAATATTAGACCCTTTTCCCAGAGTGCTGCAAACAGTGGCAGGGAGATACAGCTCGCCTGAGTTATTTTTCACTGGCAGCCCTCTTTGTGTTCATTAGCACTTACAATTCTAGGGTTGAGAAGCCACTGTTTTAACTCTAATTTGTTATGTAATGAGCATATTCCAAGCACGGAGACTTTCCTTCATTAATGAAGCCAGAGAGGGAAAAAGAGAGGCTGGGGATTGTGAGGAAAAAGGACATCCAATCTCACAGGAACTTACCAGGTCTAGTTTGGCAGCTGGTATTTGAAGACCGAGGATCTGCTGTCTACACAGTCAAGGTGGATAATAAAGATTCTATAATACCTTTCAAAAGAGGTAGGACACGCTGTGCTCTCTGCCAACAGAGTTCCCTTCAATAATACTAACTCTGATGGATGAGGCTTTCTCTGGATACAAACAGGCAGGTCAGCACTGCCAATGAACCCAGAGTCATCCTGCACTTTATCTAGAGTCATGAGGAGTAAACACACAACTGAGGATGAAGTTTAATGAAGCATGGTACCATGCTTCTGTTAATAAGTTTTTTCTGTTAATAAATTGTCTGGTTTGCAACAAAAGGAACAAGGCAGAACCTTTTTCATTTGAAATGTAAAATCCTACTTCAAACAGAACCTGAAAGTGTAGTCAAGGCCTTCTCTAAAACATCCAGCCCAGGATTACACATAGGGTTTGAGGGATAAACACATCAGCATCATGGGATAAAACACATCTGCATGGTAAAATAGGAAGAAATGCATCCTATTTTGTGAATGTAAATTATTTTGTGATGCTCAGAAAACATGTTATGTTTAATATTATAAAAGCCACATGGTCCAGTGAGGTAACTAACCACCGGGTTTGCCCTCCCCAAAGTCTGGCAAAAGAGTTTAATAGACACTGATAATGATGATGATTGTTCTTGTTTTATCTGTTCAGTGTGTGTATTTCGATAGGCTCTAATTTTTTCATATAATTTATATATCAATAAAATTTTGAAGTACAATGCCAACACTCTTAGCATTTATTTGTAAAGTGGTGTATCATAGTCACAACCTAACACTGACATATTCTATGAACTCTCGAAAAACACATCTTATCCTCACTAACTCTTCATTATTACTTAGACCTTAGACACACATTCATCATTCATCATTTTTTTCTGAACCGATACATGAGACCATAAAGGCTGTACATATTAATGAAGTTGCATGTAACATGCGATTGTGACATGTACTATATGTGTACATTGCATATATAAGCATGTACTGTAGATATGTATATGTGTAAACATGCATGTTTACATTTATGTATCTATATTGTATATATGAACATGTGTGCATGTATATGTACATCTGTAAGTATGTATATATTTAAATATGTATATGTGTGTATATGTGTATATTTACAAATACATATTTATGTGTTTTTATATAAATATGTATGTATGTTTTTATGTGAATGTATATATGCATGTATATTTACATATGCATTTTTATATGTGATATGTATATATAAATATTAAACATGTCTAACATTTTGCAACAATCTTTAAAAATTCCTTCCAGTCTCATGAAGTATACAGTATATTGCTATTATCTACATGCTGCTATCTGTTACACCACGCCTGATTATCTTGCTTTTAGCTAACTGTAACAATTAGTAAATTGATCCACCATTCCCCATACTTCATAGTTGCTTAAAACTACCATTCAGCTCTCAAATTCAGGGAGCTCAACCATTCTTTATTTTAACCGTAAGTGAGAGCACACAATACTTGTCTTTCTGTGTCTGTCTTTATTTCAATTAACAGAATCTTCAGTTTAACATCATAACCTTCAATAACCTCAACATTGTAGTATCTTTTATGTAGAAATTTTTTAAATACTATATGGCCATTAATTTGCAGACCAAGTATCTAGAAGAGTGGCTATTCCCACTAAAGGATAAACAAAGCTTAGCTCAGAATGAAACTGCCTTATGTTGTTTCTTCAAGCATTAAACAAAAGAAAGGGGTAGGAAGGCGGTAATAGCAAGGTTTCACGGAAACAGCTCATAGCCTTGTATATGCAGAGCATGGCTGAACACTTACTGACTCTAATTTAGTTGTTCTCAAATGATGGGGAAAGAAGAATGCAGAAACACTTAGCAAAATGTGGTAGAACGGGGTTGTCACACAATTTGCAGAGGGAGGCCCTGTGGGCTGTCACAATTGTGGGTGATAAGTTTATACTAGATTTTAGTAGGAAGATTCTGGATATTACTCAAAACACCAACTAACACAAAGTGTCCTCCACAGTAACAAACAAACTCTAAATGTCAAGCAAGTACCAGACTGAGATACTCTCTGTCAATTTCGTGTATAATAACAATTAAGCATATAGTCTTACATTCTAATTGATCTTATGAAATTGTCTCTAAACAGTCTGCCAATCTTAGGTATTATTTAGTGAGCATCATGAATAAACTACTGCTAGCTATATCTTTTTATTGAAAAAACATTTTCATAAGATGCATTTTGATTGTTTTGCCCTCCCCAATTCCTCCCAGATCGCTGTCCCACCTTACTTCTTACCTACCCAACTTTGTGTTGTTTTTCTCAATATCTCTCTCTCTCTCTCTCCACACACATACACACAGAGAAAAAAAGAAACAAGAAACAGATTTAAAAATAAAACCATAAAATCATAAAACTGAAAATAAAAATAAACAAGCAAAAGACCAAAAAGAAACACACAAAAATGCTCAAGCAAAGCAAAATGATATTTTTTTATCTAAAGTCTGCAAAGATACCATTGAGTTCATTACATGTTGGTCAACTGCTCTGAGGCATGAGGCCTGTCCTAAAGTGTGGTTATTATACCCAATGAGATTCCATTGGAAAATTCAATCTTTCCTTTGTTAGTAGATAACAATTGCAAAGAGCTTCTTGGTTAGAGATGGTAGCCCATATCTACTTTCCCTTCTCATGCTGGCACCACCATTTGGCTTAAACCTGTGCAGGTCTTTTACATGCCACCAAAGTCCCTGTGTGTTTATATGTGCATCAGTCTTGTTGGGTCTGAAAGACACTATTTCTCTGGTGTCATCCATCATCTGTGTCTCTTACAATCTTTCTACTCCTCTTTCTCATAGAGCCCTGAGCCTTGAGGTGTGGGGTTTGATAAGTCGTCCCCTACAGGACTAAGAGCTCCAAAGTCTCTCACTCTCTGCACATTTTCCAGTCAGAAGTCTTTGTATTAAATCCCTATTTACTATAAGAAGAAGCTTCTCTGATGAGGGCTGAGTGAGACACTGACCACTGTGTACAGCAATGTGTCATTAGGAGTCATTTTATCACTATTCTCATTCTAGCAGAATGATAGTAGTAGGTTTTTCCCTGAGCCTATGACTGATCTCAGGTTCTTGGGATTTTTGAGTTCTCAGGTATGGACTCCATCTCATGGTGTGGACTTTAAATCCAATCAGAAAGTATTTGGTTGCTTCCATAACACTTGTACCACTATTGTATCAGTATATCTTGTTGTAGGTCACAGAATTTGTAGTTGGGAGATATTGATGATTACCTTTCTCCTCTGGTAGCATGCAGAGTACCTTCCAGTACCATAAACACCAGTCAGTCGGGAATGAAGTGTCTAGTTAGGCACTAACTCAACTTCTCTGTGTTTGATGACATACGTAAGTGCTGTCTTCAGCAATTGGTCCTTGCCATCGGGTTATGGAGAATAACTACTAGCACTGGCAAAAGTCTGTGATGTTGGGGGATTTAATGGTACCCCATCTCAAAAATATTTAACCCATTCCTAGCACTGGAAGCTTTACTTGGTGGCATAAGATGTTTGACCGCTGAGGACATTGTAGACCTATAATTTGGTGACTCCATTTTTATTCATTTCATATATATATATATATATATATATATATATATATATATATGATTGCTTCATGTCACTTTTCAAATAACCTTTCTTAGTTACCCCTAAGAAATAATAATAGAAAAGACTGCCCGATAGCCCATACAGCAAGAAGTGAAAGATACATAAACTCCCCAGTTAAGTGGCCAAGAATTGGGTCTATAATTCATATATTTAAATTTGAAAATATTATAATTATATATAGTATATATATAATTCTAAATTATAATGTAAAATAAACATCTTATGACTGGAATATAAATTTTAAAAATATGAGGGGGCCAAGCATTGGTAGCACACACCTTTAATCCCAGCACTCAGGATGCAGAGGCAGGCAGATCTCTGTGAGTTTGAGGCCAGTCTGTGCTACAGAACAAGTAGAAGGACAGGCTCCAAAGTTCCACAGAGAAACTCTGTCTCAAAAAAACAAAAAAAAAGAGAGAGAAAAGAAAAAAGGCTCTCACTGAGGTACTCAAAGTCTTGCATAAGAGATTTTAAATAGGGCTTTGGCTGCTGTATCTCTCCCAATAATTTCTGAAAGTAATTTAAAGCCCAGAGTACCACATTATTTGGGAGGCCAGCACCACTAAGCTGCATCTCCTGACGCAGAGTTTGTTATTATTAACAGAGGGAACAGAAGGTATCCCTTTAATCTCAGCAGTGAAGAGGCAGAAGTAAGCAGATCTCTGTAAGTTCAAGACCAGTCTGGCCTACAAAGCAAGTTCCAGGCCCACTGGGAATACATACCAGGCTCTGTCTCAAAAACAATGACATCAAATAGGAAGCAGGGCTAAGGAAATAAATGGCCCAGTTGGTAAGGTCCCTGCCAAGTCAGCAAGAGAACCAGAATACAGATCCCCAGGACCCACATAGAAAGCCAGATAAAAACAAATGAACACACCACTAGAAAACATAATTTGGTTAAGGGGCAGACAACAGAGAAAGTCAAAACAAGTTCAGTACCCGATCTATAGTATGCGCCCCATTTCTCAGATGTCTTTTGCTCATTATTGCTACATGTTGTTACTGTGGAAAACATGCTAAATGAATCATGATGCATATTGGTTCAGGCTCTACCAACATTCCCTATGAGTGTGGACCACTATGATGTCATGTGACCGCTGCCCAGAGATTCTTCTTTATGGCTATTCACATGTGCATATTCCATTTTCACTATACCAAGGCTGATAAACCGAAGCAACTCCCATCCCCCATTAACCATCCTGACAGAACTAGCCTTCCTGTCTTGATATTTAAATTCATCTATTAGTCCTATATCACAAACCCAAGCATGCTTGCTGTCCTTGCACTACCATACCACAAAAGAATAACTCTGAAATAATTTAGCAACAGATAATGAGGACATCCAATTTTGGGCAGTGAAAAATGTACATTAAATTCCCTGGAGTAAGAGACTCCGAGATACATAACTTGGGTAACAATGCAGAGAAAAACTGGAAGAGTGAAACTCTGAAGGACAGAATGTCATTTGTAAGCGAGATTGTAAGAATTTTGAAAAATAATACCAATGGCTAGAGAGGAAAGAAGCTAGGGAGAGAAGGAAGGCAGTTAGAGACAGTAATATTTATTCTCTGTTGCTGTGATCAAACACCATAATCAAAAACAACTTAAATATTAGAGAGTTTTTGGCAGGACACCTGGTAGCAAGCAGCAGGCATGCTGGCCGAAGCCTGAAACTAGGTGGTCACATCTTCAACCACATGAAGCAGAGAGAATGAACTGGGAACTGGGTGAGTCTATGAACTCACACAGGCCACATTCAGGGATGAACTTCCTCCAGTAAGGCTGCAGTTACTGCACCCCAAACAGCACCACCAATGGGAAGGAAGTGTTCAAACACCTGCGCTTAGAGAGGACAATTCTCATTCAGGCAGCCATGAAACTAATGTTCAGCTTCCAGCTTAAGTTTCAGGGACATAACTCAGAAAATGCTGAAAGTAAAAAGGTGGCAATAATAAACACAAAGGAATAAGGTGTCTGTACGTCATTCAAGCAAATGGACTTCCTCCCTCCTGGTAGCAGGCAAAATATAAGAGGGGCTGTGGTCTAGATGTGAAGTAGTCCACTGGCTTATGGGTTTGCACACTAAGCCTCCAGATGATGGGGCTGTTGGAGACGTTATGGAACCTTTAGGAGGTGGAGCAATACTGAAGGAAATATATCACTGAGGAGGTGGACCTTCAGGCTTTCCAGACTGCCTCATGTTCCTGCTACCATGACTTCTCTGCCACAGTCAACTCTAAGCCCTCCGTCAGGAAAGTAAACTCTCCCTTAAATTGCTTTTGTCAGGGTCTTTTAATGCAGCAACAGAAATGAAACTATCAGAGATACCAAACTGAAATGAAATTTCAGCAAGCAACTGTCTAAGTACACCATGCCGAATATTGAGCATTTGCTCTACTGGAACTGTAGTAATCAAGACAGTTTAATATACTCGGTCAAACTGACATATATATGATACATATATACAATGAAACAGAATGAGGAACCCAGAAATAGCCCCACACAACTCTGTCCAAGAGATGTTGGGTGAGAAGGAAAGCAAGCAAGTAGAGGAGGACACTATTCTACAAGTAAACACAACTCTACTAGAGGAGAACACAGTAGGAAAATTGTCAGGATGAAGGACTGAGGAGATCATAAGCAGATCACTCAAAATACTAGTTGTAAAAGAAAATCATAAATTAGGCTTCATCAAAATGTCAACTGCTACCCTATCAAATATTATGTGTGATGGTTGAAAGTATAATCTATCAAGCAGCAACAATATCTTAACAAGCATCTCTTGAGATATAGCTTATGTCAAGTATGGTGGTTTGAATGAAAGATGTCCTTCACCCACTCATGTGTTTGAACACTTGGTGCCCAAGTTGGAGCGATGTTTGGGGAGGTTACAGCAGAGGTGAAGCCTTGCTGGAGGAACTACTTCACTGCACGGGGGGCAGACTTTGAGAATTTAGAGCCCCTTTGGCTGCCCCCTGATATGTGATGGAAAAATGTATCCTGCAGCCACATGATTGACGCCTTCCTGCCATGATGCACTCTAAACCCTCTGGTATCCACTACATTGATTTTGGTTCTTACATCCTATCATAACAACATAAGTGACTAAGACACCAATAATATTTTTTGAATCTTAAAATTTGACAATAGTAAAGCAAATAACCTGATGACAGAACCAGGAAATGAATTGGAAGGCATTCATACTAGAGAAGCAAAGCCTTACATAAGAACCTGAACATGACAGTCCATAGCAGCTGTGTTTGGAATCCATAAGAACTAGAAACCACTAGTATGGTCTTCCATAGGTAAATGGTTAAATAATACACAGCATAGGAAGGAATATTACCTAGAACAAAGGGGAAATCTCCCGACACATGAAGCAACATGAACGGGACTTACGTATATGAATCAAACTAAGTAAGCAAACTGAACTAGAGCAGTGTCAGGTAACATTCTATTTGTAAAGGAATCCATCATATTATAAACTCATAGTAATGGAAATCTCCCGACACATGAAGCAACATGAACGGGACTTACGTATATGAATCAAACTAAGTAAGCAAACTGAACTAGAGCAGTGTCAGGTAACATTCTATTTGTAAAGGAATCCATCATATTATAAACTCATAGTAATGGAGGGAAGATAAGTATTACTTTGATCTGCTGCTTTGACCCACTGAACTTCCCTGGGGTGGGGGTTGAGTAGACGTTGGGGTTAATGGGAGACAGGTAGGGAAAGTCTTATGTACTCTCCACCTGCCCCAGAGAGGGGAAGCAGCAGCACTGGCATCAGGATCTCTCATGGCAGCTGGAGACTGGTTCAGGTCGTCTTGTCTCATGGCACGGCAGCTGTTGCTGGGGCCCCTTGACAGACCTAGGTTGGTTCAATTTGGGCAAGTTGCATACTGCATGCTCTAATAGATGGTTTAGTTTGGTTCAGGCCATCAAGGGTCTGTTTGCCCCCAGGCCTGAGCAACCCACCCCCCCCACACACACAGATAAGTTGCCAAGTATCAGAGATGTATGTGACTTGAGGAGTTTATCATCATGGCGGTGATAAACAGGTCTGGAGCAGGAGATGCACCTCCGTTGGTGGAGTGCTTAACTAGTGTACACGAATCCCTAGGGTGGATTCCCAGCCAGAGAGGACCCAACGGTCCCCAAAACAGTACCGGCCATTGCTAATGCTCTTGTTGGCCTACCAAATAGTAAATCCCAGCTGCTAAAGACACAGTAGCACACTTCAGTTGCAAAATATAGAGATATCAAACTAAAAGCAAGCAACAAGCTATGTCCCTATGGGATGGCTTTCTTAGTTCTGGGAAGTCCTGTGCTGTTCAGCATGTTGTATGGTCTTACCCAATGCTGTACCATTGTGCTACAATCACCAACATACCAAGCAAGATGTGCCCACTACTACAGTGCATGCATTCCGTTATGAGAGTAACCAAGCCCTTTCTGACTGAATTTGAGGCTCAACTCCACAGAAGAGAATTCATGCTTTTTTACTGTAAACCTGCTCAAAAGCCCATGGCTCTAGGAGTGAACTTATTACTGTTCTACTAAATGGACATGTTGTCAACCTGCCTTCTAAGGATTGTGTTTATATCCACATGGGTCATCTCTGGTCTCAGTCTTAGCAGAGAAGCTTATTTTCACCATGGACAGCCATGGTTACTTGTACAAGATCAAGCCCGTTGACACGCCAGCCTGAATTTTGGAGGAACTCACAGAGCTCCACCCTGCCCACTGCCCCGGAATAGACATCTTCAGTTAGTGGTTGCTGAGGGAGGGGAAGCCATTTTTTTTCTGTAGACATTGTAATTATATATGACCCAAAGAGATAAAGTTCTTATTCATGAGTCTGGCAAAGACAATTCTCTGCTGACCAGAATGGCACATGCTCATTGAACTTGTGCAAACATATTACCCCAAAAGATGTACATTTATGAATAATTTTGCTTTCATCCCTGTGTTTATTAGTGTTGAATACTTAAATGTGTGTGTGTGTGTGTGTGTGTGTGTGTGTGTGTGTGAAAGCCAGGAATCCCTTGTTTTTAAGAGAAATGCTGACAAATGGCACTAAAATGTGAAGTCAAGCTTGTCGACATCCACCTCATTTGAGACACATCACCCACCTTCATTGTTAATGTGATATTAACTATTTTAAATCCCAGAAAAGAAAGAGAGAGATTGGGGAAGACATTCTGAAGGAAATCTTGGTTTTGGTCTAGGAGAAGCCATGATAAGCTAAATATGAACAGACCACCCAAAGGAAGTTCTTTATTTCCAACCATTATCACCTGCCAGTGTAGGACTCAGCCACCAATAAGTTTAACGAGGCCTGAGTCTCAGTAGTTTACTCTGAAACAATACCTGGTTGCAGAAAGGACCACAAACTGAGATTACCCAAGTACCACCCAAGAACAGACCATCCAAAGGAAATGCCTAACATTCCAACCACTGTAGATAGAATCACCTTTCAGTACACATTCACCAGGACACCCCTAGACAAATGTCAGCCAGTCAGGGGTCCTGAACCTTAGAAATCCCTCACCCCAACCTTTACTACTATAAAAACCCAACTCTAACTGACCTCGGGGCTCTCCATTTGTTCCAATACATTGAACATGTGGAGAGACCAATTTTGCAAACTTGCATAAATTAAAGGCTCTTTGCTTTTACACATGGGACTCAGTCTCCTTGATGGTTTTTGGAGGACTTCGTGGATTTGGGCATAACAATATACACTTCTCTATCATTTTGGATTTTCCTCTAACAAGCATTTAATTTGAATAATTAAATAAATGTATGTTCAAAAGTCAAATGATCCAACCAGATTCTCTGAATGTGGCCAGATTTTCTGAATGTGGCTGGCCTGCAGTCTTTCCGAGAAGCCATTGACAATGACACTGGGACTGGTTTCCTCTGCATATACTGGATTTTTGGGATCCAGTCTGTTTGGATGCTCACCTTCCTGGACCTGGAGTGAGGGGGGAGGAACTTGGACTTCCCACAGGGCAGGAGACCCTGACTTCCCTTGGGGACGGAGAGGGAGGAGGAGGGGGAGGGGGGGAGTGGGAGGGCGTTGGGAGGAGGGGCGTAAATGGAAACTTTTTATAATTTAATAAAATTACAAAAAATAAAAAATAAAAAAATAAAAAAAGTCAAATGATATTTTAAAGAAACTATATGATATATTCATGACTCTAACAGTGCTATAATGACCGCTATGGTTTGGGAGTAATTTCTCCTCCTGGGGTTTATATGTTTCAGCTTGACACTCGGGACTTTTAGAGAAGGGTTCTGGTGGAAGGTTGTGAAGTCACTGAGGGTGCTGCCCTTCAAAGGTAATTGTCACAGGGTCTCAAATTCTCATGACAAGTGTTATAAGGAACCTGTCGTGGTTGGTTTTGTCACCTTGACAATTTAGAAATAAACTGGGAAAGTAATCTCACTGAAGAATATCTATATTAACCTGTTGCCATATCTGTGGAGGCTTATTGTAAATAGGTTCATGTATCCACTGTGGGGAGCAATCTTTCATTGGCAGAGGCTCCCGGACTATCTAGGAGTAGAGAGTGGGAACTGAGCACTGGTGTGCATATATTCTCTCTCTCTCTCTCTCCTTCTCTCTCTCTCTCTCTCTCTCTCTCTCTCTCTCTCTCTCTCTCTCTCTCTCTCTCTCTCTCTCTCTCTCTCTCTCTCTCTCCTCTGCTCTTGATTATGGATAACTAACTGAATTACATCTCTGCCATCTTGACTCCCCTACAATGATGGACTGAACCTTGAACTGTAAGTCAAATAAACCCTTTCTCCTTTAAACTGTTGTTTTCAGGGTATCTTATCCCAGTCCCAGGAAAAGAATCCAACAAAGAGTCCCAATCCTAAGTCTCTCTCTAGCCTTGGCTTCTTCCTACACATGCTGCTGCTATTAGAGCCCCATGCCTTTCTTCTTTTCAGTATTGTTAGCTCTTTGGGAATTTTATATAGTGTGTTTTGATCTTATTCATCCCCTTTTCCAACTTTTCCTAGCTCTACCCTCCTTACCTTTTCATCCAACTTTGTGGGTTTTGTTTTGTTTTGCTCTCTGATCGAAATCAATTTGTGTCTTCCAAATATTTTTAGATTTGTGGACTTACAATGAGACATTTACTAATCAGAGGCCAAGCTCTTGGAGAGAGCAGACTACTCCTCTCTAAGCAGGTAACAGTTGCTGATAGGTTTATAGCTACAGGAGGGATTAGTGCCCAGCTCACTTCTCCATGCTTGGTTTTGGTCTGGCACGGGCTTGCACTGTGTTGTGTGTGCTGCCATCACCACTGTGAGTTCATATAAGCAGCTGCCCTGCTGTGTCCAGGAGGGCTGTTTCCTTATGTTCATCTGCCACTTTGTCTCTATAGTCTTTCTACTTTCTCTTCCGGAATAACCGCTGAGCCTTGAGAGAAAGGAGGGGAGTGTATTGTTACACTTAGAGTTGACCATTCTCAGTGTCTTATTCTCTGCACTTATTAGTTTAGTGTGATAAACTAATCACTATATGTTGCAAATAAAAGCATCTCTGGCGAGGGTTGAGAGATTCATTATCTATGGGTATAATCATAAGTCATTGGGAGTTACTTCAATACTGTAATCATTTAGTAAAATAATAGTAGTAGATTCTCCCCCAGGGTCTGTGTCCTGTCTAGACACAGGTTTCATGGTCCAATAATGGTGCTAAGTATGGGCTTCAATTTGTGGAGGAAAACTTAAGTCTCATGAGAAAGTAGTTGGTTACTCCCATGATAGTCATGACACTATTACACCAGTGAGCGTGTCTTGTCGGGCCAGTCATTACTACAGCATGGCGGGTTCCCAGCTAGATAAAACTAATGATGACTTTTCTCCTCTGATGGCCTGCATCGCACCTTCCAGCAGGATGAAAGCTAGCCAGTTGGGATGAAGCTTCCTTCCTGGTCAGTACCAATTTGATTTCTCCACATTCTCTGATACAAGTACGTGGTGCCTACAGGAATAGGTTCTTAAGGGCTGTGCCATTCAATCGCTAGAACTCTAAGCTCAATAAACTGCTTTTCCTTGCAAAATTAGCCCGTTAGAGGCACACTGTTAGACCAATGCCAAGAGATTATAATTCTTTCTCTCTACTACTCACTGCAGGTTCAAGGTAACTGAAAACCGCCGCTCTTATGAAACAGTGGACTCTTTCCCCCTTTCACTAAGGGAATTAGTGGAAAGTTTGCCATCTTCTCTGGGCTTTTAACAGAGCGATGAAATGGGGGTGATGAAGCTGAAAGCACTGGAGGGCCTCAGCAGAAGGCTGGTCTTTCAGCTTTTGGTCAAATGTCGAACTAAAGTGAGAGACAGGGGAGGCTTAGAATTAAACGGAAAAGACTCAGAAAACAAACCACTCTCTGCACTCTGGCTCCTGGAGGAGCGGGGGTGGGGGAGGAGGCAGAGTAAAGTAGCCTCTTAGTCTCCTTAACTCCAGTGAGAGGAGAACCGAAGCCCTCTTCTGATCTCCACAGGCACCTGCACACACGTAGGTTACACACACAAACACATGCATGCACAGGCATGTATGGACATGAAAATTAAAAAGAAATTATTAAGAGAGTCTCCCCTCTCTATTTTATGTCCGTATAACCCTGAACAAATAATCTTTTAAATGGACTGAGAAATTTAATAACAAAACCTGTCATTTGTCAGCACTTTAGAGGGTGCATGCTTCTCAGAACTAATATTTGTTATGAAAAAAATAGGCTATTCTTTGTATTAAATTTTAATGATATGACTCCACAAAATTTAGGGGTTAGTTGAAATAGCTGGAACTAAGTTAAATATTAATTACATCATTTGAAATCTTTTTCCGTTTCAATTGATCCACTTGCAGTGGTGGGGAGAAATGGGATAAAGGTTAGTGTCTCTGAACAGAATCCCTATGAGCCCAAGAATACATGAAGGCAGACACTTTTATTCACATGTTTAGCTCACGGTCACATCCTCAACCAGTGAGAGTTCACTCACCCCTACACAACACAGCTACATGGAGAACCTAGAAAACAAGAGGGGAAATGCTTGAGACTGAGAAAAATTGTGACATTGAGACACTGTTTGATCACAGCTGGGAGAATTTCCCTTCCCGTTCGCTTGGCTTTTCTGCATACTCTGCTGGCTCAACAAAACAAGAGGGTGGGAAACCATTTTCTGTCTTGAGGCGAGAAAATTTACGGCTCTCGGTGGCTGTGATAATACATCACGTTGAACTGCCAGGGAAGCAGGCACATGACAGAGATGGAGCCGACAGTGTATTTCAGGCTGCCGCAGGGACATGAATTTAAACTTCATCTAACCAGGCCTCGAAAAAGTCATCACGCGGGGCTGGATGGGCCAGTGTGCTTCTGTCACACGACATGCCTCTGAAGAGCGACAAATGAAGCCAAGAACAGCAGCAGGCACGCTGCAAGCAGACAGCCCAGCGTAGCACACCCCTTGCATGGTCCTAAGTCATCCGGAAATTCGATGACTGAGGTATGGGCTGTGGTGATGTACATGCTGGAGTAGTCTGGACAGCCGAGTGTTGGCTATTCATGGGTGTACCGAACGGCCACCCAGCTAGTATAGTGTTTGCTCTGTCGCATGTGCCCTGAATAGGTAGTGAAGCTAACCCCTTTTTTAATTCTGGGATTCTTTTTTCCCTTCAATGAAATCAGTTCATTAATCCAAACCAATTCATTAATCCAAACCCTTCCAGCTGCAGAAAACCTGAGCTTGCGTGTTGATAGGCTCCTAGAATGCCAGGCTTTGCAGGGTCTCCTTCCTATGCTAGTGAAAGGTCCCCAGACTGCCTCATCATCACTAAATCCAGCTTTTGAGTGGTTTCAGGGTCAGGAAAACTCACAGAAAGGAGAATTTGCAAGATAAGCTTTATTCTATACATTGACTGGCTGTGTACAATATTGACTTTTATCCAACATACACACATGCTCTTGAGACATGATTCTCAGAAAAAACAAAGCACAATAAACCTGAGAGTGTGTGTGTGTGTGTGTGTGTGTGTGTGTGTGTGTGTGCGCTATATAAACATTGCAGTCACTTTGGCAGAATGTCTTTTTAAAATATCTCATATAGTGATCTTTCATTTGTATTTTAATAAATAAAGCTTGCCTGAAGATCAGAATATAAAACAGCCACACTAGTCGGTCACACAGGCCAGGCAGTGGTGGCACACACCCTCAATCCCAGCAGCCACACTATTAGCCAGAGAGGTCAGGTGGTGGTGGTGCACATCTTTAATCCCAGCACTAGAGAGAGATGTAGGTGGGATGAGATAGGAACTGGCTCTCTTTCAGTCTGAAGATTTCATAGAGATAAGAGCTCTCTAGTGGCTTGGCTGCTTTGCTTTCTGATTTTCAGGTTGAACCCCAATATGTCTCTGGGTTTTTATTATTAGTGCTACAATCTCATAAATCAAATTTCTTCAGAATCGAACTCTGAACAATGATTAATTTATTGTATTTCTGACATTTTTTTCTTCATTGTCTTTCACTTATATCAGAACTCACTCGCACTGGGGTCACTGTATGGACAAAGGAGTCACAACACCAGTAAGGTTTCAGGCATTTAAAGCAAGTGCTTGTCTTACCCCTTCCAAAATTTCCCAAAATAGCTGGCTGATTACTGAGATGCCTCAATGAATGAACTGCACCATTTAACACTGGATCCCTGCTAATATGCAAAATGTAAAATGAATATCAACTAAGCATCTTAAATTTAATATAAACGAGTTGATTAAAATGAATCCTGAAGAACAAGAGGAAAGCAGAGCACAGCAAAGAGACGTGTAAAACACTGTACATTGTATGATATCATCAAGAAAATCACGGTGTTAGCACAGAATGCAGGAACCTGCTCTTCGCTTTCCGCCTGAGGAATTGCATTAGGCACTTCCTGGTAAAGGGGGAGACAAACAGGGCCGGACTAAATGATGCTCACCTCAAAAGCTGTGCTGGCTAATCAGTCCTTAAAGTGACCTGCCAGAAACAAACTACTTTAGCATTTCATGGATATTGGGGTGTCCATGTGCCTAAAATTATGGGATGTACATTCCTCTGATGTGCAAGTCATCCCATTCTAAAACAGTCCACATGTCAATTGAGGTAAGGCCCTATTCCAGCCCCACTTCTGGGAATTGGCTCTTCTTTCACCTAGACTCATAAAAGAAGCCCCAACACCCCCACCTAGAAACCCTCAAAGCTCTTGAGCCAGCTTGGACCTGTGGCCCCATTCTGTGGCATGCGCTCTGTGCTTTCACTCTGACTGCAGGTACGCCTATGCTTTAAGGACTACTACTATTGCATGTGTCTTGTCCACATCATTGTTCAAGACACAACCAGTGACACTTGCAACCAGTGACACCTGCAGCCCTGGGAGAGAAGAATGTCATGCATGGGTAGCTTACAATATCACGTAAGGTCTCAGGCTGTGAGCAGTTCTACTGTGATAACAAGTACCCTTTTGGAGACCCAGTAACTTTGTTCTTATGCTGTAGTGATGGATATAGTCAGATCGTAAATGTCCCTAAGGAGTCTGCAGGCCTCAGGATTGGGTTTGCTGGGCCATCTCTCCTGGAATTCAGCAGGAGAGCTCTTGTTCTGAAGCTATCTATTTACTTATGTATCTATCTACCATCCACCTACCCATATGTACATATGTATATAAGCATACACACACATATGCGCATATACTTCCGTGCTTTGGAGACATCAAAGCACACACCCAGCAATACCAATGAGCTGCGAACATACCTATGAGACCTACAAAAATGTAAGTTTAAAATTCCTCTTCCAGCGTCCTCAAACTCAGAAATAGCTAAGTATTCAGATTTATTTCAGAAATCTCAAGATGTAATACAATGCAGATGTCAGACATAGACGCCATTGCCAGTGGGCTCTGGAGTGAGATTTATTATGTTTTATTTCTCCAATAAATACAGCAACACGTGCACAAATTTTGATTTACAAATGTAAAAATGATGGTAAATACCCCCACAAGGGTTCAATTCGTACTTTCCCACAAAACAAATTTGCAGCAATTCTAGATGTTTTTTGATTTAGGGCACAAAAGCAAAGGAGATTCGACTATAAATGTTTCCCTTTCAGTCTTATGCTGAGATGATTGACAATAGCTGCTGCTTTTTCTCTAGCTTTTTCTCTGCTTTTTCTCCTGGTTTATAACACACGTGTCAAAAGTTTCCACCTGGGGAGGAAGGAGTAGGAACAGATGATGTGTACGTGCATCGTGGGTTTCTTGGGACTCCAGGGTATGCCATCCCTAGGTGGATCTCCTTGTCACCTCTCAAGACTGCTATCCAGAGCAACTGCAGGCAGGATTAATTCCGAAAGGCTGTCCTTTCGCCGGTGAAATTTGCAAAGGCAGCAGGAAATCCACTGAAGTAAACGCTGAGCCATTGTCAACAGGCTTTACTGTCCTGCAGGTCCCCTTCTAGCTAGAAAATGACTTATTGCCACAGGTGGCTTTTCCCTAAAATCCTTCACTGTGTGGCAACAGGGCCCTGGCAGCTGTGTACATGCTGTGGTCCCTCCCTTTCTCCCAGAAGCCCAAGCCCCTGCCATCTCTTTCTTCAGCTGTATCATCTACAACCTGTGATTCCTCAGGGTCTTCGTATTTACAGTGCGCTTCCTACATTCACACATGTTAATACACTGCTATGTTTTGCCCCATTGATTCAGGTGTTTTCGGTTTATTTCATAAACCCAAATCATCACAGTTTCCAGAAGGGCAGGGGGTATTTTAAAGCTTCCCTACATCTCAGCTGCAGTCCTGGACTCCTACACTTGCCAAAGCCCAAGTGACATCTGGGAGGCCAGCTTCCTCCTGCTGCTCCCCTCTGGTCAATCGCATAGGGAGAGCAGCGCTGATGAGTTCGGATCCCACCATCACTCAAGTGTGGTGAGGAAAGAGAATTAGAGACACCACTGACTTACTCCCCTCTCCCGCCACACTAATTGCCTTCAAGATCCTGCCTCTCAGCACCTCGATGTAACTTTGCTCTTCCCAGCTGTCTACAGACATCTTTTTAAGACAGAAACTTACGAAGAGAATTAGAACGTTGCCCCGGCTCCCTCTCATTCAACCTTCTATTCAGTGCAATTATTCCATTTCGTCTGATTAACAGTGGGGCTATAGTTTTCAAGCTTTCTGCACATCTCCAGTCCTGCATCCTTAATTTCCTTCTTGATATTTCTGCTTGGATAATGCACTCTCATTTCAAACCGAATCTGAACTTTTGAAAATTGGCCTCCCTCCAGTCTTCTCTCTTCCACAGCCAAGAAGGCTCAAAACCCCGGAGGCAACTGTGACTCTGGTACTTAATTTGCCACCATTGAAGCGACTGTGAATAAGGCCTGCCAGCTCTTTGCAGGGAATAACACACCCTCCTTTCTCTTCCAGACAGTTCTAAACCTCAGACCCTTCCGGGCTCATCCCTAACCTACTGTGGTGCTCCTGGAAGACTGAAGATTTAATAGTGCCTCAGCCCAAGCCAGACATAGCAGAGGAGGGTGAGGTTACTAATGCATCGTCTTTAGTTTATCCCTGTTGCCCTTAAAAAGTGCAGCACTAGCAAGAACTAGGGAAAACATGTACCTTCTGTCTTTTTTGCAGAGTCACCATTATAAACCCTCATTTGTTTTGCCACTTTTACCTTTCAATCCCATACAATGACCTCTCTATAGATGTTAATCTGATGCTCCCAGTCCACTGCACTAACCTGTCAGTACCCCCAATGCCCCTTGCAGTTTCATTTGCCTAAGATGTGACTTCATTCATTCAAGCTAGCTCAGGAGTTCTTTGCTAACAAAGGCATAACAATAAGACCACAATGATTACAGAATAGACTTCTGAGCATCCACAAATATCTATTCTGTCTTTATCCTTTCCATAACAATAATTAAATTGAATATGAATGAGATTATATATTTCTACAGAGCTGGCTCTGTGCTCTGAGATCCTAGATAGCAAACCACACCCAAATTCAGTACACAAACGCAAAGTCAACTTAGGCGTATATTTTGTAATAAATATCCAAGTTTCACTCGTAGAAATCCAGCTGAGCCATTTAGACACAAGTAAATCAAACACTACATGTAGACAGCTATGTGTGTCCTCTGCTTTGCTCCTATGTTCTGTGCATAGAGGGTTTCTTTCTAATGCAGCTGGGTAGAACTCTCTGAAGCACTTCTGATTCTGAGGGTTGCCTGTTCACACATCATTCTTTGCACAGATAAACTATTTTACTTTTAATTTGTCTAAAGCTCATAACCAACAGAACTCCTGTAATTCTTTGGGGGTATAGGAAGATCCAAAAGAAAGACTACCAATGTCATAAGCAGGTAGGTAGGACCTGTGGTGTATCAACATGAATGGGTCATTCTCTGGCCTATAGAAGTTTAGGAAAGGTGCAAATTATTTAGGGATATGTGGGTGGAAATAAAACCATTAAAGCCTCATTCTTGTTTTGGTTTGGTTCTATTCCAGACAGGGTTTCTCTGTGTAGCCCTGCCTGTCGTGGTACTCACTCTGTAGACCAGGCTGGTCTTGAGCTCACAGAGATCTGCCTGTCTCTGTCTCCCAAGTGCTGGGATTAAAAGTATGCACCACCACCCAGTATACTCGATGTTCTAATGGAATGACACAACCTGAATTGCCTACAAAACTGATGACTTTGCAGAATGGTATAGCCATAAGAACTTACATAAGAGAAATAAATTTTATGTTGTTTAAAATAGGTGTCCTAGTAGACCAAGCTGGCCTTGAACTCATGGAAATCTGCCTGCCTTTGCCTCCTGTGTGCTGGGATTAAAGGCATGAGCCACCAAAAACTACAGAGAAACCCTGTCTCAAAAACAAAAAAATAAGTGTCCTATAGTGAACACCTATATTGATACCTATATTAAACAACATAGAATTTTAAATTCCTGTCACAATAGCCATATCTATAGCCTAGCAGTCTTACATCAATATCTGAATTTGAGACTTCTTATAGACAACCTAGAATTCATAGATAGCTTGCCATTTATACACATCTTCTTCATCCAGTCTGAAGGGAGACCATGACTACAGTATACATGTCCTCTGCATTTGACATAACATTGGCATTATGAAGCAGAGCAGCTGTGGTGGCCTACAGAAGACCTTGGCCAGCAGGCATAACAATGAAGTAAGCAGAATGATACAGATAATAATTTGTCCTATCATAATGATAACGAATCTTTTAAAATATACTTTATGTTATCACTACTTTTTATATTTTGGTATTTTGCCTGTATATATGTCTTTACATGCTGAGCAAGTCCTTGGAGGTGTCTGATACCCTGGCACTGGAGTTACAAGCAGCTGTGAGCAACCATGCGGGTTCTGGGAATCAAACCCAGGACCTCTGGAAGATGATTCAGCGCTTTTAACCACTAAGCTATCTTTCCATCCCAGCAATGAAAACCTTCACATACTTGATGTCAATCTCTGCCCTGACCCAATTACTCCCTACTGAATGAAACAGTGGCTTTTCAAATTGTGTTTTGCCCTGGGAGGTTCTGTTTTAAAGGCAGCTTTTGGTTGCATTTTGAGAACAGAGGACGACTCTGAACCGAGTAGACATATGAAAAACACCATCTGTCTGGTATCTCTCACATGAAGCAGGCTGATAAATGACTTATTCCTCAAAGTATAAAAGAACCATAAGAGCACATCGGTGTATTACAATCCTATCAGGAAAAGCAGGCCTGAGAACTTATAAAACACATCGGACCAAAGAAAGGGTTCCCACCTAGACTCTGCAGTGAAGATGGCTCCACTTACCTGCCATCTGACCATCCAGTATGTGTGTGTCAGGGGACAAACAGACATTGAATTCCCAAGTTGTCTTCCAGAAATGTCAGGCACCAGTATTGGCACAGCCTACTCTAATTGCCATTTTCTGTGTTCACCCATCCAGATCTAGCATCCATCCAGCTGCTTACTCATTCATCTGGACTCATACCCTGCTCATCTGTCCCTGCAGTTAGACTCAGCTCCACAGTTCTGCTCTGAGCCTGGAGCTGTAACAGCCTTCCCAGAAGATCTCTAGCTGCTTTTATCCCAAAAATAATAGATAAATATTTACATCTTTATCACTTTTCCTGCTTCACAGGCCTTGTAACTCCTTGCCTCTTTTAGGTTTTACAGCCATTTTTTAACCTAGGCAAAAAAAAAAAGAAAGAAAGAAAAGGAAAAGAAAAACCAGACAGAAAGAAAGAAAGACAGAATAACATACATTCTGGTAGATGTAGATGATAGATGATAGATAGATAGATAGATAGATAGATAGATGGATGGATGGATGGATGGATGGATGGATGGATGGATGGATGGATGGATAGATAGATAGATAGATAGATAGATAGATAGATAGATAGATAGATAGATAGATAGATACTACATGATGTGTACTGAATAATCTAAAAGTTACCAGTAAAAGAACCTGTGTTCATGTTGGTCAGGATTATTAAGGAAAGCAGGACACCTGGCAAATTGTTGTCAATAAAACCAGCCTACTGTGTGTGGGTTTCAATATACAAGAAAATTCTACCACCTTGGAAAAACACAAGCATGTTCACTTATGTTTCTACTATAGCACATTCATGACAATTCCCTTGTGGAAAAACAAGTCATAAGACCATTGCTTGACTTTCCTGGTATCAAGCATCAGATGATTTTGTACAGGATAGAAGGCTAGCCAAGGGCTGAGACTTTTCAGTGATGTAACTACCTTGAGCCTCTTATGTTCCTAGGATTGAGACTTTTCAGTGATGTTACTAGTTTGAGTCTCTTATGCTCCTAGGATTGAGACTTTTCATGATGTAACCTTGAGCCTCTTATGTTCCTAGGATTGAGACTTTTTGGTGGTATAACTGCCTTGAGTCTCTTATGTTACTGGAAGTAACCCAAATAAGTTCATTGACAAGCTGGACTTGGTGGAATATTTCTTTTGTCTCTTTTATGTACAACTACCTCCAATACAAACCCTCCTATATATATATACACAAGTCTATCACTATTTGAATAATAAATAAACACTGTGAACTGTTTCATATAGCTGTTTACAAAATCCAAAGATCCCTTAAATTATAAAAAATCTTTTAAAAAGTCCGGAAGCGTTTTACTCTTCCCTGACATATTTCACAAAAGAAATATATATATAAAATTTGTGTTTATGAATAAGACAAAATTATTAACATTTATTTTACATTATTTTATATCTCAGTAACAACTAAAAAGTGAGCTCAAACATGAGTATAGGAAGACTTGTGAGAAATATTTATATTTCTTCTCATTCTCTAGTTTATTAAAAGTACAATAAACAAATAAAAATTGTATTTATGATGAACAGCAGGTTTGAAATAGATGATAGATAGATAGATAATAAATAGATAGATGATAGATAAACAGATAAATAAGTATATTGATGAATGATAGATAAAGAGATAGGTAGGTATATAGGTAAGTGGGTAGGTAGAGAGAGAAATAGAGAGATGCACAGATAACAAATCTGTTTTAGTGTTGGGACCAAGCTATTTTGATTCTTATAGCATACCTGGTGAACACATTAAAATTCCCAATAAAATACTAGAAATATGAACTCAACAGTATATGAAAATAGTCATGTCCCATGACCAAATAAGATTTATCTCTGTCATGTGAGGATATTTCAACAGAGACACAGTCATAAATGGGATACACAGTATCAACAGAATGAAGACTAGAAATCACATTATCAATACAAGATAAATATTTGGCAAATTTAATATTCCATTAGTACATTATGTACAGAAATAAAACAATGTTACAATGTTAATGTTAATGTAACAATGCTAATGACATGCCCACAACTAGCATCATGATAAACAACAACAAAATTAGAATCTTTTCTGCTAAGTTTAAGAACTAGACTAGCCTCTCTTACAACATCTATTCAATATATTATTGGAAGCTCTAGTAAGAGTAAATTAGGCAAGAAAAATAAATAAAAGCCATCAAAATTGGAGCCATGTAAGTAAACTTATCTGTCTACTTTCGCCAACCTAGGAATGAATATCTGTCTACAATACATGGGATCTGAGAACTTGAAAGAATGGGGTGGACTACAGTCTAATGCTGTAAGCAAGCTTATTTAAGTTTCAGTGTGCTTTTATACACACACACACACAAAAAAAAAATTGATCCAAGGAGGGTTGTTTGAGTTCAGAAAAACATAATCAGAAAACATGTAACTGAACGTCAGGAAGCACATACTAAATATTAATAGAGCACCCATTTCCCAGAACTTTCTCAGGACAGATCAATTTAAACACAGTTGCATGTAGTATACATTATATCTGAGACAGCACAAAAGCAAGGCAGGAGGCCGTATCCCGTTCTGGGTGCACAGAGGATAGCACTCGGCAAACCCCTTCCACCAGATTGGATTCTGTAGCTGTGGTCTGACATTCAACAAGAGGGAACATGGCTTACAAATTGAATGTAAATGTTTAACACAGTAAGCATGAAGTCATGTTCTAGAATAATCCAGGGAACAGAATGCACCACATGTAAAAGACCCTCTGCCTTTTTCCCCGGAGCCCCTCTCATAGTTGCCCAGGCATTGTTCACTATGTGTCTTTCTTTTGACCATGTTCTGACACTTATCTTTGATTGTGTTATTCTTTGATAATCCAGTACAGTTGAAATATCTGAAATTAAGATAGAAAACCATACATATCATTTCTACACATCAACAATGAACTATGGAAAGGGATCAAAACCCCATTAACAATAGCATTATAATATAAAGTAAAATAAAATGGAATAAATTCATTAAAGGAGATGATAGATGTACATAATTAAAACAATGAAACATTGACGAGAGAAAAATTGAAGTCACAAATGGAAAACTGTCCCGCATTCACTGATTAGAAAGATGATTATTGCAAATTATCACCATGTTATTTGAAGTCATCTACAAATTTACGAAAGCCTCTACCACACTTCCAACGGCAATTTTTCAGTGGTATTAACTCAGTCATATAGTTTACACACAACCACAAAATTTCAAATAGCTAAAACAATGTTAAGCTAAAGGACACAGGTGAGATTGGAGGAAGGAAAAGGAAAGGGAGAAATTACATAATTATATTTTAATTAAAAATATAAAAATATTAGGAAAAAGATTAAGTGAGGAGCATCACATTACTTAATTTCAAAACACACTATGACACCTTTTAAACACATACATAAGTGATGCCTATTTAGAGCATCATGTGGAGACCACTTGGTCTATGGGAATATTATACACTGCTGGTGATACAATACCATTTTCTTTTAGGCTGTTAGGTTGTCGTTTCCTGCATGTCAACACAGTATTGCTTCCTACAGGTCATTAACTATTTTATACTATTTCTAGTATCTCTCCTGTGAACTCAAATATTAGGTATTTGGGCTTTCTGCAATTATGGGCATAAGAATTTGAGACCCTAATTATTGAATTCTACTATAGTAGAATTCTACTGTGTGTGTGTGTGTGTGTGTGTGTGTGTGTGTGTAATTTTAATTAATGAGTTCTACTATATGCCCTGCACACAAAGATCTCTAAGACAGCAGAATCAACAACTGAAAAGACAGCCACAAAAGTTTGTGGTTCATTAAATGTAATCAAAAGGAGTGTTACTTATACTTAAGCCATCTTGGTTATGCATCTATGTATTCTGTATATGAGAACCAGAGTTACATTGGTCAACACTAACAATTAATGAATTGACTACCTAGGGTACATACAGGCTAAACTTCACAGGCTGAGGATTTGCTTCCTTTGTTAGGTGTGTATTATGGAAGTCAAGCTCAACAAAAGCATGTCCAGGTATTAAATCTAGTCATGACCCTGTTAATAAAGTTTGGAAATTTGTAACAGATTACTGTATAAGCCTAGTTTGCTAAAAATGAAAATCAGAACTCTACTGGGGAAAATGACCACAAACCCGGAAATGTCGATTAGCTGTCATGAGGAGGAAGTGACTTAAGGAACAACCATATACGACATCAGTCTTTCATTGGTCCTCTCTCTGCCTCTCTGTCATAACTGTTGACAAAACCTTTGTGTCATAGTCTCATGGGACATTACATTGTCCTGGTCCTCTTATAACATCACATTAGTAGGACTTAAAGAACAGGATGCAGGAGATACTCCAGTTATCTTGAGATGGCATCCGTATGCCATAATCCAGGAGATAATGATACTCTTCATCTTACTCTTACACTCTTATCAATTTCCTCAAATCCCTATGGGTCTAGGAGCAATACGTTTCACTGTGTATGTTACTGTCTATCTTACATTTCTATATCTATTTCACAAATATGGGGGTGGCTATTGACTATTAGAAATTCTATGTGGAGACTGGAGAGATAGTGGGTAAGATCACTTCCCACGAAACCATGACGATCTGAATTTGGATCCCAGCACACATGTAAAAACCCAGGAATTTCTGAGATGACCAGGTGCATAGGCCTGTAAGCCCATTGCTGGCAGGCAGTTACGGGAGGATTGCTGGCCTTGCTGACCACCAGCATAGCTCCAGGATCAATGCGAGACTTTGTTTCAAAGGCGTAAGGTAGAAAATGGTAGAGTAGGCCATTCTTTTCTGGCCTCTGACCCCATGCACACAGGCACACGCCAGAACATACAGCCCACATACACATATATACAACACACAGACATGACATATTAAACATGATGTCCAACTGCCCTGAGTAACTCAGAATGTTTAGCAGGGAAAACCCTAGAGTAGTGATTCTCATCCTTCCTAGTGCTGTGGCCCTTCCCTCATGTTGCTGCAACCCTCAGTCATAACATTATTTCATTGTTACTTCATAACTGTAATTTTGTTTTGCTAACATTCTGAATCATAATGTAAATAGTTGACATGCAGGATATCTTATATATGATCTTCAAAGGGCTGTAACCCAAAGGTTGAGAACCACTGGCCTGGAACAAGGTAAAGTTATTCGGCATCAGATCTGCTAGCTATTTCTTAGGGCTGTCAAGTTCCAACTGTGCTCCAAGTCTCTGGCTCAGATGGGAACCCTGTGGAAAATCTGATGGGAAGCTAGAGAAATCACAGCCATGGCTTTGCGTTTTGAAGAAAAACTAGGCTTTTTTCAACAAACCTTTCCAAAAGTAACTGCGGGCTGCTTCCTGTCCCACAGAGTTTGAGCATGGGATGTGAGCGGCTTAGCTTCAGGAGCTACCGGTGGCTTAACGCACAAAACCGAATACCCAGGTTTCCCGTATGAAATAGAAATGATATGTGTAATGTTAAACATCAGGAAAAGCAGGCCCCCTGAAAATTTATCAGACACACCAGAGCAAGGAAAGGGGTCCTCACCTAGATAAAAAGGTAGACACCCAAAACTGCAATAAGGTGGCCCCACTAACCTGCCACCTGACCATCCAGTATGTAGAAAGACCAAGGATACACTACATGAGCCAAGGTATCCTTGTCCAACATGCCTGCCCCAAACCATCTTTCCCTCAGTTCACATATAGGACCTTGGAGGAAACTCTCTGACTAGGAAAAACATCATTGAAAATGTGTGTGCAGAGGTACTTCATTGAATGTCTGCATCAGTGGGAGGTAGATGGCTGTAATTATAGCCCCACTTAGGAGTACCTTGAATGATAGTGGGAAAGGAGAAACCCCAGTGGACAGAGCTTATTTTACAACCAGTTGTTATTACAGACGTAATTCATATCCATTTAAATTCCACAATGTTAAGGATATATAGTGGATGTGCACACACAGCATTCGAAGTAAAAAGTATGCCCATCCCTCTTGGTGTTTCTATACCCAAACCATCATCTCCGTGAACCAGGGATATGACTGTTACCTTGAGTCAGCGTTGCCTATTTCACTCCTGCTATAAGTGAAATTTACTACCTATTCCAGTCTGCCTGTTTTATCTAGCTCCACATGTCTGTACAGTTCACTTACTTTTTATATGAGTCAGCAGTGCATTTGTGTTCATCATATTTCATGGGACATACACACATGTCATAACATATCTATCTGCCTGTTCTTTCCTATGGAGCATATGATGAACTTCTTGAAAACCTTATATTCAAATCATTTACTGATGTCTCTTTATGTATCGTTGATAAATTGGTAGAGAAATAATTAGGCCAGAATCTAAGTGCAACTTAACCTACGGAAAAGTAAAACCGATGAGCTGATATCCGGATACAGTTCTAGCCCACTGCTTCTGAAATTAACAATAATACATAGTAGCAGTTATTTTTATAAATACAGGATGTTGGGGGGAAAGATAAGAAATAACCTGAAGTGTGAGAAGACTGATTCCCACTGGCTGATCAGTCAGTGCAAGACCTCCGCTAAAGTGGACACTGCTAACAAACAAACAGATGAAAGTTGTCTCTTCCTTCAAGCACACTAGGGCTTCCTAAAAAGTTTAAAACTAAGACTTGTCATCTACGTAGCATTCTTATATATGTGAATTCAAACATATTATCTACATGACAATAACAACAAAAAAAAACAAGCTGTAGAGCCAATCTGACCGTTAGTATAATTGGGCTTGATTTTTAAGTAGTTAAACTTGATGTTCTATTAATTTGTATGTGTGAATACATGCAGGTGCATGTTTCTGTAGGGCTGCACATGTGTGTGCACACATGCATAAATCAGAGATCAGCATCAGCTGTCATGCTTCTGGCACTGTCTACTGTTTCCTGAGACGGGTTCTCATTGGTCAAGAGGCCGAGGCGGGTTCTCATTGGTCGAGAGGTTACTTGGTAGGCTCATGCTGGCCAGCAAGTCAGGAATCCATTTTTGGCTCCCCAGAGCTGTGTTTGCAAGCATGCAACATCATGTCCACCCTTTCTAAAAGTGATTCTGAAGATCAAAACCAGGTCCCCCTGCCTGCAGGGCAAGCATGTTATCAATTGTGCTGCCTCCCAGTGCCAGATTCTCAATTTAAAATGTAAAATCAGACATGGTACTCTAGTGAGACATTTCCCACCTTCAGTATTGGTTAGCGAGAACTTTCAAGTATTACCACTTGTTTCCTAATAAAAGGCAAATTTGCAGCTTCAAGTTTCAGTTTAATTTCTTAGGAAAATAGTAACTTTACATATTAAATAATAGTTTTAAGTAATAAATAACTTACTTTTCAACTATTCCTTCTCCTAGACTATTTATATCATCAATGGTTAACAATCTCAATACAAACAGAATTTGCTTATCGTGTCCAAACAATTCCTAGAAAACAAAAAATGCCTTTCCAACTTTGCCCACAAGGTAAGTAGTCATTTCAATAGTTCAGTTATTTTCCTGACTTCCTAATTCTGTCACTCAAGCCTATAAAACTTCTATTACTCTCAGCTGTGCTTGAGTATGATGCCTGAAATGCCTGCCAGTTCTTTGTTCTATAGCAGAAACCCCCATATATATATATATATATATATATATATATATATATATATATATATGCACAGTCTTTACATAACTGTATCTGATTTGCAAAGCAGGTTTCATTTTTAACTAAACAAGGTATAATTTGAGCCAAGTAGGTCCTAAAGCACCAAAGCAATGTCCTGGGCCATTCACATTCACTACCACATAACAATACAGGGATTCTCAAACATCATGTTATAGCTGAAACTCTTTATTGATAGCAGATCAATAAGGATATTCCCAGAGTCACCTATATAAATAATAATTGGATTTAACCATTCAACAAAAAACTCATCACTTTAGACAGTCTGGGGTGAGAGGCCCACTTCAATACTAAAATTCTCAGTTGAATATTGCGGAGGACAGTACGTTGTACATGGCACAAATGGCAATGTTATCTCATGAACGGTTTGGCTCATAAGAGTCCTGAGCAGAACAGCCGATCAACCTGGGAGATGAGTTTAAAAATCTGAGTCCTTGGATTTTTTTTAACTAGTAAGTTAGTATGCAATGCTCCCTTGTGTCTAACCTGTGACCCACAAGCTACATGCATTCCAGGATGTAAGAATTCAGCCCACCGCATTTGTAGGTAACAGCATCACATTGCAACGGAAACTGTCTAGACGCCTATGATGAGGTTTCAGCTGAACGAAATGATTAGTTTAGGCAGGTCGGAATATATCCATGAGTCAGGGTGGAATGAAGTGGACTCTCAAACAGCAGAACATATGAGCTAGTAAAGTTCTTCTATTGGCCTTAACCACTTGACTCCTGAATGTGTTCACTTTTTATCACATTTCTAAGTTCCTGGTATGTCCCTGTGTGCAATGGCCCACAGAGGGAAACATTCACAAAGTACCTCAGGCTAAGAATTTGTTTTCATATTTCAGAACGTTACTTCAAGCTACCTTTGGGGTACAATCCAGTATTTTTTTTTCCAGGAAGTGTCTGAACCAAGGTTCCAGTGTCTTTGCCAACAGTTCTTCGTACAGCTCCCTTTCCCAGAATACATCAAACATGCACAAGGGACATGGAGTCATTTTGAAAATTGGTCCACATATATTAACCTTTGAGTTGTTTATTAAATAAGTTTTAAAAGATTCTGGTTTTTTTTCTTAACAAAAGCACACACAATTACTGGGGAAATACAGAAGAAACTATCTTAACTTTGATCAATTCCCAGACTCAATAAATGAGTCAACGATCTCCATTTTCTCTGCAAGACTTGCATCCAGGAGATACAGAGACGATTCGGAATCTGCTGTGCCTGGGGAGCCCGTCTCAGGCATCTGTAGCCTTTCTTCTCCTGAATTAATTTGTATGCCAGAATGGTTATCAGGATAAGGATAAGATTATTTATTCATAAGCATGTTTATGCCATTTGTCCCTACTAATATGTTTATAAAATGTAATTAAATGTCACATAAACTCCAAAAATATGAGTATGAAAGAAAAGACAGCTATTGAGTCTGCTAAAATAATTTGAATTCTTTGGGAAGACCTTGATAAAAGTAATTAAATTTGCTCTTGAATTGAGTATGGGTATAATAAATTTTAACAATAATTATCTGGACTCAAACCATTTTCGAACAAACTAAAACCTTGCTGAATAATCCAAAATTGTCAGAAGAAAGATTATAAAAGATAAAATTTAAAAAAAGCAACAACAACAATAACAAAAAACTGTACTTCAAAGAGCTTAAAAACAATCAAGACCAATAAGATGGCTCAGCCAATAAAGGCGCTTGCAGCCAAGCTCAGCAACCTGAGTTCAATCCCTGAAATACACATAATGAAAGGAAAGGATCAATTCCCTCAAGGTGTCATCTGATCTCTACACAAATGCTTACATACACACACACACACACACACACACACACGAATGAATAAATAAATAAATGATTAAATATAAATCAAAAAACAACAAACAAAAGTCTATATCTGTCCAGAAAATAAATGATCATTTATTTTTTGGTTAAAAGTTTAAATAAAATATTCAAGGTATATAAGTATTCTCTTTACTTTTGATCTGACAGTGTTTAAATTGACTGATCAACTAACGAGTCATCATCACACTAAGCAATCATCCCTAACCCTGCAGCCACCGTGCTAATCCAAGCGTTTAACAATCTATAAGAGAACTAAACTTTTGGATGTGTAACATCCGCTAAGCCTGAACCATGCAAAAATGGATGGAAGGGGAATGGGGAAAGTTGACCTGTTGTTAAATGCATTTTTTCCATATACCAGTCAAGTTTTCTTCTAAAATATTTCTCCAACTTTATTTTAGTTTTATAATGTCTCACTATAATAAAAACATTTTATATCCACTTTAAGTGTCCAATTTAGTACAATTTTTACCACTTTTATGCACCTATAGGTCAAAAAGTTAAATTCAAATATAAAACAAAACTACTATTCTGAAAAGGTTCCCTCATGCCTCCTAATCCATTTCCTCATGATCTCTTATAGGCAGCAACTTATTATTTTTATAGCCAAAGAACACCATTGCTTACATGTAGATCCCATGTAAATTAAATCATGTCATGTGTATTTTTTGTGTCTTTGGCTCAGCATGATATTTTAATAATTCATTCATGGTTTTGGTCATTAGTAGTAACTTTTTTATCACGTAGTATTTGATTGCATTGATATGCTACAGCTCATTTAACTTTACCCTGAAGATGATATTCAGACATGTTTCAGATTTTTGAAGGTGCTACGAACATTTTTGTGCAAGTCTTTTTGTGGAGGGTGCATTTCCAGGTCATTAAAGGAAGACATACTTCGTTTTATAGGAATCTACCATTTCTCAAAGTGCCTACATAATTTCATATCCAGCCAGCATGATATGAGCTCCTGCTACTTCAGAACTCCCCAACATTGAATGTCCTCAGTATTTTTGGTCTTCCTTACACAGGGAAGTGTGAAATCAACTCATGGTTTTTATTTGTACTCCACGGATAAGGACTGAAGACTGTCATTTTTTTGATGTTCTTTGGACATCCTTTCCATTACTGAGTGCGTTCTATGGCACAGATGTACAACAAACACCTTCTCCGTTACCCTAGCCGGTCTTCCTGCCTGATCAAATTGTTCCCATCTTGTTCCAGAGAAACAACTCTATATTGTCTTCGGTAAAATATCATTTGGTTTTTTTTTTTTTTCTTATGGTCTTCCCTATTTCCCTTTCACTCACTTGTCTTCCTTCCCAGACCGAACTGGATAAATGAGCATCATGAATTTAACTACTTGTGGAAATACAGAAAAGAGTTTTCTGGTGGCCTTATTAGAGGAGCAGCAGGTGGCAATTGCGGGTCAAGGTGTCATCCCACCAGGAGGCAACTCCCTAAGGCCCCTGGACCACAGACCCCAGAAATCTTTTGCTTCTGCTGTGCCTTTCCACACATTTACTACTGCTAAATTTCTCTAGTATCTGGCATGGCATGGATGGGTGTGGGAGATCCCCACTGCCTGTAATGTAACGTGTTTATCTCATGGAAACATCCCATTCTACTGGGCGTGTTTACCTGTGGATTATTATAAAGATGATCCTTCCTAAGCTGTACTGTATAATTGATAATAATAATAATGTTAGTTTATCCAGAGTTTTGATGAATAAATATACGAGGAAGTGTCATACAGCTAGAACCCATGAGTTTCTATTGAGGAGCAGTATAGCCTGTGGCTTAGGTTAATAATTAAGAACAACAACTGAGTCTCAGTTAGCACAGCTAGCTTCAATTCTTTTAACCTTAATGTTGGCAAATGTGTTCACAGGTATTGGAATGCATCACAGCTGAAACAAAGCTTTGAAAATATTTAAAATTACACTAATATGCTTTTGTCAAATAGCTTTGAGGTGAAAAACTCAAGAGGAGAATCTAAAGTCTTAGAAAGGCACATTAGTTGAATGCAGAACTCTGCATGATCAGGGAACAAGAGCAAAGCAGTCCAATTATTATTAGTCGACATGCCGTCCTTGCTAGGATTAGTTGATGACCAGCAGTGGTAATTAATTCCTTTTAGATATTTTTGCCCTCAATCTCCTGATATAAGAAACTGTTGACAAGGGGTTATGCACCCTTGAGGTTTAAAGTAGATCTGACTGATTGTTTTTCAGATACAAAAGTTTAGGTCTGCGGTTCCTTTAAGAGTCCTTATAAAATTATCTTTCAAGATAACAAGGTAACTAACTCTTTCTGTATAACTGCAGAATGCAGCCTGCCAGTGAAAGACCTGACTGAGAAGAATGTCTTGCTTGCCTACAAGGTTAATCTATAACAAGTTGCTTGGGTATGAATGCACATGGATTCTTGGGATAATTTATCACCTGTAATATGTAAAATGTTTAATCATGTAAGGGATATGAAAACATGTTGTTTTTACTGTTTGTTTTGCATTCACTGTAATCATTCACATGAAAAACAGAATGTAATCACATTGTAATTTTTATATTGCCTGAAAGATTTTGCTGAGGTATATAAGCTATAAAGGAAGGAATAAGGATAGAGCTACAATGAGCTAGAAGGAAAACATCAGGAATGAGAGCTAGAAGGAGCTACAAGGAAAACATCAAGAATAAAGGGAGAGATAGAAGAAAAACAACAAGAATGAGAAAAGGAAGTCACCAGGAAAATAAAGAATAGTGAATACAAAAGAAGAATAAAGAGAAGGTCTGAAGGAAACCATCAAGAGAGTTCGTGAGTATTTTTCACCTAACCCCTCAGATAAAAAAAAAAAGTCTAGCATGCACTAACTCTGTGGATTTTCCTTCATGTCCTGTGCTGCAGGAGGCTAGCCTGCCCCTGCCACCCCCAGGCAGCAGTAAGTGTTCTTCTGGGTTTCAGGTTTTAAGGCATATTTATTTTAAATCTTGGCAGAGAAAGCAGGCCTATGAGTGTGACTAACCATTGCTGTATTCTTGCTCATTTTAACAAGGATGCTTTAAGCAGTGGTTCTCAACCTTCCTGATGCTGCTGCCTTTTAATAGAGTTAGTCTCTCATGCTGTGGCAGCCCACAACCACAAAATTATCTCGTTGCTACTTCATAACTGTGATTTTGCTACTGTTGGATTGCAATGTAAATGCCTGATAAGAAGGATATTTGATATGCGAGCGCAGGGGGAGGGGGGATTAGGGGGTTGCAAGGCACAGATTGAGAACCAAGGCTTTAAAACAAAGGCTTGGAATACTGGTTCCCCCAAAAAAGAGGCCGGTGTTCTGATTCAAGCTGAAATCCTAAATCAAGACTCATTCCATACAGAACTCCAGATACTTCACTCTTGGGGAATTAGTACTACAAGGGAATCAGAGGAAAGATCCAAAATACTTCCCTACAAAGAACCAGAACACAGGGCATGCTGGGGAAATGAATATTTGATTACGCCAGGGATAACCAGTAAGATAGCTGAGCAAATGCGGGTGCTTGCTTACTGCCAGGCCTGACAACCTGAGCTGGATGCCTGGGACCCACGTGGTGGATGGAGAGAACCAATTACTCTCCTAGCTCCCCATGCTCATAGTGACGCAAGCATGCACACATACACATAAGTAAATACATGCTTTAAAAACTAACAACAGAAATCAAAAGATCCTAAGCTTCCACTTCCAGGGCAGTGTTATCTCAGATGCAGGCTCCCCAACTCTTCCAGTCACTAGCTTAAACAGACATTTTCAAATATAGAAAAACTCATATTTTATTTCTATTCCTATAGATTAGTTTTTCCTCAAATACACACTCTTTAAATCCACCCATTTTCTCCACATCTATGGCTGTCGCAGTCATTGACAAATCCTTTCTCACCCAAACTACGACAGTGGCCTCGTATCTGGTCTGTCCATGTCTTCTTTTGCCCCATCCTGATCCATTTTGAGCATAACTGCACAAAGGTCTTAAGATACTGTTGAAATTATCAACCAGAGAAAGAGAGAGAAAAGGAAGGAGGGAGGGAGGAGACAGGGAGATAGAGAGAGCTTTAACATCCTTCCAGGACTTTTGTGGAGGAGACAGGGAGATAGAGAGAGCTTTAACATCCTTCCAGGACTTTTGTGGGACTCAGAACAAACTACAGACTCCTTGCTGCAACCTCTAGTGTCTAAGAAGACCAACCAAAAGAGACATACAAGGGGCATTCACTCGGAGCTCTCTGGAGCAAAGGAGCAACCATCACTTGTGTTTGGCAGGCAGGCAGAGAAAAAAAAGTTCACGGGGGGGAAAAAAAGAAGGTATCAGGTACCTGTTGATTAGTGGCTGCTGGAATAGGGAGGCTGAAAGCAGGCTAGTCGGACGTGGGTATCCTGTGTGACTGGTAAGCAGTACACGTTTGCACTTACGCTGAAAATAGGAACAAAAACCATGGAACTTGTCCACTCGCTGATCAAATTCTAGCCATTACCAGTCCCTGTTCAGCCCCTCGGGTTTCCATTAGAAATAGCAGTTTGCGTCTTTGGAAGTTCCTTGTCTCATAATGACCTGTCAGGGCAGCTTTTGCTTTGTTGTTGCTTGTTTGTTTTTGGTTATCTTTTTACTTTTCATTTTTATTTTTTTCTTTTACCCTGCAAATCCTTTGAGTATGTGTGTCTGTGTGTGTGTGTGTGTGTGTGTGTGTGTGTGTGTGTGTGTGGTTCTAGTTGTGCCTTTTTATGGGATCCTGAGTGTGCAAATAAGTAGGTTTCTGCATCTATATCTATCTCTTGGACACTTTTCCTTCTGTCTGCTTGGCCTGTCCTATTCCAATTTCTTTGGTTTTGTTCTCTCTTATTTTACTATTTTATTTTATTTTATTATTATCCCTTAGATGCATGTCTGTTTTCTAAGGAGGAGACAGAAAGAAGCAAGGTCAAGATGAGGTGGTAAGGGAAGAACTGGGAGGAGCAGAGGAAAGGAAACCACAATTAAGATATATTGTATGAAAAAAAATATTTTCAATAAAAAAAAGAAATAACAATCTTACTTCTTGCAATGCTGACTTCGAGCAGGTTGGTTCCCTGTGATTATGGGTAAGTGACCCTGAAACAGATACTGCACCCAGTGGATCAGTTATGTTCTTACGTATGACCAGCCACTGTCTATTGGTATATGCACTGTCCCCAAAGCCTGTCTCATAAACTCACTGTCCTCTCACATGAGCTCGCAGCTGATGGTTAAAACAGTTTCTAGTCAGTCCTATAGAACTGCAGTGTAGTCCTGCCTCCACCACTGCCTGCAGCATCACCACGCCTTTCTCAGTCCTCACATCTCAGCATAAACACCATCTGTTTAGATGACTGGACTTCAGCTCAGATGCACACTGCTGTGTTAGTGAATAGCAAGAGTTGTTTGTTTGTTTTCACCATCTTGCTTACCATGTTGCCCTACTGGATGTAGATTCCAGGAGACTGGGTACCACACAGCCTTCCTGTTTCCAGTAACCAAGGCAGCTGCAAGCTTAAAGGGTGCTTTTAATAGAAATTTGCTGAATAGATACTTAGTCCATCAAGATCATTATTTTTATAGTGTGTGTGTGTGTGTGTGTGTGTGTGTGCACACCCATGTACACATGTGTGCATTTTCATCTGGTGGTCACAGGTTAACTTCAAGTGCCATTCCTCAAGAGCTATCCTCATTATTTCTGGAGACAGGGTCCCTCAGTGGAACTTGGGGGTCACCAATTGTATTAGGCACTCAAACTTCAAGGATCCACATGTTTCCTCCTCCTAGGACTGAGATCCCAAGTGCATGCACCACACCCAACTTTTTATGTGGCTTCCGGGGTTCAGAGCTCAGTTCTCCTGCTTGCCTAGCAAGCACTTTACCTGCTATGCCATCTTCTCCGGTCTCCATCAATCTCCTTCTTTATTTATTTTATATATTTTTTTTGAGACAGGGTTTCTCTGTACTTTTTGGTGCCTGTCCTGAAACTAACTCTTGTAGACCAGGCTGGCCTCGAACTCACAGAGATCCACCTACCTCTACCTCCCAAGTGCTGGGATTAAAGGCGTGCGCCACCACCGCTCGGCTCTAGCAATCTCCTTCTTATTTTGAAGATCATTAAATTAGAAAATTTCATATCTGTCATAAAGTTTTATTTAAAAAATAATAGTATTGTGACTTTTATCAACAAATTGCCTCTGAAGTGCTTTCTGAGATTAATGGGAGACACTTGCAAACATTTAACTATGCATTGAATAAACCCTTGCTATAGCAAGGAAAAAATTAAAATGATACAGGGAATATAACTGTCAAATATCATCTAACTGGCACGCTGATATTTTAAAATGGAGGAATTCTTTATGTAATGGATAGATCATTATTTTTAAATTGTTCTCTCTACTCCAAATATTGAGTGTCAGAATTATAGTTCAAGTCTACAATGCATTCTGAATTTATTCTCTGATTTATTTTTCTCAATAAACTAATCCGAGATTTCAAGTGAAATTCAAAGTACAGCAAAAGGCAAAACAAAAACACCTACAAAGAACAAAAAAACATATTAAAGTTTGTTTCTGACCCATTACAATCTAATACATTACAAATACCAACAACACAGCAGACAAGGGTTAAATCATAAGGAGAATTACTTTGCAGGGTTATGGTCTATGGCTTTTTTTGGGTGGGAGGGGGAAGTAGTTCAGAAAGGTATTTTCCAGAAGGTCATCACCCCCTTGAGTGACAGCATAGAACCTTACCTTCCTACTTAGTATGTATTTATAAATGAAAATATTATTTTAATTGTTTGAACAAGAACCAAATAGAAATACATCTAATCATGCTACTTAATATTGGGAAGTCAAAGACTCTTTCCCTAAACTGTGCTTTCACAGCAAACCCTGGCTCCAAAAGATGAGAAGGAAACAGACCCTCCCCTTCTACAGAGACACCAAGTAGGGTGAAGTCCCGGTCTCAGCTCAAAAACCCTAACACTGATTGATGGACAACAAACAGAGGCGGCGGAAATGAGGCTGCTGTACGCATGTGTTCTCCTCATTTCGTTAGCCATCTAGGACCAACTGTGAATGCACAGGAGGGGGTCATACATCCTTGGCATTATCCAATTGACCCAAGTGTCAAGAAATCAAAATGTCTTTTGTAGTCTTTGGAAGGAATGGGGATTAGGGGTGGGAGGGGTGAGAGTGGTTGCCTTTTCCTTGACACCTTTTAAAACTAGATGATCCATTTAATGTTGCATGTATTATTCTAAAATGGTAATTAGCCTGAAATATATGATAAATACATGTTAATGAGGAAGACAACAAGGGCAAAAGCTCCACTTTCATAACGCAATCATAAGAGAAAGAGTTTTAAGTATAGATGGGGAAATTATCATAAGTGTCAAGGCTCACAAAATATAATAAAAAGGATTGATGTGTTTTATGCAGGCTAAATCACTGATGAAGAATTATTGTCTACACAAGACTCCCAACTGACAGAAAAGCAGTCCCGCCACATAATAGCAACTTTTATACAACATTGCCATTTTACATTTTTCTCTCCTTGTACATGGATTCATAAATCAAAAATTTCCCCATATGTGAGAAGAATATCAAATCTTTCAAATGAGAGAAAAGTTTTCAATACAATATGTATGAAAAGGGAAAAATTAGAAAAATTATTGATTATTTTTACAAATATTACATTTCTTTCTCTCAGGAGTGAATACTGATAACTCCATTATTTAGCTTATAATGAAAATCTGCTCTAAAAATCTAAATTATCAAAACCAAACCTTAAGTACAAAATGTGGGCTCAGGTTTGTATTAAGATATTTAAAGAGAAATGTAATTCAGTGTTATTGAAGCTTCAGCAGGAGATGCCATCAAAATAAACCCAAAGGACTAGAAGATGAAATTAAACCAATCGAGTGAAGAGAAATGCATAGGAACAGAACCACAAGCAAGCTAAAGAGGGTTAAATTTCCTTTTTAAAAAAAGGCATTAGCTTTATTTCTAGTTATGCATACAGTGTGAAATTGGGGGGGTGGTAGTTTGAATGTCACTGGCCCCCATAATCCTGTAGGGAGTGGCACTCTTAGGAATTGTGACTTTGTTGGAGTGTGTATGGCCTAGTTGGAGGAAGTGTGCCACTGAGGGGGCTGACTTTGGGGTTTTTGGTGCTCAGGAGACTGCCCAGTGTGTCAGTCAACTTCCTGCTGACTTCAAGGTACAGGACTCTCAGGTATAGCTACAGCACATGTCTGTCTGCACTCCACCATGTCTGGGCATGATGATAATGAACTAAACCTCTGAACAGTAAGCTAGTCAGCCCAATTAAATATTTTCCTTTTAAAGAGTTGCCATGGTCATGGTGTCTCTTCATAGCAGTAGAAATCCCAAGACAGGGGATATATCCAAATATGTATACAGGTGCAAGTTGAGTCCAGATGAGGGCATCAGATCCCTGAGAACTGGAATTATAGGCTATTGTAAGTCAGCATCTACTGCGAGTGCTGGGAACTGAACTCTGGCCCTCTGCAAAACCAGTTCCAATTCTTAAGTTCTGAGCCATCTCTCCATCCCAAAGTTAAATTTCTTTTAAAGACAAAAACTGAGGAAAAAGCATTTTGACTGTTGAAAAGATATTACAGTAAGAAGTATGTTTTAGCAGAGGCTCTGAAAAGGGGAGGTTTCAATATTTTTGACTCATTTATGAAGAATCCAGGAATAACAGCAGAAATAAGAAAGAGACTAAGGATGAAAACTATGCACCATGAACCACACACTTTCCAACATACACACATAGTCAGCAGCAACCCATGGTGATAAATCTTAGTCCCAGCAAATACATCAAACAAACCATCTCCTGTCAGATTACGTAAGCCAATTGGGAACGCTCTGGTTGATTGACTGTTTACCACTAGAGTTGGTGGTATGAATCTGGAAGAGTGGACCGAAAACTGAGGCAGTCTAAAGTCTCATGAAATAGCCAACTTTATTCAGAGCATCAGACAATTTATAGTCTGAGGGCTAAGAAGAGTCACCTGAATAAAGTATATACTCACAAAGACAAGCTGCACGTGGCAAAAACCTGTTTTTTTATAGAGGTACATGAATAACATCAGGCGAGGTCAACTGACTCCTGTTTGCTAGCTGGGAAATGCACAAAAACAGGTTCCAATAACAATTTCATGTTTTGAAGAAACTGAAGTCATAAGACTCTAGTCTTGTTTTCTCACAAACACTCAGAAGTTCCCTCACACGACTCCACTTTTGAAACATGTTCTGACAGTTGCCCAAATACTGGCTCTATACTATATTTTTTATAGGGAAAAAAGAATAGTAGAGGGAGAAAATTATCTGAATTCACCAAGGTCCATATATCTTTGAATAAATCCATAAGTGAGCTAACTAGGTACCAGTCAGATTTACTAAGCATGAAAACTAATAAGCAGAGACTAGAGAGGTGGTTCGGCAATTAAGAGTGGATACAGCTCTTCCAAAACACCCAAGTTTGGTTCCTGGAACCCACACCAGGTGGCTTACAACTATCTGTAACTCCACCCCAGGAAAAAAAGGCGCCAAAGAACAAATCCAAGTGGAAAGTATCCAATCTCCAATCTTTAGTCTTTAATAACTTACTAAGCACAATGGCTGTGACTAGTTCACAGCATCCAGTCAGCATGCTGGGGCCATCTGTCAGGTGGTGTTCAGAGATCATTGCTTTCCGACTATGGCAGAGTTAAGCTGATGGGAGATTTTCGAGCAAAGATCAAATTTAAATGTAAGTTGTTTTAAATGTCAGAGACTCACAGAGAAAGATACTGAAGATTCAGAGAGATTTTAAGGAGATGGGGGAAGAGAATATATGCACACTGATGTTGCCTTTACACATAAAGGTTTCTAAGCAAGCCAACGCCCCTTTTATTCTTGGTCTTTGCTTTCTGAGTGCCATGCTGTAAGCAGCTTTCCTTTGACATGCAGTTCCACGGTCATGTTTACCTCGCCATCAGGAACAGCAGAATCACACTACTGTGGACTGAAACCAGAAGCCAGAATGAATCTTCCCCCATGGACATGATTTTCTCAAGTATTTTGCCATAGCAATGGAAAGCCAATATGTAAGGTATGTATTTATTCCTCACACTAGGAAATGTGAAGCAAGTATCTATGCCAGGAAAACATAGACATGCATATGCACACTCATAGACTATAAGACATCATATGTAGATTCTGATGGTATGAAGGATTAAGTCATTGGACCTTCGACATTCTGTATTAGTTTCTCATCCTGTGACCAAAGACTTTACAGACACACTTTAAAGAAAAAGATTACTTTAGTTCAGGTAACCTTAGTACAGATGTGGTGGTTTGAATGAGAATGACACCTAGAGGCTCATTATGGCTGAATGCTTGGTCACCAGTTGTAGAACTGTTCAGGAAGGATTAGGAGGTGTGGCATTGTTGGAGCAGTTGTGTCGCTGGTGGTGGGCTTTAACGTTCTCTCTCTCTCTCTCTCTCTCTCTCTCTCTCTCTCTGTGTGTGTGTGTGTGTGTGTGTGTCCACCCGCCACCATGCTTCCTTCTGTAGTAGGAGACTGCTTGTTCATGCCCAGTTACCCAGACCATGAAATAATGACTTAGAAACCATATTACTTGCAATACTGTTTGACCAATAGCTTAAGCGTATTTCTGGCTAACTCTTACATCCTAAATTAATCCATCTCCATTAATCTGTGCATTGCCATGTGGCTGTGGACTACTGGATAAAATTCCATCCACATCTGTCTCTGGTGGGGCTACATGGCTTCTCACTGACTCAGCCTTCATTCTCCCAGCATTGAGTTTAGTTTTCCCACCTAGCTCTATTCTGCTAAGCCACTGGTCAAAACAGATTTATTCATTAACCAATTAAAAACAACACATAAGCAGAAGGAGTTCCCACACCATCCCTCCATGAAGAAAATAAACTAACTTTCTGAAATTGTAAGAAAACTCCCAATTAAATGATTTCTTTTACAAGTTGCCTTGGTCATGATGTCTCTTCACAGGAATAGAACTGTAATTAATATAGAAGTTGGTACCAGGTAATGAAGAATTGCTGTGACTGGCTTGACCATACCATTGTTTGGGTCTTTGAACTAGAAAACTGATTGAACATTTTAAGTGGGGCTTAATGTTGAGACTTTGAAAGACTATGGGGACTTTTAAAGTTGGACTATGTTGTCTGAAATTTCTGTCCCAGCTGGTCCTGCAGCCATTCAGTCCCAAAGAAAGACACAGAGGTCTACATTAATCATAAATTGGTTGGCCTATTGGCTCAGACTTCTTATTAACTCTTACCTCCTACATTAACCCATAATTCTTGTCTGTGTCAGCAATGTGGCTTGGTACCTCTGGTCAGTGAGGCAGTCTCATCTTGCTTTCTCTATGTCTGGGTGATGGTTTCAGACTGCCTTTATTGTTCCCAGAAATCTCCTGTTCTGGTTGCCATGTCTATACTTTCTTCCTGGTTGCCCCACCCATATTTCCTGCCTAGCAACTGGCCAATCAGCATTTTATTAAAGCAATACGAGTGAAAGGGTACAAGACCATTGTCCCACAGCAGGACTGAATGCATTATAATATGGCTGGCTACAAGCCTATAGGGGCCAGGGAGTTCAAATGAGAATGGCTCCCATAAGCTCATATGGGATGCTTGGTCTTCAGTTTGTGGAACTGTTTGAGAAGGATTAGTAGATGTGACCCCTTTTTGGAGTAGGTGAGACCTTGTTGGAATAGATGAGATTTGTTGGTGTAGGTGTGGCCTCATTGGAGAAGGTATGCCACTGGTGGTGGACTTTGACGTTTCAAAAGCTCACACCAGGTTCCGCTCTTCCTCTCTCTATGTCTGCAGCTTACAGATCATGTGAGCTCTTAGCTCCTGCTCCAGTACCATGCCAGCATGCTCTCCATACTCCCCACATTCCCAAACAGTGTGATTATGGACTGACACTCTGAAACTGTAAGCAAGTTTCCAATTACATACTTTCTTTTAAAAGTTTCATTGCTTAGGGTTTCTGTTCACAGCAATAGAATAGTAACTAAGATAAGAGCATATGTCCTATCACGGAAGAGCAGGCCTGGTAGCCAGATGAGCTACTCTCCATGATGATGGGAGTATAAGCTGTTTGTTCATATCTGGGTGCATCAAGAAGCAGAGAAAGATCAGACAGGAAGTGATGCCAGGAAGTAACCTTCAAGATCAACCCCTCAGGAACACAGTTTTTTCAGCTGGACCCAGCTTCTAAAGGTTTTCAACCTTCCCAAATGATACCATCAGCTGAGAACCAAATACTCAAATACATGCTCCTAGGGGGAACATTTCACATGCAAATTGTTATGTTCTTTTACATGTTGTAAAAGGCCATGAGTTTGGATCATTTAAAAAAGAAATACTCCTAGTATTTTCGTGAAGTTACAACGAAGAATTTTACATAAGCAAAATATCTAAATGCTGCTTGTCCTCAACTTTCATAACCAAACTATAAAACAAGGACTTGTTTTAAATTGAGGGTGCAAAACAATGTAAAAAATATATAACCCTCCTTATACAAAAATAGTATTACAGCTATCAATTGAAAGAGGCAGTTAACATTGATACAGACAAAACAAAAAGACATTAAAGTAAATGACTGAAATTATTAAAATAACAATTTTAAATTTGATATTTAAAACTGCATAGTTACCCAGAACTTAGCTGAAAATTATAGTGAACTAGAGGAAAGAGTGTGTGGGGATTACTACTGTCAACTTTCCAGGATCTAGAGTTACTTAGAAGATAAGCCTCTGAGCATAGCTGTGAAGGATGGACGAGGTAAGATTAACTGATTTGGGGAAAAAGTACCACACCTGTGGGCAGCACCATCTGATGGGCTGGGCTCCTGAAGGGAATGAAAGGAACTCAGGCTGAGCTCCAGCACTTACCACTCTGCTTCCTGACTGTGCATGCAGCGGGACCAGCCACCTCAAGCTTTAGCTACTGTGACAGACTATACTCTCGAATGGTGAGCCAGTTAAACCCTCCATTCCTAAGTAGGTCTTGTGGGCATTTTAGCACAGCAGCAAGTAACTCAGCTAGAATAGAAATGATATAATCTTGATAAATTAAGAAACTGCAAGACTGCATTATTTAGAATGACATGTCGTATCTGCATAAGACTAAAGACAAAAGAAGTTAAATAAGAGGCTACTGGTTTTGTTTCCTACCTACTGCACCTGATGTCTTTTTTGCACGACCTGGCAGATGCTCGGCTTCACCTTTGCTTACAGCTATGCCAATCGTGATCACTGTGTGCAGCTTTTATTCCACAGTTTGGCTCCATAGGTCAAGTCTGTGGTCCCGCTGGTAGCTTTTCATCTATGCCCCAGAACTTCTCTGACACCAGTGTGAAGTGATAACACACATGATGTCTGCAAACCAACTGGGGAATATAGAAGTCAATGGTCAAATGTATTCCCATGCCAGTCTTTGAAGAGATCATTCTGAGTCTCCTGTGCACTAATAATAAGACCCGTAATTGCCCACAGTGAGACCAATTCAACAGTGCCCCTTTAAAAACCTTTACTTTTTCATTCCTCCTACCCTTTCCCTTCTCTATGAACACTTCTCAGATAAACTGTTTTCTGTATGTCTTTCCCTCGGAAACTACTCACAAGGAAAATCGGATGAGGGTATCTCTTCTGCATCCTTCGGTTTGGGGGTATTGGTGTGTATGCACACATCAATTTCCTTTTTAACTTCCTCCGAATATTCACATCATTTATCACAGATCATACAAGCCTCCCACAATTATTATATGCAAAACCAAGCCGTATTTTCTCTTTTCTGGATCAACAACAGCTATCATTATACACAAGACACGGTGTAGTTAAAACGATTTGTCAAGGCAAAGAAAATTCTGCATTTAGAACCACAACAGAGCATGGCAGTGATCCTGTACAATTCCAGTGAGTAGAGTGTCGGCCTGGCAAACAGCAAGACAAGAAAGAGAGTCTGAAACTGACAATACTCCCATGATGGCTGAGCCCAAATCCCCTTACCTTTTTTTACAAAATAACGCAAGAAATGTTTTCATCTCAGAAAACTGAAATGAGATTTTAATGATTCTCAAGACTTTCTTGAGGGCTTTACTGCTGAGATTTCACAGTATAGTATAGATTTAAACTATCCACAGAGCTCTAAATACTGGATCAAAAAGGAAGTGCCCTGGGCTTCTACTCCATGCTCCACCTCTACGGCTTCTTTTTTTGTTGTTTTACTTTTCAGGCAAGGATGGCTTTAATTTCTTTGCATATAAAAACAGTGGTGGATTCTGCCAAACTTCAGGTCAATAAGCCAACATGCATAGAAACTCTTAGAGAATTAGGAAGCACAGTGGAAAATCGGGGCACTATTCCACCAGGTAGGAGCAAACAGTTGCAGTCACTGAATGACTGAGAAGATTCTGTTGGGAAAATATTAACTAGGGATGGCCTTAAAGATGAGTCCCCATGAGCTACACTCAGCTGGTCTATGGCTAGGCCTGCCCAAGGGAAGCCAGTAAGAACACCTTGCATGCCATCATACTGTTTTATCAAGATCTGAGCCACTTATTAACACATAAAGATCAGGGAAAGTTAACCTTGAGAAGTTAGACCCTCAGTAATTAATGTAAAAAATAAATATAGTCACATGACCTGGGATGTGGGATGGTCATTATTCCCAGAGGGATTTCCCCTCGGTGACAGGGTATGCACCCTGTAACCTGCCACAGCCCATTGTAACCCTGGCCTGCTTTACTTGTTTAGACTCCCAGGTGGCCTTCTGTGATGTGTGAGCTGAAGTCATTCTCGTTATGCAGAACGAAGACAGACAAATGGACTCCCTAATAACTAAAACGAAAATGTTGAAAGTAGGATAGAGTTTGTCAAACTAAGGAAGAGACAAGTATTCTTAAATATATGGTTGGAGGCTGGGTATGGTGGTGCACGCCTTTAATTCCAGCACTCAGGAGGCAGAGGCAGGCGGATCTCTGTGAGTTTGAGGCCAGCTTGGTCTAAAAGTGAGTTCCAGGACAGCTAGGACTGTTACTCAAAGAAATCAAGTCCTGAACTTCAAAAACGAGGGCGGGGACAGGGGGTGCTGGAGGCTAATGCTAAGACAGATTGGAAGAGCAGAGACAGTCCCGTGCTTGGTAGAATGCGAAGACCAGCTATTACAGTAATTATTACAATGCTTTCCCTGCCGGGCCGCGAGCTTATGCAACCTTGCACCACGTGCAGCTCCTACAGAAGCCACCTTTCTCAGCATCTTTTTACATTCTGGCACTGAAAAGAGTCCTTCAATTTTTCACTGGGGATGTGACTATGAATAAAATTATTTTTCAGATTTCCTTGCAGCAAGGAATGCTGTGAGACCGAGTTCTCGTCCCTGGGATTTGAGCATGGGTGCTTCAGCTCACATCCGTCACTGTAACAAAATACCTGGCCCAGGCAGTTTATGAAGGTAGACACAGACAGTCTTGGCTCACAGTCCTGTAGAACTACAAGTTCTACAAGTACAAGATTATATACTCTCTTTGTGTCAGAGCCTAGTGAGGGATGCACATAAGACCAGGAGTATATGGTGGGGTGAACATTCCAATCACAAACCAAGAACAGAGTGTGTGCGACTGTGTGAGAGAGACAAAGGAGGGCAGAGAGAGAATGGAAGATTCAGAGACACAGAAACCGACAGAGCTGAGCTTTCACAGTCTCTGCAAGGCATAAACAGAATAACCGATGGGCTTCCTACTAAGTCCCACCCTACAGTGGTCCACAGCAGTTCACAATACTGCCACCTTGGTGACTGTTTATACATGGGCCTGTGGTGGCTACTATTCCAGTTCAGAGCAGAGAGGAAGTGGTAAGTGTGATCCTGAAGACACAGCTTTGGAAGGAAGGAATAGATCCCATGTCCCTACTGCGCCTTCACTCTAATGCCTGTGTGAACGTCATCCAACAACTCCAATAAGGCTAACAAAGCAGGAATGATAGGATCACAATATAGAAACTGGGTCCCCTGATGACCCACTGAGGCATAGGCAGAATGCCAAAATCAGATCTTCCACCCATTACAAGATCTTTATAAATCAGAAGGAAAACATTTTTCCTAATATATAGTAGTTGTGAATAAGAGGTTTTCTTATATACAGCCAAATATATTCCCTAAGTAATATTTCAGAAAAGACTGATTACACCATAAGCTTGATTCAGCAACTGTCTTAGTTTCTTCTCTGTTGCAATGACGATGTACCCTGACAGAGGCAATGTAAGGGAGAAAGGGTTTGTATTAGGTTCCCAATTCAGGGTGCCGTTCATGACAGCAGGGAAGCCAAGGTAAGAAGACTTTGACATATCTGGTGGCGTCACATCCCCAGTAAAGAAACAAAAGGGTGAATTCATGCTGCTGGCCGTCAGCTGCCTCTCCAAGACTCCAGCCAGGGAAGGGTGCCGCCCACAGTGGACAGATCTCCCCTCAACTAACGCAATTAAAATAATTCCCCACAGGCACCCCCAGAAGCCCATCTCCTAGATGATTCACAATTCTGTCAAGTTGACAATATGAGTCTATATAAACAAAATGGCACCAATTCATAACAGAAAAGAGAAACATCTTACTTAACAATGGGAACTTACACTCACTATAATAGTCTCGGAAAAAGAATTCTGGCCATAAAGTGGTAACTTCCCATGTAGCAACATTTTTTAATTTAGTCTTTCTTTTGAGCTCTATATTCAATTATAAATCTTGTGACTTTAAAAACAAAAAAAAATCATCCTATCACTGGGTACATAGAATAGTATCTAATCTTTTATATTTGTTCCTGGAGATAATACTAGGGTGCCTTTCAAGAGACAATGCTTAAAATGATAAATTGAAGTTCATTGCATCTTGTTAATTTGTTTTTCAAGGACAATGAAAACTGATACATTAAATTATTCATTAAAGATATCTTTATGCATTTTCTATCTATATTACTCCTCGGGATGTAATCACTTTAATTATTAAAAATCTTCCTGAGAAGTTCATAGTAATTATTATTACTCTGGCATCATTTTATAGAATGGAAATTAAAGTTCAGTAAATAGAGGGTAATAATCACACACTTTATAATATTGAAACTACAGTGGCCTGCTAATGGTAATCAGCTAAAACATTTCTGCAGGCTAGCATCACTTGTCTATTGTTTTGGAGCAATCCATGGACAAACAACATTATGAAGCAAGGTGATGGTTGGGGCATAGCTTAGATTGCCTTTGTACTGGCTAGGTTTATACCAACGTGACACAAGCTAGAGTCATCAGAAGGGAGGGAACCTCGATTGAGAAAATGCTTTCATGAGATCCAACTGTAAGACATTTTCTTAATTAGGGATCAGTGTGGGAGGACCAAACCCATTATGTAAGCCAACTAAAAACTTTCCTCCCCAACTTACTTTTTGGTCATAGTGTTTCATTGCAACAATGGAAACCCTAACTAAGACAACCTTTAACCTTGAAAATTCGTGTTCTTTTTTTTTTTTTACTTTTTTTAAACATCTCATTTACCAGATTATTCCATCTACCCCAACACAGCTCCTTCCCAGACACACACCATCCCTGAATATTCTGAAGACAGTGGCGAGCTAACAGAATTGGACTAGAAAATGCAAAGGAAATGCCTGACTGCATATGAGATGGTCTGGGTTTGAGGTTCTCAAAGCAAACCAAAGTGGACAGAAGATTTTCATTGCACCTGACCTGTTAAGGCATAACACAAGACAAATTCCTAACAGAAGACTTTCCAGGACTGGAAATAATTCATCTGATGACAAATCCTGGTGTCTCTCTTTTCAGAAACCGATGTTAAATACAACACAGAACAATAAATCTGCCAGTTAGCAAATCTAATATTTTCAAACTACCCTGTCATACCAGTCTAGCTTATACAAATCTGTTTTCACATCAGTGTTCTGGATCTTGACTCAAGCAAGAATTGACATGCCTTAGTACAGAAAGTGTTTGGATGATAAATGTATTTATATTATATTTACCAAAACATACATATGCTAAAAACAAAATGCAATTACATGGAAAACATAATTTTGAAATAGAGAATTTGTGTAAAATACATGGCAGCTGACTCATAATCATAATAGTAATAGTAATAATAATGAATGTATTTTCCAATCTTTTATCTGCCATCCAGTTTCCTAACTCTTTAAAATACATTTTGTAAACCTTGACTTTCATCTAGGATCTTAGATATTCTATTGCTGTGAAGAGACAGCACAACCAAGCCAATCCTTATAAAGGAAGCATTTAATTGGGGGTTGTGGGCTTGCTTACCATTTCAGAGGGTGAGTCCATGAGGATCATGGCAGGGAGCACACAGACATGGTACAGCAGCAGCAGCTGAGAGCTTTACATCCTGCCCTATAGGGGAGAGAGAGAGAGAGAGAGAGAGAGAGAGAGAGAGAGAGAGAGAGAGAGAGAAGCAATTCTGGGTTCTGGGCCTGGCATGGTCTTTTGAAATCTCAAAGCACACCCGCCCCCTAGTAATACACCTCTTCCAACAAAACCATACATCTTAATCCTTCCCAAATATTTGCACTACCAGGGAACCAAGCATTCAAGTGTATGAGTCTATCAGGACCGTTCTCATTCAAACCACTATATCTAGCTAATTTTATTTTTCAAAACTAACTCATGCCTCCTTTCTAGTTGAAGGAAATGGATTGGTGATGTCTCATCAGGTAAAGGTGCTTGCTACCAAGACTGATGACTGAGTTCCATTCCCAGAACAGGATCTACATGGCAGAAGAAGAAAAACAAATCGTGAAGGTTGTTCTTTACCTCCACCTGTGTGCGTGTGAGCACACAGAAGCACACACACAAATAAGTAAGTAAAATGTAAAAAAAAATTTAGAATGAGAAAAACAATAGTACAGTATATTGTATTACCTTTCCTCAGTTGTATGTTACAGGTCTAGTCTGTCTACCAAAGATACACCAGCTAGACAACCTTCCTTACAAACACACAACTAAGTAAGTTGTAAGTGTTGAGAGCTTGTCTTCCCTGAAAGAAGTTAACATGCAATTAAATGATATCCATGGACTTGGAAGAACTAGTCACTTAGAAAGAAATACTGACAATGGGTAATCAAGTCTATCTCCAGGTGATGCTGATGTTTCTATTCAGGGAATGTAGGTCTAGAGACTGGACAATAAAGAAAAACACTAACCCTCCGTGGTTTATGGAGTAGCCTTGCCCTCTTGTTTATAGTTATCGGCTATTTCCCTGTTGCCCAAACAGGCATATTTAGAACCCTGATCACTGCCTTCTCTACTCCTCCTCTGAGACAGTATTTTGATATGTTCTTTAATGTTAATATGCTCTCTCAGATAGGAGCTTTGGAAATAATTATTTTTCGTATTGAATGTGCTTTAGTTCAGAAGAACTCAAAGGGGAAACACATCAGGAAAATGCAGCTTTGTGTGTCTTCCAGTGATAGCCAAACCTTTTCTTAATTTCCCTTTAGGTCATAGCAACCTTGAGAACAAGAACAATGTCTTTCCCACTCACGTCAGCTCCCTTGGGTAACAGCATGATGTCACCCTCTCCGTGGATATATTCCTTTCATTTAAAAATTTTCTCAGAATCTTGACTTCCCTCACCTCCCTTCCCATATTATAATCATTCCTGCCCTCAATGCTGGGAGAGAAATCTCATTTTAAAGCTTCTTCTAAATGGCTTTTAGGGAAAACATAGACCGAAGCACAAACAATAGATGTGATACTGTGCAGAACAATCCAATCTCTTTTCTTTGTTATTCTCAATAGAATTTTGCACATTTTATGCCCTCTTCAAAAGGCAGGGAAGAAAAAGGGGAGTGAACACCAATCTGGAGATTGTAGCAAATTTTGCATCTTACATTTTTGTGATATAAGTCTATGAACCCAAGAGAAGTGAGTCTCATAACTACTACTCTAAGTCTTTTAGGGATCTATTGAAGTATATATAGCATGTATAATATAAAAGTATAGCTATATATATATCATTTTATATTGAGTACATATAAATACATAAAGTATATGTGTCAACAACATATACATTATAAAAGTATATTTACATATATAATTTCGTGTTGGTTTAGTATACTAAACAGATTTAGTATACTATACTGGTTTAGTATAATGAGAATAATCTTATTTTCCATCTGTACAGAACCAGCAGTACAGATTTTTTGTTTCTTTCTGCTTTGTTTTCCAGCCCAATAGCTCTTGCCCTTAAACTCAAAGTCAACATGAAGATAGCCACCCTCTGGAACCAGGTGGTCCTTGACACTAAGACACAGCAGCACAAGGGAGAACGCATGTCGTTACTGGAATACAGGACTACATTTACATACCTCATGGCTGAGCAGTGTAACCTCAGTTTTCCAAGATTTGCATACCTAAATTAAAGCTATGTAAGGTTCTGCCTCAGATTTTAGTGGTTTATTACGATGACAGTTTGCGGACACCTTCGGGTGAGGACAAGGCCTCCTGTGTGTGGTGTTCATTTTAGTAAAAACAACATACTGCAGATTCGCTGTTAGTGCGGTTCAATCTCCCGTGTATAAAAAGCTCTCTTCCAGATTTCCAAAGGATGAAGACCCAGTATCTAATGTCACACCTCCTCATGCCCATTACATCAGGCAAGCCAAGATTTTTGATGCCTGGATAAGCAGGATTCATGTCTCTGTTTAGCACTGAAAACAAGTCATAAAATAGATCATCAGCCAGCCCCAACCTTGAGACTAAGGGATTGAAGACAGGATGGAAAGGTTAAAAAAAAAATAGGGAGCCATGAGGAGGGAGAATAACTTGTACTCTGCGTCTGGTAATCTTTCACCAGCTCAGAGCTAAAAATCGCAGAACAACTAACAAAATTGGCTGTGAAGACTGTCCACCCAGAGGTAACACTCCTTTGTTATAAGGATATTTCAATGAATAATGTCAAAATAACAACAAACCTTGCTTAAAGACTCCGACTACATGGCCTTTGGGTTTCACCTTACCCCATCTAGCTATAAATGAGTACTTATTGACATCTCACAGACAAGATTATAAATCAGGACAATGGTCAAATGTATTCCTGACCTGAGCGAACATTTCTCCAGAGAAGATATGCAGAAAGCCAACGAGAAATGGTAATTGCTCAGTGCCAATCATTAGGAAACTGCCCACCAAAACCACGGTGAGAGATCATCTAATCCCAGTTAAAATAGCTATTATCCAGCAGTCCCTTATTTTTAATGCTGGTGAGACTACAGAAGTCAACGAATAAGAAAGAACACAAAGAAAAACAGTAGGCCTAAGACTGACATATGAATTGAGAAATTCTACTACTTGTCATATATCCAGAAGAAATAAAGAACTATCTGTATTTGAAAACTCATTGAAGTCACAACAAGCAAGATGGAGAATCAATTAGTCCCAACAGGGAAGATATGAAATCAACCTACATATCCAAGGATATATGCATGGATAAGAGAAATGTACATGAGGATTATATTCAGTTATGAAAATACTATCATTTGTAGCGAGATGGCTAGAACTGGGGGATATTATGTTGAGGAACACAGAAAGATGAATGTTGCATGTTCTCACGCTATATGGAGGGTAAATCAATGACCTCAGAGCAGTAGAGACTGTACTAATGCCAGGGTTTGTTGGGAGTATAGTAGAGCGAGTACAATGGTATAGTTGGGTAAGGGTATTGGTGGAGTAACTTTTGTTCTAGAGCCTGGTGGAGTAACTATGGGTGATGCAATTAAGTATATTTTCAGAATAATAAGTAGAGTTCCCAAAACAAAGAAATGGCAAATGTCTGAGATGATAAGCATGTCAATGGCCCTGATCTAGCCTCTGTGCATTCTGTGCCTGCACTGGAGCGCACCACTGTACCCATAAATATGTACAATTACTATGTGTCAATCAACAATAAAAAGTACGTTTGAATTTCTTTTAGAAAAATCTCATCTTGGAAGAGATTGATATAGTAGATATAGCTAATATAAATAAAATGTGTTAAGATGAGAAAATATGTGAAGATAATTTGAATATCATAGAGGTATAAAAAATTAAATACCTACCTGAAATCACGAGGGTGAGATGAATGAGCAGAGGCTAAAGTTGTAATTTGGCTAAATAGAATAAGGAAAAACCAAGACTGTATCATGAATACGCAGCTCTAAATTGCCTAGGCAATAACGGTCTTATCTCATTAAGGATGTTTAGTAGGAAAAGCCACTATAATGATGAAGTCATCTTTAAGAAGATAGAAATAATACATGGTTCAGCTGGCTTCTCCTTAGGAGAAAATCTGGGAAAGAGTCCAGAAAGTGTCTGTGTAATGACCAAGGACACACCAAAAAATGAATTGCAGATAACCACTGTTAAGTAATTATGCTAAGCATATATGCTAAGAAATTTAGGTCGTGCAAAAGCAAATCTACCTTTCAAAGCCGCTATCGATGCAATAATTGGGCATGGGGAGATGAAGTAGCAATATATCACTAAGTGCAGACAGAGGCACTTCTGCACTTACAGGTCTGCAGCCCCAGCTAAACAGGTCAGAATACCCTTCAAAGTCAGAACCGGACCTGCTCGCCAGGTCAGCTGGAATTGCTTGCGTATTCCCGTCAGCCTCTGACACCGTTGCTTCTGCTGATTTATCTCATTTCGCTCCACAGTTCTGCACAGGACCACTTCAGCCATGTTGCAGAGGAAGCGCTGCTCGGATAGATTAAATGCTTGCTCCAAGATCACACATGACTAGTAAATACTAGACCTGGGACTGAAATCCAGATTTTCTAGGCGCACCTCAATGTTTAGAACGATTTTATTCTTTTCCCCTTTGTGGTATGCTAGAAGTGGGGTGCAGGATTTTCACACTTGGATATTTCATCTAAACAAGTCACAAAAGGACCTGGATATCCCACAAAGTCCATGAATTGGGACTGCGGTCCATCCTTGAATTCCCACAGTTCCTATCACTCTCAGCCTCTGACAGAGAGCTTCTTGGTCCTCTTGATAATAGTATGATGTCATAGCGTGCCTTATTCCTACCCCATGTGGATGCCTTGAAAGTGGGAGCCCTTACCTATGTCCTCAGCCCCCGCAAGTACTTGATAAGGTCCTTGATTCATTTGCTGAACCCAATTTGAGTGTTTAAAACATATTGGCTGCTTTTATTTCCACAAAATGTTGCTGTAGTTGTTATAATAAAAAAAAAACTTGACACTTCAATCAGGAAAAGATTTGACATGAATTGTGGTACTAAAATGTACTTTTGTATAGTGTTATATTTTGTCTTTTGTTTTATGGGTTACTCAGCACTCTGATCTATAGACAAGTTTATCTGTTAAAATGTAAACAAGCTATCAGTACAAAAGAACCTGAGTTTTCAACGCTAAGTGTAATACACTACCAAAGCTGTAATAGGTAAGCATAGTCAGACCTTCAGGCTCTAATGAGTTTACATCCAGTGCTGCTTCCTGTGGGAGCCTACGGGAGATCATAAAGCATCAATGTGAGACTCTAAACCAAGAAACAAAGGTCATGATCTAGGTGTCAAAAGCATCAGTATTTGGAAGCCAGAGTTTCAAGACTGTCAACCAAAACTATTATATAGCAGACTCAGACAGCAAGCAAGTCAGATTGAAGCATGTCTGGAATGTCTGGGGGAAATTTCTACCCAAAAATTAAACTGAGAAGATACTAGTATGTTTGGGCCTACAAGAAGGAACGCCAAAATCTGAATGTTTACTTTGTAATGTGTATACACAGGCAAAAAGAAAAAAAATCTTACAAAGGACTGTAGAAATAGCCACAGTGTGAAAAAATAATAAACACAGAAAATGCTTTGGATCTGTGGTGCATTAACAGTCTAATAAATGTTAAATTTTAGTATTGACTCAAAAGAATTATGAAAATAACACATGGAGGGGACAGAAGGCTCAGCAGTTGGGAGGGTGCACTGCTTTCCCAGGGGACTGGGGTTCAGGTCCCAGCACCCATGTCAGGGCCGCACACTCACCTGTACCTGCAGCTCCGGGACCATCCAGCATCGCTGGCTCCTTTGAGCACCGCATTTACGTGGACCCACAACAGACACACAGACACATGTGCAATTTAAAAGTGATACAATTAAATATATTTTAAAGAAAAGACTATATAACAGAAAAATGGGGGATCTAGAGCTATAGGTAGACAGTGGGGGTAGAGTGAAGCTGGGTGACAGCTCCATCTTACATAGTAGGAATTCAATAGCCTGAAATTTGCTTCCGGCACATGCTATTTAGCATTCATAAGTTCCTAAGTCAGTAAGTGGTAATTGGTAGTGATTGCTGATACCACACATTGGGGGCACAGATTATGCCCCAACGAGGCAGGTTCAGCCACCTGTCTTTGATAAGCCCATTCAAAAAGCCAAATTAATGATGAAAAGCAGAGAAGAGATTTAGTCAATGTGTCTGTATTAAAAAGAGAGATAAAGAGATCCGATTTTAAGCCCCTAAATACATCAGTGAGGTCCTGATATAAGGGAAGGTTTTAAATGGAAGGCAAGCAACATTCATACCTGACCCGTGTGCATCTTGTTTCAGTTCCAAATCTCTCTTGCAAGGTGAGTCTCTCCTGCAAAGTCACCTGAAAACAGTAAATCTTTCTTCAAGATGTAAATTCCTTCTCTGGTTGTCCCTACAGCTTCAGCTATTTCTTTTAGGAGGAGAATCCTGGGCTAATTGTAATGCCTTGGAGTTGATTCTTTCAAGTGTCAAGTCAAAGAAAGATATCCACATGGGTCTCTTTGGAATATATTCATTCCTGCCAAGCAGGCCAATTACACTGTCTCTTCCAGTTTAAGAGCAAGCAACAAAGCAATTGGTGGCAGTAGTACCATTAAGACAATTAACAAATACCATCAAACTTTGGCTCCAGATTGTACGACTGTGTAACACTGAGAGAAAATAAGAAGTATCTAGCAAACACTTCTCAAGGAGGTACTCGACAGAATGCCTCTTGATTAAAGCCACCAGAATGCCTTATATAAAAAAAGCAACGAGCTCATTGTTTTCTCTAGCAAAGGCATAGGACTGTGAGTTCTGAGATAAAGCATCAGATATAAAATTGTTCCTATAGAGGAAAGGGCCTTCCTAACCCTCACTGCAGAGAAAGCTGTGCCTTCCCCAAGACCCCCACCAATGCCGTAAACTACTACCACACAGCCTGTAACAATGCTAGTTTCTTGGGAATATCACACATATCCAAAGCATTTCTCTCCCCAGGAAAACTCCTAAGCTCTTACCAATAATCCCACAATATTGTCACAAAAAATGGAGAAAACTGAAATAAATGGGTTTCAGCCAACCAGCATGACAATGATAATCAATTCATTTATTTACAGGACTATAGAGCAGTGACTGGACCTCAGATATCCCTGTCATCAAACATTCCCAAGGGCTGAGAGCTGTGTTTGTGACCTGGTAGTAGTGTAGGTCAAACGTCACAGGACACATCTTGAAGAATGTGGTTCAGCTACTTTTAGGTCTAAATATAGTTATGCTTGAGGATTAGATATGTATTCAGATACAATTTTATTTATTTAAAAATCACTTAAACTCTCATTGTCAAACTGGCTCCCTTTGGCCACAGTATTCAGATATCATAGAGAGAAAGTAGCAACCGTGTAATGAGGGCTGAGCCAGGAAATGTCTACTGACTTGCTGTGTTCTGCAACACTCATGCTTCTGTGTGTGGGTTTACACCATCTTAGAGAATCACTCTGTGCTATAAAATGAAGTGGAATGTGACCATTGTTAAAGGAATCCCTCTAGGAGGGGTTAACCTTAAGGAACTCCCCTAGGAAGGCAGGCTCCTGCCTCTAGGTTCCAAACTTGCTTGAGTTCCTGTCCTGACTTCCCTCAATGATGAACAGCAATGTGGAAGTGTAAGCCAAATAAACCTTTTCATTCCCATCTTGCCTTCTGGTGATAATGTTTTGTTGCAGCAATAGAAACCCTGAGATAGTAGTTATCCAAAGAAGAGACACAAAGAGAGAAATAAAAATGTGACATTTCTTGAGTCTTAGTAGTGCAGCTGCATAGAGGAAAGGGTTTGGGGAACGTGTAAGTGCATTACCTCATTGCAGGGATAATTATTCCTCCCATATCCTTAGGAATCTGAGGAGAAGTCTCTGAACCAAGTGATGGACAGGCCCATTTGGATTAACTCTTGAGAACCAATAATATGTGTTATTCTAACTAGGGGGCAGATCAAAATGGGCTGAGTCAGAATGAAACCCAGATTCCATCGTGAGTCAAGGATTTTCCTCAATAGGACCCAGAAATTCCCTGCTGCCTCCACCTTTTGTAATTATTTCAGATCTTAAGGCGGGAAGGAAAATTATAAAGCTTCCCTTCATCGTCTCACAGGGAAACAGAAGGTGGATCCAAAGCTGAGCATAAGGGAAACGTCCTTCCTCGACAGCCTCCAGGCTTCTAATATCTGTCTGCCTAACATTTTCTCATGACAAGGTATAGAAAATCGCCAAATTTTTAAATGACTAATCAAATTCTTATGTCTTCCTCCTAAATTTATGTTGTAAATCTTTAACCCTGTTAAAGGAAAGCATCAGTCACCAACCTGCCTGCCGTCTCTCTTTGGCTCTGTTTCTGTCTCTTTTTATTCCTGAGTCACTCTTTCCTGTAGTTACCAAAGCTACAGAGAAATCTTGTCTCAGAAGAAAGAAAAGAAAGAAAGAAAGAGAAAGGAAGGAAGGAAGAAAGGAAGGAAGGAAGGAAGGAAGGAAGGAAGGAAGGAAGGAAGAAAGGAAGGAAGGAAGGAAGGAAGGAAGGAAGAAAGGAAGGAAGGAAGGAAGGAAGGAAGAAAGGCATGTAAAGATGGAAAATATACAGTGAGTCTGAGTCTGGATACTGTATCCTGTTGTGCTGTCTTTGAATTTTTGACTGCAGAGGAAGAAGCCATAGCTGCTAAAACACACTGGATTATGAAAGCTGTTAAATTAAACCAATTTATATATTTTAAAATGTGTTAACTTCAAATTTTAAGTCTAAAGATATGTTACTTTGGGGAAGAGGTTATGCTTTTATTTCCACAGGAAATGAAAGGCTAAGGTGTAGAAAGGAGCGGCGGGCTGCATTCCCGCCCAGCTCTCGGACAGCTAGCTTTACACCCGAAATAACAACACACAAATTGTATTCCTTTAAGTACTGCTTGGCCCATTAGTTCCAGCCTCTTATTGGCTAACTCTCACAACTTGATTAACCCATTTCTATTAATGTGTGTAGCCCCATGAGGTGGTGGCTTACCAGGAAGGATCTTAACCTGTGTCCATCTTGGAGAGGAGAGCTATAGCGTCTGTCTCACTGCCTTCTTCCTCCCAGCATTCTGTTCTGTCTTCCCTGCCTACCTATATTCTGACCTATCAGGCCAAGCAGTTTTCTTTATTAATTAACCAATGAGAGTAACACATAGACTGATGACCCTCCTCCATCACTAAGGATTAATTCAAAGTAAAAGATAATCAGATTTGATTGAGAAAGACTCTCTAAAATCCTGACTACAGACATAGAGAAATAAACCTAGAAAAAAGAGAAGACATGTGATGCAAATTTTACCTGCTCAAACATAAAACAAAAGAAACATCTTTGGCTGTGTACAATGCACAGTGTATATTTGTATTAATATAGATAGATAGATAGATAGATAGATAGATAGATAGATAGATAGATGAATGATTGGTTTCTGGTGAGGAAGAAAGAACTCAGTTTTCTTTAAGGATCTGGCTACCAGAAGTTTGACCAGGTTCCAGTGAGTATATGGGCAACACAAATAGGAGATTTTTTTGCTGGGGGGAGGGGTGTTTGTTCTTATGGCAGATTCACAAGGGTAGGGGGCAGACCTGGGAGGACTGAGAAGTGAATATGATCAGGATGCATTATGTGAAATTCCCAAATAATCAATAAAAATATTATGTTGGAAAAAGAATAGGCATTTTATTTTTTTTAAACTTCCTTATAAATGCTAGCTGTAAGTTATTGGCATTTTGACACGTTCAAAAAGATTTTTCAAAAAGAGTGGCACAAACTTGTTCTCTCAGGGCAAAGGAGACATGTTTTAAGTGGGGAAATAGAAATATATACTCAACGAATTTTTGAGCTATATAGAAAGCATTTTGAAAATAGGCGTCTGTGGACAAAAGAGGCCTATCATTTTGCTGTCAAAATTAAGTAGACTTGTCACTTACTTTTAAAATGTATACTTATACTTTTAAAAATATGGAAATAAAATTTTCAAATCAGTTTTAAAATCATCTACAAAATGAGTTTCTCTGGAATTTTTATTTCTTTATTAGACTGACATGCTACATACTAGACAAAGGGAGTACCTTAATCTTGAGTTAATATAACAAAGAAACACGTGCCTGCTAGCTCTCTGATGTCCCAGACACAGAAATGGGTCCAAATGAATTTCAGAAAAATTTTACTGGCTATGTGAAGAATGGTTAGAACTCATGAGCAGCATCAAGTGTGCACTCTATGTATCTAGACTGACTTGTCTTCATAGATATACTTTTCAACCACAATTTTTAAAATCAGTTAAGTATATTCATTCAAGTTTTGTTCACTAGTAACTTGATAAGCATTCATAACAAAGGTTTATTTCATTAATGGTACACTTAAAATATGATTAAAATGATTGTTTATTGTGTATATCCATTTTATAATAAAATTATTAGCATTCTGCGTGCTCAGAATCTTTTTGAGATTACTTTTCTAAATTGTGGAAGAACACCAGGACAGAAACCTTTTAAAAATAAACCAGGTTTCAACTGAAAGAGTAGGTTTCTTTGTACATAAAAGTTCCAGATTGTATTTAATCAGATTTATTTTTAAAACTCACGTGCTTTTTTCATCAAAAGTTATGGGAGAAATTTGCATACTCTACTGGCTCTGCTATGAACTGTTTTATGTTAACTATCTGGATATAAATCCAAAACCAGGATTTGCTCATTTTTACTCAAAGACAAAAAGCCCTGTTTGTGATTGAATCCATATTAAGCCCAGCAAACATTTATTTCTGTTCTCTCCACCACATTTAAAACTCTTACGCCACCCTTCTGGATGAACATGGGGAGACAGATCATCAAAAATGTGAAGACGCGGTATAGTGAAGGAAAGATGATCTCCATCACAAATGGCAGTTTGTGTACCATGATCTTACGAGGAAGCAAAACCTCAGCCGTCAGGGGAATGAACTCTCCGAAGAGGATGGCAATTACCTTAGTCCCTTTTCCCCTGCTACACAAAGTCTCCAGTGTGTTCCTTTCCTGTGCACAGCTTCTAATTTCTCAGTCACTTGCCTCAGCCATTGCCACAGCCACCAACAAAGCCATCTTCCAAGGGATTGGCTCTCCACTTCCACCGCAGGATGGACCGCCAAGTGCTCTGTGCAGCTATTCACCCACCGGGTACATAGCAGAGAGTATTGGGGAAAGAGGGACTTCCTTTCTTTCATCTGCAGATAATTATCCTCCCTGCAAAAGCATAAATTTTGATTACCCAAATTATTTTAGCTTTCAGAGCCACAAGGGTTATTAGTGGTAATAAAAATCATTCAGACTTATGAAAAAATTTAAGATTCCAACCACAGTATTTAAGGAACTAGTCTCATAGCACGCTATGTAATTTTTTTTTCTGTCAGTGTGGTCCTCTTTATTTTTTTTTCAGAAGTTCAGATGAAGTAGAAAGTCATATGAAGGACGTCAACAGTGCCGAAATAGTTAGTCAAAAGGGAATGAACGGGGTTTTGCTTTATTTCCTGCCCGGAGTTTTGGTCTACACACGACAAATCTACACTTTGCCTTCACTCCCACAATTCTTGCATTTCCCATAGCGAATTCCTCAACCAGTCCCTCAGTGTGGTGACCTGGCTGAGCATGACGCCTCTGCTTTCCTAATGAGATGTGAAGGCTTACAGCCCAGCTAGTTTTGACCCGCTTGTCACTGAAGACTCGAGAGAGGAGGTGTCTTTCAGGGACTCCATCCTCACCATCTACGGAGCCTTCTAGGTGCCTGTCTTCTAGGAGGATTTTTAACGTAGCATTTTTAGTGTGCTGATTTTTAAAACATGTTCATTTCTAACATCTACACCTTCATGGAATCCGTGAATAAAGGTGCTGTTTCGACATCACACGTTTCTCGGAGGATGTATATTGCTGTAGCAGTGAAGCAGAGGCACTCCTCTTGATCCGTGTCTGTCTCTGGAAAGGAAAGAGAGCTTTTCAAAGAACCCAGGGAGGTGCAAAGGCACAAGCAGGTGTGGGGGTGTGGTCTCAAAGCAGCCTATGAAATTGTTATGTACATGATGTCATTTTTTCTAACACATTTAGAAAGTGAACATTTAGGGAATAAAATACTTCTCAGCATTCTGACTTGGGTAATTACATGGGTTATTCTTCCCCTTGGTTTTTGTTTTCTTTTTTTCTTTTCACAGGTTTGTTCACTTGATAATCAGGTAATATTTAACATATAGAGTACTGAGGAAGAATTTTTCTTCCATTATGACTGGCTTAAAACATATATTACCTGGATTTTAGATATTTTGTCCAGAATGAGCCTCTTCACTCCTCAAGGTAAGTTTGAGGTATAACCACGAGATAAGCACATTGGCCTCATGCGAGGGTTTGTTTTGGTCAAACACATTGCAACTCACTTGTAGCTGGAGTCACCAAGTCACCATTTTGGTTGAATTTCTCTTCTCTCGGACAGTCATACCTCCTTACATGTGACAAAACAAGATACGGCAAAGAATTCTCATACTTCTGTAGCCTTGAATGTTTTATTTAGTAGGGCTTTAGCGAAATAAGTTTTTTCATAATTAAATAATTCCTAGATTTTATATAGTTACAAAAAATCATGGATGAATGGACATATGGCACAACATTACAAAAAGCTATCTGGAGAAAAAAGGTTTAATAAGAAGGAAAAGGGAAGGACAGCAAGAGAGGGTATGGGGGTACACTCAGTATACAGAATATATTTGTATACAATTAAAATAAAGCAAAAATATAAATCTATGGTTAATCCAAAGTTAAGCTGCTTAACATTTATGTCCTTTTACTGCATAAAACAAGTAGATAACGCTATTGTGTTTCCTTCAATGAAATATGTTGGGAATTTTCCAGGGAAGGTAATCTAGAGTCAAAGGAAGCCAAGGAGCTACTTGTGGTTACATAGGCCACATACATGGAGGACAAGAGGGCAAGGAAGATTGGTTTGATTGAGGAAAACCAGGAAATAAATTTTCAGAGTTGTTTTGTTGCTTTCAAAAAAGAAGAAGGAAAAAAAAAAGATGGAATCTATTCAACAGCTGAATTGGAAAAGCAGTTACCAGTTGTTGCAGTAAATATATTCCAAGTGAATCATATAACCACTAATTAGGTTTGAATCACTCAAGTGTACATTCGCTGTGACAACAATTTCCCCTTCACAGATCATCCCTCTATTTATAAACGAGATGAAAATTAACATTTTCCTGCTTTTGTCAAGTTGAAGCATCCTTCAATAGCTCTCGGCAAACATCTGAAGGAGTCTTGCATCCTGAGATCATCTGGTCTCGTGTTTTCAAGGGCTGTCTCTTTGTAAGAACTGGGTGAGACACGCGGAATAAAGTGACTGCAGATTCTTTGTAAAACAGCAACACGAACCCAACAAAAATCCCCAACCCGGAGGAGATCAGAGGTTACCATGCACAGCAGATGGGAATCAACGTAAATTGACAGTGCAGGGTTTATTCTGTTTTTCACATGACTAACCACAAGTAAAGCCTAAGCTCCAGGGAAATAAAAGGCAAGACTGTGGAGCTGTGTTTGTTCTATAGTGATTATTAGGAGATCCAGATTTAAACAGATGTTTTTCCTGCTAATTAAAATCGCTTCCTGAGGAACATAGTTTTAAGAGCATGCACTGTCCCCAAACCAAATAGAGTCTAAGGCCCACTCACAATCGCAAGTGAAATAGGACCCATTAGCCTAACTTCACTCATACTGCAATGCACAGCTTTTAGATAAAGGGGTGGTGGCTTTCTCTGTGCATGCTTCGTTGAAGACAAGAACACCCTCAATCTGATGTTCTCTGTTCTCTGAAAGACGTGTGCTGTTCATGGGGCTAAAATTCACTGCACTTTAAGGAATATCCTAAGGTCTGTAGTACACTCTAGCTCCTGGGGGATTAAATACGGTCCTGTTTTGTCATAGAACGTGGCCCGTGTTAAGCAGAAAACACGCAGGTGACTCTGTAAATGCCAACTCCATATCATGAAAAAACTTCCAACTTCCTTTTGAGCACCTTCCTAGCTCCAACATTGCTCTCATCTGTTCTCCTAAGGTTTCTTTTGCTTGCTGTTCTTCCCTTTAGCATTTTCAGCCTCCATTGTCACCCTGCTAGCATCCTGTGGCTACTTCCACAGTTGAATTCTTGACTATGAATTATGCCAAAATTTCTTCAAAATTGACACATTCTTAGCTCACTTCTAAAGAAGAAGATGTCACAACCATTAGTACCACTCTACCAGCCCTGGCTTCTGAGATGCTTCGGTTCTCACCATTGAGCCTCTACTGCGCCTTATCTGTGGAAACTTTTATGCCTGATGCCATTGTTCACTGTTAAAATTGCTCTCCTACTCCAGGAGTAACATTCCTTGAGTTTCCCCTACAATATTTTCTATGAAATTTAGAATTCTTCTGTCTTATGAGTAGTCTTGTCCCAATTAGGGGGTCTGTCATCTGTGATAAGAATCTAAAAGGTACTCGAGCAAAGAGGTGAAGGGAAAAGATACATGCCTAGGCAGACCACTCGCCTAGTCCAGAACACCAATCAACAGGATGGTCAACATTGCTGTTAAAAAACCCTCACTGTCGGAGGAACATGAAAAACGAAATCAGTACTGCGAGGGATGCTATCACCCACTGATACAAGGGAACGGATCTGATGAGAGTTTACCAGGGCCAGCCGGACTGGGACTGAACGAGGACGTGATCTAGACAGATTCTCGGAATTTGGCCGGATTCTCTGACTGTGGCTGGCCCGGGGTCTTTCTGAAAAGCCATTGACTATGACACTGGGACCTGTTTCCTCTGCATATGCTGGATTTTGGGGATCCAGTCTGTTTGGATGCTAGCCTTCCTGGACCTGGAGGGAGGGGGAGGGAGCTGGAGCTTCCCACAGGGCAGGAAACCCTGACTGCCCTGGGGGACGGAGGGGAAGGAGGGGGGGAGTGGGGGGAGTGGGAGGGTGTTGGGAGGGGGGGCGGAATTGGAAACTTTTATAATTTAATAAAATTTACTATAAAAAAAAAAAAAAAAAAAAAACCCTCACTGTCAGTGCCTCTCCGAGGCCTTTCACACTGTGTCGTTCCAAGTCTACTCGCCTACCGTCGTGAGCATTTTCAAAGCTCTTTCCCATTTTTAACTCTGAATAGGAGGCCAAGAACCATTGCTTGTTCAATGTGGTCTTCAGTTCTAGTTTGTATACCATTGAGTGTATAACTTTGAGGATAATACTTTCCACTATGCAAATAAAATCAACAGGAATATGAGGCTTACTCAATTACTCCCAAGGCTTCTATAAAAGGAAACGTAATTGTATACACCAAAGTATTTTGAAAACCCCATCTCCATGTGGGGTAATAATTGAAACACTGGAATGGGAAACACGGCATTCTATAAAGTACCAAGTAAGATAACTGTTTACTCTTCAAATTTTTGAAATATGTAAAGCTAAGAAGGGAAAGGCTAGTGAACAGCTTAACTGTCGCCATGGAAGTCTACACGACAGGAAAGCCAGTGGGCAGATGTTTTACATCTTTATAGAAAACATGGAAGAAAATAATAGGATATTATTCAAAGAGAAGGGTTGCGTTCTTGAACATAAGGCATATATCACATTAAGAATGGTTCCAATGTGTGGAACAAGCTTCCAAGAGGATAAACCTCATTAAGGGAAATTATTCTAAATGGACTTGACCATCAATCAATATGACAAAGTATAAACAGTAGCATTGCTCATCAAAGAACTGAAATTGTTGAAAAAAAAAGTATTTGACCATCAAAACCATTGAAGAGTAAGGATGAAGTTTTATGTTGCTGGAAAGTACAACAGCAATTTGCTGTAAGACTTAAGCCCCAAGCACTCACAGCCTGGAATTCTAGCCCCTCAGGACTTCTCATTTGATTGAAGAGATGAGCTGTCATGTTCCCGGCTTGGATTCAAAGCTGTACTTGCTCATTAAAAAGCAGATTGTCTGGGAAGCAGGATATATTCTTAAGACACAGTTTGGATGGTCAGTTCCAGCTGATGGACTGCACCTAAGAGCAATGCAAACATAACTAGTATCTCAGATTTTAATCATGCCTATTTCAAGGAAGAATCTTTCCAAGCCACAGGTCCAAGTAAGGCTTTCATCGAGTACTGGACAGAGGGATATTAAGAAAATCCAGTTTTGTGCAGTAAAGGCAGCTGTTCATACTGAATATTTTAGCATAAGACCCCAAGCACACACACATTAGAGTACTACTCAGTGGGGAAAAAAAACATTGAAATTTTTAATTTTGCATGCAAATGGATGGAAATAGAAAACACTTTACTGAGGGAGATAACCCAGACCCAAAAAGATGAATATGGTATGTACTCACTCATTAGTGGACTCTAGCCATAAATAAAGGACATTGAGCCTATAGTTCACAAGCCAAGAGAAGCCAAATAATAGGGTGAACCCAAAGAAAAACATACATAGATCTTCTTGGAGATTGGAAGCAGACAAGATTGCCAGGCAAAAGTTGGGAGCATGGGGATGGGGGTGGGGTGGGCGGAAAGGGAGAGGGGAGAGAAGGGAGATGGGAAGGATTGGGGAGAGCTTGGGGAAGTGGGAGGGTTGAGATGGAGGAAGGGGAGATATAGGAGCAGGGGAAAAGGTATCTTAATTAAGGGAGCCAATTTAGGGTTGGCAAGAGACTTGGCTCTAGAGGGGATCCCAGGTGTCTATGGGAATGTCCCCAGCTAGGTCCTTAGGCAGCAGAGGAGAGGGTGCCTGAACTGGCCTTGTCCCCTTGTCACACTGATGACTATCTCGAATATCACATAGAACCTTCGTCCAGCAACAGATGGAGATAGAGACACAGACCCACATCAGAGCACTGGACTGAGCTCCCAAGGTCCAGTTGAAAAGCAGAAGGAAGGAGAAGTTGAGCAAAGAAGTAAGGACCATGAGGGGTGCATCCACCCACCGAGACAGTGTACCTGATCTAATGGGAGCCCACCAAATCCAGCTGGACCGAGACTGAACAACCATGTGATCAAACCAGACTCTCTGAATGTAGCTGACAATGGGGGCTGACTGAGAAGCCATTGATAATGGCACTGGGACTTGTTTCTACTGCATGTACTGGCTTTTTGGGACCCTAGTCTGTTTGTATGCTCACCTTCCTAGGCCTGGATGGAGGGGGGAGGGCCTTGAACTTCCCACAGGGCAGGGTACCCTGCCCTCTCTTAAGACTGGAGGGGGAGGGAGGAGGGAGAGTAGGGGAGTGGGAGGGGAATGGGAGGAGGGAAGGAAGTGGAAATTTTTGAATGGAAAAATAAATTTAAAAAAAAAGACCCCCAAGCACATTAATCCAAAACGGCTGTCTTTCTATAGAAACTGTATAGAAACTGTGCATTATAGCTCTACTATTCAACCAGACCTCTTTCTACTTCATGTACCTGACTGTAAGTATTAACGACAGTGAATCATAAGTAAAACTAATGTGAGTCTATAGGAGTGATACGGTTCGGTAGAAATGGATTCTGTTCTTTTCCATTTCCATGGGGCATTTGCTTAAGATTGATCTGTGACTCAACCCGACATAAAAGTGCAAAGACGTTTTTAATGCCTGTCAAGGGTTAAACTCTCAGCAATACTTGAATAATCTAGAAATGTTATGACCACTTGCAGCAGATGGAGGACATCAGAAACCTGCTTTTCCAGCACACATCCTGAACGTGAACTGTTGATGATCACTGCACTCGGCGGTGTGCTGGTTAATACTTACCAGATGGCCCGTGCTGCCCAATCAAGGCCACTGACTCCCACCAGTTTCTTCCCACTAAGCATAAAAGCATTCAGCTTTCGCTCCTGTCCTCCAGCTTCCTACTATTGAAAACGGCGAGGCTTCTCCGTAACGGATTTAACAAGAATATTTCAGGCTTTGATGACCAACAAACCATGGATGAATCATAAATAAGAAATTATATTCAACAGCAAAGTTGAATGGTAGCCCTCAAATTTAAATACTCTCATCAGCCCAGAAGAGGAGGGAGTCCAAGTTCATCACTCAGCCTCTCCAAATCTCCTGTTCACATCATTAAGTCAGACTTAGCACTCGGCCTGCTTCTCCTCCGTGCCAATTAAAGAATCCACAGAGTGCAGCCACTAATCATGACATACATAGAACACGCAGAGCACACACTCTATCAGCCATCTTTATTCTTCCTGAAAGAAAGATACTCACAGTAATAAACATCCAAGTAATGTGTAAGACTGAAAACACTTCTGGAGCTATTTATACTGGCACTTGAAATTTATTTTCAAAAGTACAAGTACATTTAATTTAAAATTAATAAGACGATTCTTGTGTTGTCATTAAAATTTCCTATAATTGGATATGTTCATAAGGTATGCAATGGACTCATATAGAAATTACAGTAATTAAGGCTTAATAAATGGAATCTTAAATAATCACTTATAAAAATGCATTATTGAATATGAGGCCTGCTATTTTTAAATCAATTTGTAATTTGTACTTACCAGAGACCACACAGGAAATTATATGTTTTGTGAGTATTTAGACAAACAGAATTGATTTTAGGAAAGGATGACAAAAGATGGGCCTTCTGCTCAGAGACAGCCTTCTGCGGCAAGGAAACCACAATGCAGTTAGGAGATCAGACTGACACGGAGGTTTTTAGTTCGTGATGTCAACTGAGTCACCTCCCTATCCTGAAACTATTGATTGCAAACGGCAGCCCTAGCCCAGCGTTGTCACAGAGGCCAGCGTATAATTGGCAGCACTCATAATGTCTGGGTGATTTAATTTGATCGGCAAGTAATTTATGGGATTTTTTTCTTCCTTTGTGATTTTTTTTTCAGGGGAAGAAGCAATATTTAAAAAAATAAAATAAAACCCTTGGTCACTCAAATAGATAAGCCAACAATTCTTAAAGATGCAATGATTGTCTTATTTATAATTTTCCCAAAACACATAATGTGCCTGAACCATGACTGGGATAGATTTACTGAAGATTTCTTTACAGAGAAATGACTGAGCAAAGCAGGGAAATAACACAAACTTTCTTCAGGAACTGCCAAAATGTGCTAAGAGTATGTGTGTTTAGGCCGAATGCCCTTCCCTTTCCACTACAGTACTTCTGTAACTTGTAACTTCGTGTTCATATTATACTGCAATAAACTGGATGTTTTCAATTCACCTGTGACCCAGGGACAGGAACAGTAGACACTCAGTAAACACCAAGGAAGAAGATCTCATTATGTGGGTGGGGCATTTAGCAGTAACTATCAGAGCTCAGCCTTAAGACCCTAGACCTATTTTCTGGAAGAAAATCCTATTTGATAATATATTTGATCATCAGTTACACGACTGAATGAATGCAAGAGTCTCATTTGTCCTTTGTATATGAGAAGTCTTTATGTGGAATATTCTCTCTCTCTCTCTCTCTCTCTCTCTCTCTCTCTCTCTCTCTCTATCTATCTATCTTCCTCCCTCCCTCCCTCCCTCCCTCCCTCTCTCTGTTCCTCCTCCTTCCTCCACTTTGCCGCTCTTCTTTTTCTGTTTCTGTTACTTTGTTTTTTCTCCAGAGAACACTGGAAACCTCTTAAACACAAACTCATATCTTTTGCACTAAATTTTCCTCTTCCTTCGCAAAGGTAAAATAATTACAAACCGAACACTTAAGAGCTTTCATCTAAATATAACACTACTATGATACAAAGAAACAGTAACAGTTCACTATGAAATGCCTATTATTTTTCTAGCATTGTTTTAACTACCTATTACTAACCCTCTCTCTATGGAAGTGCAAATTCTACCTCAATAACTTTCTCAAGATAGTCTAGACAACAGGGGGCACACCAATAATTAGGATCCAAGTCCACGGGAACGCAGCAAGATTTCTTAGCCTTGGCCTTACTGACAATTTGAACCAATTCATTCTTGGTGGTGGGACATATTCTGGGCTATCACCACTAAGTGGTACCAGCACACACACACCCCTTGACAACGGAGATAACCAAAAATCTCTCCTAACATCACTAAATGTCACTAGGATAAATCTCATTCACCAGTATTTAAGTTTTCAGACAGCCATCACCGTCTGCTACCTAGCATCTGCTCCCTTGCTTTTATTTGCTGTTGTGTAACTCACTATACTGAGTAACAAAGTAACCTGACCTCTTCATAAGATCCCACATCTGATGACTGCTATCAGCAGGTAGATTTGCTTTGTCTTTGAAACTGAATGACAGAGTTGCAGTATCATGAACGTGAGTTCATAGGAATATCCATCCTTACATCTAACCAAAACTGGACCACAGCCAACTCACGACTGCCTCCTCTACACATGAGCATATCTCTGCAAACCCTAGAGTGCAATCACATTTCCTTGGAGTAAATAAACTTTGCATGTTACCTTTCAATGTCAGGGAAACTTTTCTTTCTGATCATGATGATGTAATTATAGCCGATGTGGATTTCCATCCAGGAAAAAAAAGAAAGAAAGAAAACCTCTAGAAACACAGAAATATATCCTGCAATATTTTTTTCAGAAAATGGACAGCAGTACAAAACTGATCCAGAGACTGCTTCCCTGCTGAGCTGACTAAGATGTCTTTCCTGGCTGTGCTTGAAAGGTTTGGGCAAGCACAGGGTGGTGAAGAGCTGAGACCTAAGGCTAGAATTTGGGTCTGCAGAGACAGCTAGGTTTCCGTAGCAAAATAATGAGCAAAAAGGAGAGGGGAAAGCATGAGCTGAAGGCCACAGAAGTCCTTTGAGAGTTGCATAGGGTCCATGGCTGAGAGCTAAAGAGTGGACACAAAAAATAAACCCCAGATTGCCCACAATATAGCTGCTTCTGGGGAACCTAGCGTGGAATGGAGACTCTGGTAAGGCAGTTGACTGAAATATCAGGGCTCTCGCCCTGCCAAGGAGCAAAAACGGCACAGTGCAACAGCTGTCATGCAGCTGAGACCCCCAAAGGCCACATCTCCAAACTTAGGACGATGACCTTGTTCACAGACCAAGATCAGGGATTTGAGACAAAACTGAAATAAAACTGAAACCAAGGCCTTGAGACTGAGAGGACTCACTGTCCCTGCCCACTCTCTCCCCAAGGAAGGAGAACAAAATAATTGTTAATGGACAATAAAGTCATCTGGGGAGGTGAAGAAAATCTTAAATACCAAGACAAATCAAAATGCAAAAATAAAAACTAGTCAGAATTGAGGTATCAGAAAAATGCAAAGCACGTGATATCTTAAAAATTAGCATGTAATAAATTGCACAGAATTTTGACAGTTACATAAACTCACTGTGTGTCACTCACACACAATGTAGAGAACATATTCACTACCCCACAAATGTCCACAGATTCTTTCCCAACCAAATAATTTTCCCAAACACATGAAAACGTTTCTGATTTTTTCAAATCAAACATAGATTAGTATTGTTTCATACTTAATGTACTGAATCATCTAACATGCACATTTTTGTCACCTGCTTAGTTGCCCTAAAATGGTTTCTTTTCTAAGATTCAAACATCTTGGGTCTAGAGGGATGTCTTAGCAGTACCTGCATGGTAATTTACAATCAGTCACAACTCCAGTTTCAGGCAATCTGACCCATATTCTGACCTTTGTCGACACCAGACAGGCACATGGTACCTATGCAAAAGCGCAGGCAAAACACTCATACGTAGAAAAAAAATTAAACAAGCAAAAACATTCAAGCATTTGTTGCACACCATTCTTAGCTCATTGCCATGTTTCTGTCTATATGAACATGAGCTTGTCTGATATATTTTGATGGCTCTTTGGGTTGTGTCCAGTCTTTGCCTGTAATGAACAGTTGCCTATAGTTTTGTCGTGCACAGTATTTATTGAGGTATGTTCCTCCTATCTCTTGTCTTCAGGACTGTTTTCATAAAGTTTCACTTAGGTGAAGTCCCTTTCTCTATCAATTGAAGATGACTGTGTTGTTTCTATCCTAAGTGTATTAGTGTGTGGAAAAATGCTTACTGGTTTATAGATTTTGAGCTAACTCTCCATCCCTGGAATGAAGCCCACTTGGCCATGGTGTACCAACTTCTAGATGTGTTCTTCAATTTGACTTGCAGAAATTTTACTGAAAAATTTGTGTTTGCGTTCACTGAGGAGATGGGTCTGCAGTATTTTTTTTCCATTGTGCCGTTACAGCTTTTGAATGGGGCAAGGCTGGCCTCAGAGGAAGATTTCAACACTGCAGCTCCCTTTTTATTTTATGGAGCAGTTTGAAGAGTAGCATGAGCTCATATTTAAAGGTTTCGTGAAACTTGGCAGGGAACCCACCGAGTCCTGAACTTTTCTTTTGGGGGAGAAATTTTATAAGTGTTTCAGCCTTGGTGGTTGCTATGGATGTTTTTTAGTTGTTTATGTCTTCTTGGTTTCATTTTGGTAGGTCACATGTGTCTAGGAAAATTCCAGTCGTAACTATTAATATCTATTTCTTCTTCGACATTTTCCAGTTTTGTAGAAGGTAAGTCTGCAAAGGACTCCCTCATGATTCTCTGTACTTCATTGTCACCTGTAGTAACCTCTCTCTCCTCCTTTACATCTCCATTTCTTTCTTCTGATCAGTATGGCTACGCATTTGTTAATCATCTTTATCTTGTTTTAACGAACAAACTCTTTGTTTAAAAAAAACCTGAATGTATTGTTCGTCTAGGCTCTGTCTCCTGTCTCTGCCCTGGTCATTATAATTTCTTGTTTTATACTATTCTGATATTTGAATTGTTCTTCTCTTAGTAGGCCCTTGAAAGGCATCATTCGGTTATTGACATGGAATCTGGTTTTTAATGGGAGCACTCATAGCTATGAACTTTCCTCTTAGAATCTCTTTAGTTGTATCCCCAAAGTTCTGGTAAGTTGTGATTTTACTTTTGTTTAACTATAAGAAATTTATAATTTCATACTAATTTATTTAATTCAAGTGTGTGTTGTTTAGTACCTGTGCACTTTGTAGTTTCTCTGATTCCTCTTGCTTTTGATTTCTAATTTTATGCCACCATGATCTGATAAAAAATACAAGAGGTCATTTCAGTTATTTTGTATTTGGGTGAGACCTGATTTGTGCCTTAGACTGGTCTAATTTAAAGAAGGCACTTTGGAAAGCTAGGAAGAATGTGCATTCTATTTCTGCTGGATGAAGTGTTCTATGTGTAAGTAAGTCCATTTGATCTAAGGTTTGATTTAATGCTGAGGTTTCATTGTTAATAGACATAAGAGTGGGATATCAAAATCACCTACTATTGTTTTCTACTAGTGTCCTTCTCTTATGTTTATGAGTGTACATTTTACAAAAAAAAATTAGAAGCTCCAAAGTTTGGTGCATATATATTATATATAATTTATATTATATATAAATTGTTATATTTTCCTTAAGTAATTTTTCCTTTTTTAATATGGAGTGACTCTATCTTTTCTGGCAACTTTTGGGTCAAAGTATACTTTATCAGTATCTGAATAGATCCAACCAACTCAGTTTCTGTTCCCTTGGGCCCTTGATAGTTTGATGGTCAGTCTATGGGTGTCTTTGCTACTAAAGCTTGGTTCCTGGAGATGACATAGTTGGACATTTATTGTTGTTATACACCAATCATCTTCAGTTATCTGTGTATTTATACTTAAAGTTATTATTGAGAGATATTACAGATTCTTTAATTGTTTTCTCTTTCTGGCTCATTGGATTATTGTTTGTTCTTTACACCCTTTCCTATTAGTGTCAAAAGTTTACAAGTTAATTGTGCTAGATTCTTCCAAGCTTCCTCTCTTGCAGTCTGTTTTTTATTCTCACAATTGAGATTCTTGGTGATTTTACCCCTCTGGACTCCTACAGCATCTTCTGTAATGATGGCTTAGGATCATGAACTGCCTTTATTTACATGTGTGTTGAAATATTCTTATTTATCCGTCCATTTTAAAAGATAACTTTGCAGGGTGTAGCATTCTCTAGTGTCAGTTGCTTTCAGGGATTGAAATATATCATTCTGCAATGCCAAAGCTTTAGGGGTTATTGATGACTAACGTGTTCTGATGTTTCTGCCTTTGCAAGTTGGTGTATCCCTTACATAGCTTAATATTGTTCCTTTGCTTTGAGTTTTTGACATCTTGGCTTTAAATATGCCATGGGAAGGTTCTTTGCTACTCTAATATATTTGGGTTTCTAAATGCCTTGTGTGTATGCATGCCTATTTCTTTCTCTAGGTTTGGAGCAATGTTTTGCTAAGATTTCATTGAATAGGCTGCCTATGGTTTGGGTGGTTGTCTGTGCTTCTTCTATCCTGTGAATTCTTAGGTTTGGTGTGTCAATCATATCCAGAGTTCTTGTACATTGTGGCTTTGCAGATTTTTTTTCCCCATTGGTGTCTGAACACAGCACTTCATCAGCCTTGTGCTCCATCCTTGATACTCTCTCCTCTGCTTGGTTAATTGTATTGGTGATGCTTCCCACAATGTTTACTCGATTCCATTTTTTTTTATAAGAAAGTAATTTTATTAAATTATAAAAGTTTCCATTTCCGCCCCTCCTCCCAACACCCTCCCACTCCCTCCACTCCCTCTCCTCCTCCCTCTCCATCCCTAAGAGCAGTCAGGGTTTCCTGCCCTGTGGGAAGTTCAAGTTCCTCCCCCCTCCCTCCAGGTCCAGGAAGGTGAGTATCCAAACAGACTGGATCCCCAAAATCCAGAATATGCAGAGGAAACAAGTCCCAGTGTCATTGTCAATGGCTTTTCAGAAAGACTCCGGGCCAGCCACATTCAGAGAATCCGGCCACATTCAGAGAATCTGGTTGGATCACGTCCTTGTTCAGTCCCAGTCCAACTGGCCTTGGTGAACTCTCATTAGATCAGTCCCCTTGTATCAGTGGGTGATCGCATCCCTCGCAGTCCTGATTTACTTTTTCATTTTCTTCCTCCTTCTGCTCCTCATTTGGACCTTGGGGGGCTCAGTCCGGTGCTCCAATGTGGGTCTCCGTCTGTATTGCCATCCATCATCGGATGAAGGTTCCCTCTGGTCTTGACTTCTTTGCTCACGTTCTCTTTCCTTCTGCTTCTCGTTTGGACCTAGGGAGTTAAGTCCAGTGTTCCAATGTGGGTCTCTGTCTCTATCTCTCATCCATCGCTGAGTTTTACTCAGCGGTAAAAAACAATGACATCTTGAATTTTGCATGCAAATGGATGGAAATAGTAAACGCTTTACTGAGTAAGGTAAGCCAGACCCAAAAAGAGGAACACAGTATGTATTCACTCATAAGTGGATTCTAACCATAATTAAAGGTCTTTGAGCCTATTATTCATGATCCTAGAGAAGCTAAATAAGAAGGTGAACCTGATGAAGATTATTTAGCTATCGCCAGGAGATAGGAAATAGACAAGAGTCCCAGGTAACCTCGGGTGCATGGGGGGGGGGTGGGAGGGTTGTTGGAAGGGGAGAGGGTTAGAGAGAAGGGAGTAGGGGAGGAATGGGGAAAGCTCGGTGGACTGGGATGGGGGGGAGGGAGGAAGGATGAATATGGGATCAGGGAAGAATATATATCAACTAAGGGAGTCATCTTAGGGTTTACAGGAGACTTGATTATATATGGGATCCCAGGTCCAAGGAGAGATCCCCAGATTGTTCTCTGGACAGAGGAGAGGGTGCCTGAACAGGCCTTGGCCCATAACCATACTGATGAATATTTTGCTTATCACCATAGATCCTTCATCTGTCAATTCCATTTTTTTAACTCGTTTTATTATATACTGCAGGTAGAGGTGTAGGGAAGTTGTAGCGGCAAGCATGTGCTTGTGTACCTGTGGAGGTGAGCAGACTATTTACAGGAGTTTTTCCCACCATTGTGTGAGTGCCAGGGACTGAACAAAGCTTTTCCTTTTTGGTGACAGTGCCTTTATCTGCAGAGCTATCTCCAAGCCCTTCCATGATTTTTCTATTTCTAATATTACTATTCATTTTTTGGAACTCCAATTTTCTTGCTGATTTTTCTTCCTTGCTGCCATTTTTTTAACTATGTTTCTTATTTTCTCATCCTTTATGCTCATCTTTTTCCTATACATTGCTAACTTTCCTCTCAGGGTTCTGGGTTGAATATATCCACCTATTTGTGTGTCTCTTTGAAACCATCATCTGATTTTACCTCCTCTAGTATCTTTGTGTTTAGGACTTAAAGTAGGATCTTTTGGAAGATTCATGCTGTGCGGGTTCTTTGGTATCTGATGTGGAATTCCCCCTCTGTATGCTGTGAATACCATTGGTTAATAAAGAAACTGACTTAGCTTGATAGGGCAGAGTAGAACTAGACGGTGTGGTGGGGGGGACTACACTGAATGCTGGAAGAAAGAAGACAGAGTCAGAAGACGCCATGTAGCTACCTCCGGGAACAGAAAAGCAGAAACCTTGCCAGTACACCACAGCCATTTGGCAATACACAGATTAATAGAAATGGGTTAATTTAATATGTAAAAGTTTGCTAGGAATATGCTATAGTGATCGACCAAGCAGTGATTTAATTAATACAGTTTCTGTGTGGTTATTTTGGGAGTCTGGACAGCCAGGAAACAGTTTCTTTCAACTGGTATTTTTTTTCATGTTTCTTGAATTTCTGTATTGAAGACCAGCTTCAACAAAATTCATACACTCCAGGGTAGGAGCATGAGGATTATTAGAATTATTAAGCAGAAGGAACAGAAATACATGTAGGAGGAAGGCCCGCTTGTTCGTCCCAGCTGCCTGGCTAGCTTAACCTCGAAATAACCACACAGAAATTGTATTAATTAAAACACTGCTTGGCCCATTAGCTCTAGCATCTTATTGGCTAACTCTTACATCTTAATTTAATCCATTTCTAGTAATCCGTGTATAGACATGTGACGGTGGCTTACCAGGCAAAATTCCCAGCATCTGTCTCTGGCGGCTCCATGACTTCTTCCTGACTCCGCTCTTCTTTTTCCCAGCATTCAGTTCCATCTTCCCCACCTATCTAAGTCCTGTCCTGTCAACCGGCCAAGGCAATTTCTTTATTCATTAATGGTAATCACAGCACACAGAGGGGATTCCCACATCAGATACGAGAGAAATAGGAGACAGAAACACAGAACAGCATTGAAAGGGAAATTCAGTGAATCCTGAATCCTTTATTTTCCACATGCTTATATGCTTCACTCCAAAAGGGGAGAGGGGAGGCAACAGACTTCATTAACATGATATAAAGAATAGACTTGAATTCTCTGACCCTGGGTCGCGGTGGAGCAGATCCACTCTATACCCAAAATACTAATTAACCACACCCTAGGTTAGAATCCCCAACATTTGTAGCCACATCTGTTGTCAACAACTTTGAAAGAACAAGAATAAACTCAAACTCTCTGACCTCCAGTCAAGGTGAAACAGGTTCACATCTGTGGATCCTCACATTTCTGTATCATAATTTAAAACATCTTTGGGTTGTTTTGTGTGTGTGTGTGTGTGTGTGTGTGTGTGTGTGTGTGTGTGTGTGTGCGTGCTTTGTAAGGGGGAGTAGAGGTCTCTGTAAACAGAGACTGCACTTCCGTTTTCCAGCAGCCCAGACCCAAATAATCACACAAGATCTATATTAATTACAATACTGTTTGACCACTGGCTAGCTAGTTCTTGTATCTTAAATTAACCCATTTCTATTATTTTGTATTTTACCACAAGGCTCATGGTGTATCACCTCTTGCTTCTTGGGCGGCTACCTGGCATCTTCCTGACTCTACCTACTTTCTCCCTGCATCCAGTTCAGTTTTCCAGCCTAGCTATATTCTTCCCTGCCATGGGCTAAAGCAGCTTCTTTATTAACCAATGGTAATAAAACACATTCACAGCATACAGAGGAGAGCCCCACATCAGGTCTCCTCATTAAACAGGTCCACGTTTGAAGGTGCACACCCAGTACTACTCAGTCGGTAGAAAGAAATACACCAAATCATATAGGATACAGAAATGCACTTAAAATTAATTGCATACCATAGATGCTTCAGCAATGACTATAAAACTGAAAATGTACTACTGTACAATACACTGTGGAACTTAAAATTTATTTAAGGTGAGTATTAAGAATAAATATAAGAGATGGAAGCAAGACAAGAAAGGGATAACTGGATGAGAAGCATCCAGTACCCACAAGTAACCATAAGAAGAAAGAGGAGAAAGGTATTAAAAGGTAGTAGAGGAAAAGAAAACAAAGAGCAAGAGGTCAGAAAAATAAAAATGAGATTAAAATAGATAGCAAATTTTTCTGGGGACTCAAGAGATAGCAAGAGGTCAAGAGACTGGCTGCTGTTTCACTGGACCCCGGTTCAGCTCCCACAGGGCAGCTCACCACGGTCTGTAACTCCAGTTCCCGGGGATCTAAGTCCCCTTATGGCCTCTGCCACCACCAGGCACCAGTAATAGAAAAGTTCAAAAACAAAAGTAGGCAAATGTAAGAAGAGAAACACAAATTTAAAAGCAAAGGAGCATTACAATTAGACAAAGTCAAATGCCACTAAGTAAAGGGGAAAGGAAGAATCGCAGTGAAAACAAAGACTAGTGAAGAGAAAAATACTGCCTCAAAATGAAAAACATACTAAATATAGTAATGTATGACGAAAATAAGAAAACAAAAATTAAATACACTAAAGGTGGAGACACACCTTCCTACGCACTTCTTTGGCACCTGCGTCTTATCAGTGTCGGGGTCTTCCTCCCAGTACCCCTTCCATCTGAAACACTGTGGCAGGGTGGACTGAGGCTCCCGACCTGTGACGTTCCCTGATCTCAGGCTGGAAAAGTAGTTCAAAATCAGCCACGAATTCTCTCTCCAGATGGGCCCCACCGCTGACGTCTAAGTCCGTGGGAAACAAATGGGATTTCTTCGCACGGCTGACCTGCTCATCAGAGGAATTGCCGTCACTAAAACCCACAAGGCTTGTAAGGGAACATGGCTGCTCCTGAGGGTAAGACTGCCCCACTTCCAGGAGCTTCTCTTCCGGAAGCTCCCTTCTCCCTGCCAGGGAACTCCTGCCAAGGCTGGGTTCACTTGCTTCTGTTCGTTTCTGTCTTTTTCTCTCTCTGATTTTTTGGTATCCCTTCACTTCACGAATTTCTAAAGCTGTTCTTCCATCTCTCTGAGGCGCGCATGCGTGCGTGCGTGCGTGAGTGCGTGCATGTGTGTATGAAGCCCGACTTTCTCCTTTACCCCCTTCTCTTACGACAGTGGTTCTCATCCTTCCTAATGCTGCAACCCTTTAATATAGTTCCTCATGTTGTTGTGACCCCAGACCATAAAAATATTTTAGTGCTACTTCATAACTATAATTTTGCTACTGTTATGAATCGTAATCCAAGTGTTTTTGGAACTCGAGAGTTGCTAAGGGGTCCCAATCCACAGTCTTTGAGAACCTCTGCTCTAGAGCATCATTTTACCCGGAACTCTAAAGCATAAATATTAAAGGATTTGGAGCACTGAATGCCATTAGTAATAATACCCAATTAAGAAATAGTAACTAAAAATCACAGTGAGATACTGTAACACATGGAGAAAAATAGCAAAATCTTCAAAAGCGACAAAAGCGAACAGCACCAAATACTGCCAAAGACTGAAAATAATGAGAATTGTTACACATCATGGGGCGCGGGGGAGTCCAAATGGAATAACCATTTTAGAGAATGGTTTAGAAATTTCTGATACAGTTAGACATAACACTGATGAGCCAGAAATTCCAGATACTACAAATAAAAATCTATGTCTACCAGAAGACATCTTCAGGGACCCTCACAGCAGCATCTTCATTCAAAGGCCAAAACTGGAAGCTGTTTGCCCTGTCACCACCAGAAAGGCGGGTCTACAAACTGCTGGGTGTTTATATTATGGGATAGCACTCATCAATAGTTAAAGTAGATTAAATATACAATTATCACCATGAAGAAGTCAAAAAATAAATAGTATGCTAACCAAAGAGAAGTCACATAAAAGAGCGTATTCTTTTTGAATCTCTTTCCGTACATTTCAAGGACAAAAAAAAAAATGTTACTTTATAGTGAGGAATACCTGAACAGTCACTGTTTTCAGAAACTTCACAAAAGCAAACGAAACCCTGAGGCTGTGGGAATTGTTTCATATTTTGATGGAATTCATAAAATTCATCATTAAGATTTATTTTGCCACAGCTCGGGTTATAGCTCAGTGACGGAACACCTGTCTGGCCTATGAGAACATGCCGAGTCCCATACTCAACACTGCCAAAGGAAAAACAACGCGTGTGTATATTTCACTAATAAAATACACACACAAAATGTTCTGAATCGGGAGAAACCACCTAGACAGCAGTTATCCGGACATAGGCCTGTGACTTCACAAAGGCCACTGCGGTGCTGCGGAGGGCTTGTGTCTCTGGCTGCACTGACGGGACCGCTTTATGGAATATCATCTCCACTTGCGCTATGTGCATTTATTTAGACTGCTGCACTTTAGCATAATTAGCATTTTCAGATTTTGACGTGGGGAACCACAAAGGTCTCTCACGCATTCCTAAGCAGGACTCGCGTACGGCGTCACTGACACAATGAGATGAAAGGGAGTTGTGCGCCACACCATCCCCCGGTGCGCGCTCATCCCCTCGCAGCCGAGCTCACGCCTGCCACTATGACAGCGTGCTTTGACTGTGGCGTTCACACAGAATAAATCACTTCCATTGAATCCGTCCGGCTGCTTGGTGATTAAAGATGACAAGGAAGCGGCAGCAAACATCGCTGGAGAAATCACAGCAAGGCTCTTCTGTCATATTATAATACAGTGGGACCGGAGATCGCCCGGGAGTGTCACAGTTGTAATTTCAGGAAACCAGGCACTGTTTACGGGGTAGCATCCACCTGCATCTCTTTAACTTGTCTTTTTAATCTACTGCCTGTTTGTATCTATTCAAACCTGGAGCACTGCATGTCATTACACACCATGGAAATAAGTTCGCTGTGACCGTAAAGGATCAGAAGCTAAATGGAAATTTTCAGCATCTTAGGTCAGAGACTCTATTTTAACAATTCAAATAGCCTTGGAGACATAACTTTAGTATTTTGATAGACGTGCCAAGATTTTACTGCAGAGATAGGCCTTACTGCTGAGGAAGCTATCACCCAGTGAAAGACAGCAAATTAAAGTACGCATCAGTGAAGGCCCTCCCGTTGCAACCAGTGGAAACTCACTCTGGCTAGCATAAGCAAATAAATAATTATTCCACCATGATCTCGGAGTAGTTCACTGGATTTGGAGGAAGAAGAGCACAAGGGCCCCAGACTGGAACAGCTGGAAGTGTGCGGTGTGCTGGCTGGGCCTCATCTCACAAATTTTTGGATAAATTTTCCTAATCATTACTTCGGGAAGCAAAGACAAGTATTAACATGACAGCACATTTTCTACAGGAGCCTGGCTGATGCTTGGGATGCCTCTGGACACCAAGGAGCACAAAGTCTTAAGTGTGAAGCATGTAGACACTAAGGTTGTAACCAGTGGGATGTGAGTCAGTGGTGGAATAATGATCCAGTCTTACCCTAAACGAGACAGAATGTGGTCCTTAGAGAGATCAGACCCTTAGGACAGAACTGAGATGGAGAAGGCCATTCTAGGTGGACTTTCCTCCTGTCTTTGCTGTATAGTATACTCTTGTTGTTTGAACCCAGTTCTCCAAATCAATTCCCCTGTACCAGACAGACTTCTAAAGGATATTAATAAATCTAGTTTCACCCTAGGTCCCTAGACTAGCTAGTCTCTGGTTCTTGGTCACCCAGCAGTGTCAGATATGGGTTCCATCTTGTTGTGGAGTGGGCCTTAAGTCACAATACAAACTGGATGGTTATTCCCACAAGTCAGCCACCATTGCACTGACATATCTTTCCAGCAGGACACCACTGTAGATCAAACGGCTTGTGGCTGGATTGGTGTTTATGATTTTCTTTTGCACTATTCCGAGTACCTTCCTGTACTAAAGATACTAACATATAGGGGTAAACTCTAATTCAAAGAAAAAAGGGAAGAAAGAATAAAAGGAAGAAAGAAACTAATTTTTGTATATTTGTGTATCCAAGGGATTGTATTGTAAGCCCAAAAAAAGATACTTAAGTAAAATGAAATAAAAATTATAAGCCTAAATTAACAAATTTATGACTTTATATATTTCTTAGTTTATAAGATGTTTGAAATTGTGCTTTGCTTTTATTTTGGGCAATGGATTTAAAATGAATCATGAGTGCAAAGACAGCTAAGTTAAAGCCTCACATCCCACTCGTTCCTCTAAAAAGATTGACATAACCTCAGCCCCAGAGAAGAGTCACTGCTTCTCCACAGATGTGGCAAGAGCATTCCACTCCAATCATACTAATTACAACTAAATGTCCAGGTCAGAATCTAAAAGCTAAGTGCAGATCATTGCTATCAAAAGAGTATAAATGATAGAGAAAAAACTGCAGACTGGCTAGGGCCCTCTAGACTAGAGAAAATTGTGCGTAAGGGTGTCTCAGCAAACAGACCAGGTGCACAACAGTCTCCCATAAGATTATTACTAACCTGACAAATCCCCCTTACCTAGTGATACTGTGGCCATTGGAACATCATCATTCAAAGACTAAATGTCAGCAATGCCAGAAAGAATCTCTGCCAGCCTACACAGTGCACATAATTAAATGCTGCACATATGTCTCAACAATAAGTGACTACATCATTGCTTTGTATATTTGTAGTTCTAGACTTTTGCCATCATTTTTGATTGTGCCAGTGCCTATATTTTTTAAATGTCTATTGCAAGACAGTGAATTGTGTTACAGCAACAGCAGCTTCATACATCTCCTGTTTACTTTTCTTGATGGGTTCAGGAGATCACTTTAAGTCATTGGCTTAAACCCTGTAAGTCTATAAAAGTATCTGCCATGGTATACATGCAAGGACAGAATTGCTTAGCAATGTGTTTCTCAGAAAATATTCCCACTGCTAAGTGATATATAACTGTATTTGAAGACAATAACTGAAAAAATTCCTTAATTAGCTAAACAAAATGTTAGCCGTCTAAGAAAAAATAATTGCAAATAAAGAAAACAAAGAAACACACGTTCTGCTGCGTTATAACCTGTAGGTGTATTAAGGAGTCCCACAATAGCAAATAATAAAATATAACAGAGGTTTATTTATCTGGGGATAAACTCATAGTAAGGGTAGCGATCCACAGTCCTCTCTGTGCACTGGAAGTTGAGAACAAAATCCAGCAGAAAAAGGGTCCAGAAAAAGGGTCCACACATGCTTTTCATTTGCACTTACAGTACCTAAGACCATGCCCAAAATGAGTCGGTATCAAAAAAGCTATTGACAGAGGGAGTTCCCATAACATCTCCCTCTTTTGTCTAAATAAGAGGATTCTAAATCTAATACAAAACTATATACAATAAAAACAAATATCAAGTGTTGTCAATGGAAAAGAAGAGGCATAAACACACATAAAATTTAGAATTACAATCAGCATGAACAACATCAAGCAAGAAACATATGCTAAATGTTTCAGTAGTTATTTTATCCTAAGGAGTCTAAGCTTTATATTAAAAATGGCTAAGTCATTAGAAGAAAGTAACTATGACTATCTAGTCTTCAACCCCATCAAAGACCTGAGAAGGGAAATAATATTACCTGAGTAAACAGGAAGTGCAATTAAGAAACTTCCAAAGGGTTCAAGAAATGACAGAGACAACCAACTACCTGGGCAATCACCCAAGTCTCAATTTGCAACATTGGGGCAACCAACTTTGACTACGGCCCAGAGTATCTAACAGACCATTATCAGAGGCAGGAAAAGTTGAGAAATTGTTTTATGCCATTTTGGCAAGGTTCAGCAGTCATTTTTGCTAGCATCCTGCTTGTCCACTTTGGACACCGTGCATTTTGTCAGTAGTCAAGGTAGGGGCAGTTTCACCAAGAAGAAAATAAGTTCCAAGTGTAGTGTCTTCAGGGCCCAACATTCTCTCGGGAATAGATCAGTGCTTCCAGGAGTAATCGTATCTCATGTCAACAAGCTAAATATAGAATGACATATTCTATAGTTCTTTGGACTGTTTGAAGATTACCTATCTATGCAGAATACAATCTCTATGCATCTAAAGAACCTGCCTAGCCTAACTATAAGTATGACAAGCATGGGTGACTACTGACCTGTAATTCTTAATACTTACATCGTTTAAAGACTAAGGCTTCACAATAAAAAATTAAATAATCTTGAAATAAATGTGCAGCAAATGAAGACAATGACCTCAAAATGTAAACAATATATATGAGTATCTTGATCAGAGGTAGAAATGTATAGTGCAATATGATAAATATATCCTAAAATTGCATCAATATACAAAATATCTTAAGCAGAGGTAGAAACATGCATGCATACAATATGACAAAATAACTTTGCATAGGCATATAAATATTGCAAGCAGAAATAGGATCATATTCAATATAACAAATATAATTTAAATTTGTTTCAATATATAAGAATCTATACCGATGGAAATTGTCTATAGCTAATAGCTCACAAGTAGATACACTAATCTACCTATTATTCCATACCAACCATTTCTTTTATGTACCAAAAGAGATTCCTGAGCCTACTTCATTTCCACCCTCAATCCTATACCCCTTATAACCAACCCCTAACAGATGTCAATTGTCCCTAACCATGTTCAATAATCCTTCAATTGTAATGTTATTTATTTGTACTCTCAGCTTTAGTTTTTGATTACTTATAGAAGACTGCCAAAATATATGTTTTCTATTTTCTACTGGACTTTTTGATGTATCATCCATGATTATTTTATCTTCCAGAGCAGTATTCTTTTTTTTTACAACAGGCACTGAATTTTCTAATTTTCCCGGGAAAGCATTCCTCCACAATGACTGGGAATAACTGGACCACGTTTGACCTGGCGGCCTGTGAGAGACGCCTGAAGGAGTTCCCTGATAGTAACAGATTGCCTTGTTTGTCTCTCATTGATCTACATTTGTTGGTTAAGTATTGACCTTTGCCACGTCTTCTACATAATCCAGAAGATTGAAGCCAGTCTTCGTCATTCTCAGGATAAAAATTATTTATAGGAATGTCCTGTCTACAATTCCTTCTCAGGTGGCCTTTTCTACCACAATTAAAACATTTGGTATTTTGATATCTCTTCATACCTTTGGAAATCACTTCCCCTACCCAAGCCTCAGTATTATAGTCAAATGACTCAAAATTGGTTGTTTGCAGGATCCATTCATCCATTGGTGCTGATCTGACCTTTAAACGCCCAAGTATCTTTTTGCATTCTAAACTGGAATTTTCAAAAGCCAGAGATTCCATAAGTACTCATCTAGCATCTGGATCTGTTATCCCCTATTTGTACCGCTTTAGTTAATATTTGTAAAAAGTCATGAAAGGGTTCTTTGGGGCCTTGTATAACCTTAGTATATGATTCAATTCTTCTTCCTAGTTCTTGAATCTTGTCCCAAGGATTCAAACCTGCTGTACAGCATAGGGACAAGATGTGTTCATTGTATGTAGCTTGACTATCTGGATAAACATAACAGCTCTCCCCAAAAATATGATCTTGGGAGGCCTCAAATTTTCTGGCTCTACTCTGATATTCAAAGACCTTAGACTCCTCTCTCTAATAACACTTCCACTGTAGCTGTGAACCATCTTCTAGTACAGCTGAAAAAAAAAAAAGCCAATTGTGTGGAGTAATCTTGTTTCCTGAATCCCTTGTCTTTACCAACTCCCTCACATATGGTGAATATATGCCATAAGATACTACTGCTTGCTTAATATCTTTTAGATCTTTCATACATATAGGCTCCCATTTACATTATGCATATCCTTTTGGGTATTCAGTATTTGCTGGCTTTTCAGAGGTAGTAACAGGATAAGTAGCTAAAACTCTTGGTAAGTTACCTCTGACTCTGAGAGATACTGGAAATGCTAAATCTTTACTATTGTCTTTTTCATGTACCTCCTCGCCTTGCTTATCAGTTCTGACAAGTTCCTCAATCGATTTAAATCTCTTTATCACTGTCTTTTGTAAAGCCTGAATCTCTTGACCTGTGAATATTTCTAACGATTTCATCAAATCAATTAATTTCTGTTTCTCATTCTGCACATGTGATCCCAAGTTCTTAAATTTTCCCATTAATGATATCTTATCATCATTATTAGAGATAATTTGGATGGCTTGTAGATTGCCTTCCAGGAAGGATGTTGTATCTGCCAGCTTATCATAACATTTTAACAGATTCTGATTGTCAATTTCAACAGTATCAATTCTTTCAGATAATCTCTCAGTACCATTTTGTATGATTTTGTAACACATTGACATGGATTTAATTTTGCCTGTCAAATTAAGGTTATCATTTTCAATGGTATGAATCCTTTCTGCTAACTTCTCACTACTAATCTGTAAAGACTGTATCATTCCTAAAAGTTTCTCATTCTTGACTCTGTTATCAAATCATTTCTTTAAAGATATAATGTGAAGAACTAAACTAATAGCCAATATGACCACAGAAGTATATGTGCCAGGTAGGTCATATAACTCATCCAGAAATCCAGTCATAGTAGAAACAAAAGCATTATTAAATTCCTGGATGGTGATATTGTCTACAATTATCTTGGGGTTGGTTTACAAATTTTAAATTTATTTATTTATTTATTGACAAATCATTCTAATATTTAGTTATCAAATCAACTTACCTCTGTTATAATTTTCAGAAAATTATTGTAGGTATAATCATCTTGATTGGCCAGCAGGTGTCTCAGTTTTTGTAGTAAGGCAAGTCCTAGATCAGGACCTGAATTACCTGTGAGACCTAGTAGAGCTGTTAACAAATTTAATTAGATTATTAAAAGCAGCTTTGCCCACACACAGAGCAGGCTGTGTAGGGCAGAAGCTCAAGAGACCCAGAACTTGCAGGCACTGCTGAGACATGAGGTTACTATCCAGAGCCTGGGCCCGTGGATCCTAACACTCATGGATCCAATCTGGGAACACAAGCCTGAAGTCCACACACAGGGTTAGAGTTCCTGGGGTCAGAGCTTGACCCAATCAAAGCAGGCCTGGCGGCAGAGGGACCTCAAAAGCAGATCATAGGGCTCTAGAATCTGCGGAGGATTGTGTGCTGCTCTGGGAAGTTGGGCAGTCCAGTTGCAGCGAGAAACCACTGGCAGTGGATTTCGGGGTGCGATAGGGGAGGGGAGAGTAGGGAAAAAGCAGCAGGAAACTTTGCCAAATTGTGCGACCATGACCAGAACAGTAGCTCAGGCACCAGAGCAGTTGTGGCATGAGTGGCATGAGCTCAGGTCATGTGGGGGCCAAGATGTAGGCATATCAAGGAGTTCCACAATAGCCCAGAATGGAGTATAACAAAGATTTCTTTATTGGGGGATAAACTCACAGTAAGGGTAGAGATTCACAGTCCTCTGTGTGCTGGAAGCTGGGAACCGAATCCAGCAGAAAAGGGGCCTGCACAGGCTTTTTGTCTTCATTTATAGTACCTAAAACCAAGCCTAAAATGAGCCGGTATCTAAAAGGTATCTAAAAGGCTATTGGTATCTATTGGCATATTAAGGAGTTCCCACAACAATAACCAAAAATCTAAAGATGGAAAATTTCGAAAATAGTCTCCAAAAGCAAACAGAAACAGGATGCCATTGAAACGCCATAACAATTCAGATTCTAAAGCAGTTCTCACTCAAAGTGATGGTTCACAAAAAGAAATGAAACTACCCTGTGACTCACTTGGCATCTTACTGTCTGGTTGCAGTCTCAGCCTACAGCAGCGGACTAGACGCTGCTCTACTTTGACAGAAGGATCTCTCGCTTCTTTTTGTGTTATTTATAATGTTCACTGTGTTTGTCTGTATGTTACAAACATTTGTAGCCCATGTGCAAACATACGACACCCAAACACCTGAAATAAAGCAACAGAGTCATGGATCTCCAAAAGCACCCTCTTCTAACACCTTTTCACTTAATGTTAAACTTACATAGATGCCTACGTTCCAAGTCTATGGCTTATGTAAGAGACACTGGTTTAGAGGCCAGAATATAATTCTAATCCTGTCCACGTCAAAGTGACTGGCAAACCATACTTTCATGTGCTGACTTTGGGTAGAAATGTCTCTTGGGTTTTCATGTGTAGTTGCTGTATTAATTGGGAGTATTAGATCATTCTCTGGATAAGAAGAACAAGTATGGCAGCAACAACATAGATCTATGATGTGAAATATATTGATTGGATTTAAAAAAAAAGAAAGGTCCATATATAAAAGAGAAGAAAGACCACACAGCCATCAAAAATTCACAAAGCACCCAAGAGTTCTGTTCCCTGATTTGAAGGAGTTCATGGCTGCAAGGCTTCACTCTTCACATGTTGTGGTACGCACACCTTTCCTACTGTAATAACTGACCCTGTTCATTAGTACATCTGAATTGAAATATAAACTGGAAAATATACATCTATATCAGGTCACATTTGGTACATGATTGAAGCGATGAGTATGAGGAAGCCATACTGCACATAGAGTAATGACCTCCAGAGTTCAGGGATGCCGTGGTTACCTGGGAAGCCTGGACAAAGGGAAGACACCTAGAACTGCCCCCCAGAAACTGACTCAGCATCCCAGAGATGTATCCTAAAATGTGCAGCCTTGTTGATAGTATGCTATTGGCTGCACCAGCCCTCATTTCTACCGTATTTTCATAGACAACAGTTGTGCTTATCCAGCGGTAGAAAGTGTACGTCTCTCCACACTGATTTGCATGCTTGTTTGAGTCTTGTTTTATTGGAATCACTCACATGCCTACTTTTGTTAAGAGGTTCCTTATTCCTTTCCTTGCTTTACTATTGGATTATTTTCTTTTATTAATTGGTAATTTTTTAATAATTATACAACTGAAAATACCATCTCTGGCTCGTTGCTTACCTTTGTACTTTGTATTTTACGACACAATGAGGAGCTTTTGGTCTTAGATGTATTGTTCTTTTATCTTGCGGTTTAGAATTTCTTTATAGAGATGTCCTAAAAATAAAATAAATAAATGAACAAAATGTACATTTTTGCAAAAGTCTTTGCTACTCTGACATAAGTTCTCCACCAGTGATACACTGAAACTTATTAAGCTGGGGAACATAGGCAGACTATCATTGTAAAATAATAATGAATTTCCCAGCAGCCTGCAAGACCCCGAGACATGCAGATATAGCTCTTTGATGGAACGTGATATGACGGCAGCGGGTTGTGGTAGAGAATTTATTGCTATATGTATGAGAAAGACATGGCATAGAAACAGGAAGAGAGAGCTGTCTACAGAGTGGGAACAAATCTTGTTCAGTCCCGGTTGTTATTACTGCCTGTGCACCAGAGACGATGAAGGGAAAGTCAGAACTGTCACTTAGTTCCTGAAGTGAGTGTACCATTGTCACCCCAGGCATTCAGCACTCTGCTTCTTGTCTAGCTGGATTCATGATAATTTGTTCTTTCAATGAACACTCATTGCATTCTTATTGTTGAGTTTAACTGAACTGGATTCTAAATTAATATTTAATTTGTTTTAAATTAAGTATTACTTTTATATAATTTTGTGTTACTGAAAAGGCTTCAAATCACTAGGGATTTTTTTTTAGGCTTAAAAAAGTAAAAAGGCACATTTAAATTGAACAATTGCTTTCTGGGTAAACTCATCGTAATTGAAATAAGCAGGTTACTTAAGTCTTTTCTACTTGGATTTAACTTTATAAATGAAAATTTTGCGGAGTGATCTCCAACCCTGCTACTATATAATACTAGATTTAAATTCACTTATGACACTAAAACTCCCTGAGGAGGTCACACTTATTTTACAGACTGCAGACTTACTAATTAGAACCTGGGGAATGTGAAGCACAAAATTATCTTGGGCTACCTGTAGTCTCCTTAGCAGCTATTTAACACTGACCTCTGTGTCTAACACCCTTGGATTATCAAGTAAATCCTTTGGAGTGTATTCATTTAGCAGATCACTAACTTCTCCCCACCTACCCAATAGCTAAGGATGACGAAGCCAACCTCCGTAGCCTGTAACACACTCCCCAGCTTTGCTACAACCCGCCTACCTGATGTCCCCATCCTTGTATTTAATAATGTATTGGGTTTTCTGTTGTATTTTGTGAGAATTTTTGCGGGTTTTTCTTTTATGACTTGGTTCTGCTCTGTAACTAATAAAAGCTTATTGTAAATATCTTTTATAGAGGCCTGGCTGTGATCACTCCTATTTGGCTTAGGTTGAGCTGTATCTTATCCGCTTTGGAGCAGGAGCTCTGTTTCATACTGATGTTTATATGCAATAGCCCCAACTTCAACATAAAGTCATCCATTTAAATACTCAAGCTTTAATGTCTGGAACATTTACTCAACAGCTTGGAACTTGTAATATTATCATCAGTAAAAAAAAATGCATTAATTAATTAGAATTCTACCAATCTTTAAATTATCTGTTTGCTATGCCATTAAATCTATGAGCAATTTGGGTTCAAATCCAAGTTTTCTCAAGTCATTGCCATTCAAAGAATTCCACAGCTAATCCAAAATGCTATAATCATTTATACGCTAAAGAAAGGCAATTGCCTTCTTGCATGGGCCTTACTTTCCCAAATTCTGAACAGTAGTTCACAAAGAATAGCTACCTTAATGATGACACAGATGTAAAAATTTACTGTCTTCCTCACCTTACACACCCTCCCAAGGAAATAAGAGCTGAGTTCAGTACTAAAGCGATATTAAAACATAATAAAAATAAGAAAGGAGGGTGAGTGGATGCTAATCCAGGCTTGACTTACATGGATAAAATAAGATCCGGTACTTTGATTTTCCACCTAATGTACGACATAAGAATCAGGAGGGGCAAAATGTCTGTCTACAGCTGACACTGTACTGAGCCTGATACAAGCAGTTATTTAAAACTCACAATCTCGTCTAGTTTAGTATAGTTTGTCAAGGTGGGCTGCCACTGATTAAGCAAAGGGAACAAAGAGTCACAGGAAATACCCATCTCAGGGAACCGTTCAAGACGATTATGCACAGACAAACAAAATCCTCTTTGAAGTCTGGTCTGTACTTTTTTCTGGGTTTCCTACTATTGATTGTCTCAAAAAAGCTGCAAGACATCAAAATCCTTCCAAGTTCTTTCCTATCTGAGTGGGGAAAACGTTGCTAATCTTACCATTGCCTGTGTGATGAACTCACTTCCCTGAGCATCTGAATTGTATCCTCAGATAATTTGGTCCTCATAAATCTCTGAAAGCCTTAATTCAGAACCTTTACTAAAGGATTTTTAGTAATAGGTGTGAAAAAAAACTTTATATTTTAAAAATAAGCTCAGGCATTTACATTTTCAATTTTGTAAAGTTCGTAAACCTAGACCTAAATCCTAGGACTTCACTTTTTAAAATTATATTCCACGGGGAAAAGATGTTTACAAGCAGAAGTGGAAAGCTGATGTATGACAGGCTTACTTCTTTCAAAAATTTCATTTAAAAGGGTCATTTCCCACAGCTCTTAGCAGGTACAACTATTTCAAGACACAAGACCAGGCTAATGAAAAAAATGAGGCCATTATTAACTCCAGGATAAACAAAACTTTAAATGATAAAGTGAAATTATTCATTGGTACTTTGCGCACTGTGTTGGCTACTTTTATGTCAGGTTGACACAAGCTGCAATTATCGAAAAGGGGAAAACCTAAATTGAGAAAGATCTGGCTATAAGGTATTTTCTTAATTAATGATTGATAGGGGGAGAGCCCAGCGCACTGTGGGTGGTACCATCCCTGGGTCAGTGGTTCTGGATTCTATAAGAGAACAGGCTGAGCAAGCCATGATGAGCAAGTCAGTAATCAGCACTCCTCCATGGCTTCTGCATAAGCTCCTGCCTTCAGGCTCCTACCCTGCTTGAGTTCCTGCCCTCAGTACTTTTGATAAAGAACTGCTCCATGGAACCACGCGTGAAATAAACCCTGTCCTCCCAAGTTGCTTTGGTCAAAGTGTTTCATCACAGCAATAATAACCCTAACTAAGGCACATACTTGGCAGAAGCCATAATGTGAGATACTACCAGGACATTTAGTATCTTGCCAGTGGACTATAGTTTCTGCTACAGACTAGTAAGTCATATGTGTTACTACCCTGTTCCCAAAAACCTCTTCCCTGTGCTTACACTGTTTTTCTCCTCTGTTAAGTAAGTTGGAAGAAGATAAACTTACAGAGTTAATACAAGGAGACTCTGCATGTATCTGGAAGAATCAGCAATCCAGCCGCAAATCAGAGTCATGTCAATGGCTGGTTTGAGGGGAGAGTATCCTGCCAGTGTGGCCAAAATAATGCTTTGCACTTATCTGAGACCATGCTAAATTTGAATATTGAGAAAAAGTATAGATTTTATCCAATATCTGAATAAATCTGCAATGACTATCACAAACTTTCCTCATTATTTAAAAGCATTAGAGTTTAAATATTGACCCTCACTTTTCCCAGTTACCCTAGCAAAGGAGGACTTTCTGTTTCTATTTGTGATTGTTAGTTCAAAACCCAGGGTCAAGCCACTCAGCCAATTGTCCCTAAGCCAATTAATTCATTTAGAGATGAAACCAGCCCCTCACTGACTCCACCTGAATGAAGAAGAGCATGTGTGCTTAATATCCAATGGAAATCTGCTTTCTCTCCCACTGAACACAAACAGGAAGGAAGTCAAAAGATAGTGGAATAAAAGCAGGGAAGGCACACCAGACCCTGACTTCCTTGCTCAGTCTTTGGAACAAAAGGTCTTGGAAGCCTTGCTCCCTCTGTACTTCCAGTTAGGTAAGGTTTTTTTTGTTTGTTTGTTTTGTTTTGTTTTGTCTCGCTGCTTAAAACAGGTTTTCTTTTACTTGCAGCTGAAGACAGCCTGACTGAGAGTTTAATGTTAATAACTAACGAGCCACAAGGAATGCATATTTCTCCAACAGTGGCCTAAACACATTAAAAGTCCAACTTTTTTCTGGGAACAAAACATCACGAGGTAGACAAAACCCAAAGAAGACATGGTAACACTTAGTCCAGGCTTCTTGTTTTTCACCTTTTTAGCAGCAGTTAGAGGCATCTATGCAACCATCAAGAGGAGACATGAATAGCTAAAGGTCAGTGATCATCTTCCTCACTCAAAGGTCCTTCTTGTGAGTACCATACAACAATTCATGGATACATTACACTAGTCGGCACTGTAGTTTTCTTTTTTTTAATCTGAACCCTTTCATGCTACCAAAATAAAACTATCTTCATGGGTACCAAGAGAAAAAAAGATATTCAGTGTCATACCTCATAGAAGAGAAAGTGGGAAGTACACTTGAATACATTGGCATAGGAGACCACTTCCTAAATATAGCCCCAGTGGCACAGACACTGAGAGAAACAATTAATAAATGGGACCTGCTAAAACTGAGAAGCTTCTGTAAAGCAAAGGACAAGGTCAACAAGACAAAACGGCAGCCTACAGAATAAGAAAAAATCTTCACCAACCCCACATCAAACAGAGGGCTGATTTCCAAAATGTACAAAGAACTCAAGAACCTTGACATCAAAAGAACAAATAATCCAATAAAAAATGGGGAACAGACCTAAACAGAGAACCCTCAACAGAGGAATTTAAAATGACTGAAAGATACTTAAGGAAATGCTCAACATCCTTAGTCATCAGAGAAATGCAAATCAAAACAACTCAGAGATTCTATCTTATACCTGTTAGAGTGGCCAAGATCAAAAACACTGATGACAGCTTATGCTGGAGAGGATTTGGAGTAAAGGGAACACTCCTCCATGGCTGGTAGTAGTGAAAACTGGTACAGTCACTTTGGATTTGAGTATAGCAATTTCTCAGAAAATTAGGAAACAACCTACCTTGAGACTCAGCAATACTACTTTTGGGTATATATGTAAAAGATGCTCAATCATACCACAAGGACATGTACTCAACTATGTTCATAGCAACATTGCTTGTCATAACCAAATCTGGAAACAACCTAAATGCCCCTCAACTGAAGAATGGATAAGGAAAATGTGGTACATTTACACAAAGGAGTACTACACAGAAGAAAAAGATAATAACATCTTAAAATGTGTGGGCAAATGGATGAGTCTAGAAGATATCATATTGAGTGAGGTAACCCAGACACAGAAAGACAAATATCGTATGTACTCACTCATAAGTGACTTTTAGACATAAAACAAAAAAAGGCAGCCTACAATTCACAATCCCAGAGAAACTAGACAACAACGAGGACCCTAAGAGAGACATACATGGATCTAATGTACATGGGAAGTAGAAAAAGACAAGATCTCCTGAGTAAACTTGTAGCATGGGGACCATGGGAGAGGGTAGGAGGGGAGGGGAGAAGAAAGGGAAGGGCGCGGAGAAAAATATATAACTCAATAAGAACAGTTAATATAAATAAATAAATATGTTCAATGTCACTGGACAAACTCTCTCTCTCTGCTATAATCATACATTTATGCCTCCAGCTCAGATCTTTCCTTTGATATTTCAACTTATACAACAAACACACAATTCAAACTCTCCATGTTTATCAAATATCAGAATCTCCAACAGAATGTATGTACAAAACATCGGCATATATAAAATATTGAATTTTATATACGCATGAGAGCTAGCATTTACCACACAAAATCTGTCCCTCTGTGATAATTAATTTAATGTTATTTTGGCTGGGCCACGGAGTACTCAGACATCTGATGATGCATTATTTTGGGTGTGTACAAGGTCAATACATGAACCAGAATGAGTAGATTTCCCTCCCTAATGTGGTTATACACTGCCTGTTTAGTTAAAAATTTATGAGAGGAATCTCACCTTTGTCTGGCTTTTTGAATGGGGGAATCACTCTTGTCTTATTTTACAATGGAATGTATGTATCAGCATACAGTTGGTCTTTAGCTTGTCAAATGCCAATCTCCTGGTGAGAAAATAAAACCTTATATGAACAGTGTAGTGTTTACCAGCACAGCATTCTCTGGAGAATCCTGACTACTACCATCTCTCCCAATTATTCCATCTTCCTAACCCATTACACCCTAGCCAAGTCAATCTTCTATGCTCCCAGCACAACCCTGTACCAATCACAATGCCTACCCCTAGCTTTTACATGTGACTGGTTTGTCCTGATTATTTAATTTTCTGATTGGGCTTTGTCCATTCCCTCCGGTCAACCTTCCATCATTAATCACGTCCCTTCCTAACAGTTATTCATAACCTCTAATGCCAATCTGTATTTTTTATTCACAACTGTCTCAATTCCCAAGGTTGACTCATAACAAGGAATGACTCTTTTGAGTCAATTTATATATCTACGACCAAGCTCAATAATACCAAGTCATGCTAAGAAATTTGCTGAGCCATCTACTCATTCATTCAACAAATACAAAAGTCTCACAGGAAATTGCTCCAAACACTTTGGATTGAAAGAGCCATGGTGACCACTTCTATGAAGTTTACCCTCTAGGGTTGAAGGTACAGGTTAAACAGCAGTATGTTAGAAAGCAAAGGTCATTTGTCATGAATAGAGCCCACTAGACATCTTCCCAGAGTCGTTTTCTTCTTTTCAAGATTTAGTCAAGGGATGGGTGTAAAGAAAACACCAGAAAGTCCAGCACATACCAACTACTCCAAATGTGCCCACAGAGCTTGTGAATCTCTGGAGGGTGGACTTGTAAATCATGCATCCTAGGAAACTGATTGGGGTTTCAATTACCTTGACATATACACTACACCAGAGGCTAATATTATCTATGGACCACTGGGGCTGAATGCCTACTGACTGCATTAATTAGCAGAGAGACAGTAGTCAACCTGCAGAGTCATGATTTTGATTCTGCCAAAATCAAAGGTCAACAAAATGAGATATGATATACTGATTACAAATGCCAAAATGTTTAACAAATAGGAAGCTAAAGTTACATTGAGAACAGGAAAATAAAATACATGGGATGCCAATTTAGATTACTACTTGTCAACAAATCTCGCTGACTGCTGCCTGAGGAAACAATAAGAACAAATGGCATACTATCCTAGACTATCACACATATCCATTACCAAAGCTATCTGTGTACAGCCATTCACAGGGAAGAAAGAAGGGGAAAGAAAGAAAGAAAGAAAGAAAGAAAGAAAGAAAGAAAGAAAGAAAGAAAGAAAGAGGGAAAGAGGGAGGGAGGGAGGTTAGAAGAATTAATATTGTGAAAATTATAGTCCTTTCAAAATCAACCTACACATTGAGTATAATGTCCATCAAAATTCCAACTCCATTTTTCATGAAACTAGGAAAAACGGTGTTAAAATTCATGTGGATACACAAAAGACCTAGAATAACTTTTTCTAACTCCTGAGTATAGCACAAATAATAAAAACCCAAAGACAGAAATTGGGATTCAACCCAAAACCCAGAAAAACAAAACAGCCAAAACGCAGACTAAGCAAACTAAGCCCCTCTCTCATTTTATATTCCCCCTAGTAATGGGATTAAAGGTGTGAGCCACCATCACCTGGTTTTGTTTCAGCATTGATCTTGTGTAGCCCAGGGTGACCTTGAACCATAGAGATCCCTCTGACTTTGTCTCCAAAATCCTGGGATTAAAGGTGTGTGACACCACTGCCTGACCTCTAGAGGCTTAGCTTTGTCCTGATCTTTAGGCAAGCTTTATTTATTAAAACATAAATAAAGTATCACTATACCTAAGTAGTAAGAACAATGCAAGAAATGTCACTACACCTTATATAGTCGTACTGGAGTCATGGTGATAAAGCAGTGTGTGTGTGTGTGTGTGTGTGTGTGTGTGTGTGTGTGTGTGTGTGTCTATAGAAGTCAGAAGAGAGCCACAAGTCCCCCAGAACTGGAGTTGCCAGCATCTGTATGCCCTCCATCACAGGCACTGAGGCCTAACTTGGGTCCTCTGCAAAAAAGTATGTACTCTTAACTGCAGAGCCATCTCTTCAGCCCCAAAAGAAATTTCTTAGAGTGACAATTCTGCTGGTTCTCTCGGTTGCCATGGTGGTTTTGTACCTACATCCTTGTGTCAAAGCATGCCAAGCTGTTTACTTATACTTTTTTCTGTGAATTGTTCTTAATTTCATCTCAAAGCTATGTTTAAAAAAAGTCAAGAAACTTCTACCACAAGCCCTCCCTGGAGCCCAGCAACTCACTGTCTAGTTTCATGCAACAGAGGCATGGAACAATACTTAGCACAAAGCATCAGTACTAGTGCTAACCTGAGTTGGCCAAAGACATGCTTTGCTGACATTATTCGGTTAGTATGTTGTATCACACATGCACACGCACACAAGCACCCCATTTGGATCACAGAGGTACCATCTTATTGATTTTCATTATCCCCCTAGATTCTAAATTCATCCCAAACCCAGAAAGCTGTGAATTTCAACAATTGCAGGTCTTGCATTAGATGTGCAGACATTTAAACCAGTGCGTCATGAAACCATTACTACTGAATGCCAGCTTGTTCTATGGCTCTCTTTATTGTGACTGAAAGTATAAACTGTAAATCGGAAGATCTGTATCCATACCATCTTGCAGTGGGTTCCCTAAACAGCCCACACTGTCTACTCTTGCCCCTGGCAGAGTGGGAAATGTGAACAGAGTCTGGGCTTCGCAGCTTCAGATTTGCTGAGTTGGACTGGTGAGCACAGGGCTGTGCTCAATGTCTGTTTGTGGTTAGAGACTTTGTGTCATTAGAAAAAGCAGGAAGTGCTGGAGAGAGGAGAGATGGCTCAGTCACAGTGCCCACTGTATAGGTACAAAAGCATGTGTTCAAATTCCCAGCACCCACAGGAAAAGCCTGATGCCGCTGAGCCTCACCCCGTTGCTGAGGGTGTCCACACACCCCGTTGCTGAGGGGGTCCACACAGATGGGCAGATTCCTGGAGCTCATTGGCTGACTAGCCTAGTAGACGGGGTGAGCTGCTTTGTCTTAAAAAACAAAGGTGACTCATCAAAGATTTCTAACCTCAACCTCTGGCTTCCACACACAGGCACACACAAGTCATGAGCATAGAGTGTGTCTCATTGTAAGCTTGCTATTACTGCTGTGGGGACAGAACAGTACCTGCCTTTCCCCAAACTCAAGGCTCGCAACCTTCACTCCTGTAACAAAAGACAAGTTACTAAGGAAAAACAGCAAACCTACTTATCTAAGTTTTTATTGTTTGGTTTAGGGGGAAGTCATTGTTGTCGTTGTTGTTTTGGTTTGGTTTTAGTTTTACTTGGTCTGTTTATTAAAAGACCAAGGATCTTGTACCTAAGGCTGACCTCAAATTCCTGCTTTAGCCTGCCACATGCTGTGATTAAAGGAAAGAGATGCCACATTAGGCTTAATTGAAACATTGCCTAGCACAGGAGTACCCTGAAATAAAGACCCAAAGACCCAGGAAGCGTGTCTATTACGTTTGGATTCAGTGAAGAATAGGCAGCTATAGAGAAGGGTAATGGAGCAAAAGGCCGATAGAGTCCAATAGCAACAGGGGCACAAAGACCTGATAGAGCCTTTCTATTCCAATTCTATATGCCTCTAGGTGAAGAAGTTCTTTCCCTACCTGGAAAGAGGGTCCTATTTTCCTTCTCTGGTTCAACTTTAACAGCTAGGCTCACAACCAGAAAGTCAATGTCATTTTTATGAGCAGCTCCTACACAGAATAGAGGGCAAGGGCTGGGGTAATGACCAGTTTCTATGACTTGTCTTAGAGAAGAACACTTTACAGTTTCTAGAACTTGCTTTAGCAAGAGCAAAGGGGTCAGAACACTGCCAGGCAGGGAAGATCCAAGTGACTTTGTGATCACTTTCCAGTGCCTTTTGGTGTGAAGCCCTACAGACATCCAAGAGTAATACCCCCTCTACACACAAACATGCAAACACATGCATACATGCACATACATACACTTACAAAGATATACACACACATGCACATACATGCATATATGCATGAATAAGAACACACATACACACATGCACTTATACATATACACATACACACACACACACGAGCCAAACCAACTCAGGGCACCCTTAAATTTGTGGTCCTCTGGCTTCCAGAACGATCACATTCTAAGCACCAAAACTGCTTGAACATTTTATTAGGCAATACAGTTTAACCAGCCTGAAAGTCAAGGCTCAGAGACTGAGAAAATTTGGGAGGGCTCAAAAAGGTTGCAATAAGAAAAGATTCTTCCTAAGAAGCTGTGGAAGGAATGCATGTCCTTCCCCACCCTGGACAAAGCAATGTACCTGCAAAGGTTGCTCTCCTGATGATTAAGAGTCTGTACAATTAAAAAATTTTAAGTGGCAGATTGGAGGATAATGCTGCAGATTTTATTCAGCCCCATGTACCCCGGGGGACTCTGAGTTCTGTTTTTATTACTTCTACTGCATGTGCACATTTTCCTTCAGAAATAAAAACTCAACCTCTATACAATTGCTTCCAAAGGCTTTTTTCCTTCCTGCTAATAATGGTTTTGATGAAACATCTGTACCAAATTTAAATGCTCCTTTTTCATATTCATGGTTATCAAGAAACCAATGTAAAATATGAATATACACAGGGATAAATAAACATATGTTTGCTAAGCATCCACCTTGAATGGCAAGCCGCTCTCACCTCTACTTGTCTGTTTGCCTCAGGGTGATCATCAAGAACAGTCAGGAATACATGGAGGGGTGGAGGATAACTTCAAAAGGTCATTTCCCCTCTCTTTTATACTCAATTCCTTAGGATAATACGAATCATAGGAAATTAAGGTATATTTGCTGTAACTCTTCCATTCTTTAAGAATGTGGACAGTACACACTCTTGTCCTCACCTTGGGACATGTGCCGTAGCTGGGATTTGACACGGTCAAGCAAACTAGCTCGCAGCTTCAGCGGCATCAAGAGACAATCTCAGGCCAGAGTTGGGATCTTCAGAAGAAAATCCCACATTTTCTTGTAAGATAGTAATGACAGAATATTGAACTGAAGCCATCCAATACAGCGTCAATTTTCATTAAGAAAATTAACTTGGTTTCTCTCTGTCTGTGGGTACCCACAGATGTGAGCCTGTTCCCCTTTGACTGGGGGTCACAGAGTTTGAGCTTATTTTCACTCTCTCAAAGTTGTTGACAACAGGTGTGGCTACAAATGAGCAATTCTCATCTAGGGTGTGGTTAATTAGCATTTTGGGTATAGAGGTGGATGCTCTTCACCTGGACCAACGGTTGAAGAATTCAAGTCTCTTCCTTATATCATGTTAATGAAGTCTGTTGCATTCCCCCCACACACACCCTTTTGGAGTGAAGTTTATAAGCATGTGGAAACCAAACAAGGTGGGTTCAGTATTCGCTGAAAGTCCCTCCTGATGCTGTTCTGTGTTTCTGTCTCTTACTTCTCTTATACCTTTGTTCCTTTTGCTTAATAATTCTAATCCTCACATTGCTACCCTGAAATATATGAGTTTTTTCGAAGCTAGTCTTTGATATCTGTGGGTCAGCTTTTAAAAACCTACCACTTTAGTGTGTATTTTTATGCCTCCGTGGGAATTAATTTCTCCAAATTATCCAGGGACAAGTTCTCTTTTCCTCTTTTCCACAAGTGATGACTGCTCATCATTGTGATCACTATTCTGTCCAGGGTTCCATTTAGAGGTGTAGGAAACACCTGGCTATTCAGATCTTGAGCAGGGAGATAAAGATCTAGAAAGGCTTCGACCCTCCAAGGAATAACACACACAAATCTACACTTGGAAGTCACTGTCCTCTTTACTGAACTTTCTTATCCACTGAGCCATGTGTCATCTTCTATCCTTGCTCGATGACATGCTCATTTCTCACACATGCCCACTGAACATTTTCCCGTTCAATAAAGAATATTGTTCTCTACAGTTTGATTCTTCAGTTTGGGGGACTCTTTGATGGTTAAACTTCCCAGCAAGGCGCAGAAACAGTGCCCCTAACAACATGGCAGCCAACTTCCTGGCAATCTTCCAGATGCATTACACACGCTAGTTCTAATTATTTTCCTGATTTTGCTGGTTAGGAGATAGATACATGAGGAGAAGCAACTACCCAAAACCACATGAGTGAGCCCGAGCGCCACATCCGATCTCAAAGGTCTAGTTCCAACATACCCTGCTTTCCACTGCTTTTTAAATTGCCTTCCCCTTTTCAGGAAGCCAATATATCCTACCTCTATTAGTTTCAGCAAATGTTGTGATTAATAAGTTTGATGTAGCTGTCAGTGGTATTCGAAACTTTGTCTACCTCCAGCTTAGCTTTTGGCAGTCAGCATGCCCCACTGAAATGGAATAGTTAAGAACTGAGACACTTCCCAAAAATAAAGAAGTAAAGGTGAAAGGACACTGAGTCTGGTACCTTCACGCTTTTATCTGTTCAGGAGTGTGCATCCCATGCTTTGAAGGAGAAGGCCACCTAGCCCACATGTGAGACGGATGATAAGAGAGAACTTCCATAATGGGAAATTTGAAAACATCATTTCTGAGGATGTTGCTGTAGGGAGAAGAAAAACAAACTGCTGCTCAGCTCAGTGTTTCTACCCACATGGAAAACGGCCCAAGCACACGATGCATTTGCTCTGCACTAGCTAGATGCTTTCAAGTTCTGTTCACAGACCCCCAGTGGGCGTCTGCTTAATGTTTGGAGCAAAAATTCAATGTGACCTTTTGTGCTTTCAAAAAGGAAGTTCTTGGCTCCGAAATTGTCCTGAGAACATATGGATTCATGAGTTTTTATTTATAATGCTTTCATTACCTACAATATTGATTCATTGAAAGGTTTTTAATCTGAAAAGATTTTTTAATCTAACAGATTAAGGCCTGGTAGTCCCACCAAAATCCAACAAATATTTTGAACACCCACTATTTATAAGTTATTCTATTAGGCTTCTATATGTAATAAGATAACACTAAATCAAATAACATAACTTCTGCATTAATGAATTTCAAAATTATATAAGACAGGATATAGGGAAATTAGATTAAATACTATTAAAGTTCATAAAATTTTATATCTAAAAGAGTACTGTAATGGTCTGTCCTGTCCCTTTAAGAGACAAACTTCACCCACTCCCTCCCCCATCCTCCAAGGCAAGGAGATCTTCCTTCTGCTTCCAGCCTGAGATCCTTGCCTTTCCATCTCTCCCGAAGAGGTAACTGCTCGCTCTCTCTCTCTCTCTCTCTCTCTCTCTCTCTCTCTCTCTTTCTCTCTGTTTCTCTTTCTCTCTCTCTCTACTTCTCTCTCCTAGTCTCCCTTATCCCTCCCTTTCCCCTTCCCTTTCATATCCTAACTCTGCACGGTGTGCCTATTTGTCTCTGTTCCTCGCCCACCACGTGGCTCTCTGCCTGAGATCTCCTGGCCCTCAAGACTTGTTGCTGTGCCCACCCCTCAGGGAACCAGTGTTTTGTCTAAACCATAACATTTGGTGCTTGTGACTCAGCCAGGCTCTCTCCATATTCCCTCCCACCTGCAGGTGAGCCAGGTGAGGACACGGGGAACCCCAGGCTCGGGAACCAAGTACAACAATGGATTAATCCATGATATTGTCCATTTAGTAACAAAGCTGTAAAAGTTGGCTTGGCTGGTGGCTGGTCACACATTGAGGTGGAAGGCTGGTCTAAGTCTCCTGTCCCCTAGGAAATACAGCATTAAACATTCTAACAAGTTGGAACTCAGAAAAACTACCCAAAACTACAGCACTTTGTCCTGCTCAGAACAACAGTGGACAGCACAGATTTTCTTGCCCCTCTGTTCTCCAGCCTCCTACTTCCCTAAAGGGAGTCCCAGAAACCAGAATTCTCCTTCCCCAAGGCAGGAACTCTTCTGTGAGAAAGCAGACTGTGAGACCTAGGAAGACAACCAGATGGTGACTTTTGTTATTGCTATAACCAAATACTTGACACCAAGCAACACTTCTGCTTACCATTTAATAAGGGATACAATCCACCATGACAAGGAAGTCGTGGTGGCCAAAGCACAAGGCAGATAGTTACATTGCACCCTGGAAACAGGGAGCAGACAGAAACTTTGGCAAGGAATACCTCGAGGCCCAACCCTGATGACCCACTTTCCAATAGGGCTCAGTTTCCCTAACCTTTCAAACCATTATGATCTGGGGACCAAGTGTCTAGACATATGAGCCTACAGAGGACATTTCACATGCAAACCACAACAGTTACTGCTTTCCTTTGCCTTTGTCCTTCAGATCCTCATTCCAGAAGGGTCCAGTCCCAAAGTTAAGGGGAAGGAATGTCACAAAGATAAGTCAAGAAGAATCTGAACAGACGGGTCTTGATTGTTTCTTTCTCTCTCAAATTCACTGTTCCCTTTAACTCAAACCCTAGTTATTTAATTTCCTACAGGTATGCCCTTTCATCATTGCACCTAGGAATAGATATACAACTCATTCATATAGCGTTTTGATAACTGTGTCTGGCCTTCATGAGAACTTTCTGATGTAGCTGTCATTCTGCAGGTGGTGAAAACTCACAACTGGCCAAATTATCAAGAATAAGTAAACCATAAGTGTGGAGTACTCATCCCCAAATAGGACCTGCTGTGTCAACCATCTAAGACTCAGGGAACATTGGTGGAAAGGGGAGCAGAAAACATGTAAGAGCCAGAGGATGGGGAAAGGATGGGGAGATATACAGCAAAAAAAAAAAAAAAAAAAGATGTCTTCTTTTTAAAAAATATTATTTTTTAATTTGTTTATTATGTATACAGCGTTCTGTCTACATGTGTCCCTACAGGCCAGAAGATGGCACCAGATATCATTACAGATAGTTGTAAGCCACCATGTTGCTGCTGGGAATTGAACTCAGGACCTCTGGAAGAGCAGCCAGTACTCTTAACCTCTGAGCCATCTCTTTAGCCCCCCCACCAAAGATGTTCTTGATACAGCATAAATGTTACACTCAAGGACTTTCTACAGAGGTCATTATCTGCACAAGACCAGCACAAGAGTGGGCCTGTGAATATTGCACTGTGGATGGGGAAGGGAACTATGAGACTTCATCTCTTCCTGAGGACTTTCCACAGTTCATGGTTGTTGGGGGAGGGCTACCATTTCCTTTAGTGGTATCGTCACTGATAAGTGGGCCATGATCCAGTAAATTACCCTCACCCAGTCTTAGGCAAGAAAGCAATTAAACTTAGTGGGCCAAACACACAGAGAAGACAGGAGAGGAGGGGGCCTTGTTGAGAAGAAGGGGCCCAAGTCCCTTTGGTAGCTCAGGATGCTTCGTGAACTTCAGCCACCAGCCTTTTGTGTCTGATGTTTTGTGGTGATTCCCTTGCATGTGTAACTGAATGAGATGCTTTCTCTTAATCTGTCTAATCTATAGTCTAGCTAAAGAATCAGGAATGGTGAAAGGAAGTCTTTCCTGCTGTAGGAAATTCTATAGTCAATAGTTACCCACCCACTAGGGTGTGGCCTCTTATACTATTTATGCCAATATAGAGCATGCATCTGGCCTCTTTTCCTGCTGCGAGATTTGGTTTCTGTTCTCCATCCCAGCAGAGGATTCTGATTTGTGAGTCTACCCCTAAATAAATAACCGTCTATTATTCTCAATTCTGAGCTAGTGTGGGATTTCTAGTAAGTGTCCATCTTCACTTTCCATGCTCTTACAGATGTGTATAATTTTATTGTCTTGATAAACCAATGATTTGTATACTTACAGGAACGTGGGAGATTTATGGGCAGCTACACCACTGAAGAAAAAGGAACTGTTTGCTGCCTACCTGTCCTCAAGGACAGAAAGAGCCTGATGAGTCCTTATATTTAAGAATTATTGCCTTAATGGAAGGAATTGTTTCTTACCTCGGCCTTCGTTCTCTGTAATGTGACCAGACAGTCGTATGTATTGAGGCTGTAATCTGAGCACCTCATGGCATGAGCTTTTATTCCTTGCCTAAGCAAGGCTTTAGATCTACAATGCCAATATGACACATACGGCAGCCTTAGACCGTGCCAGTCCTTTGCAATCGCTCAATTCACTGAATGAAGCAATTTGTGTCCAAGTCATACAGCTTAAATTTATTTACACCAATTGAACCATTGAGTGTCATTTCATGTCCCAGCCTTGTTCTGATGATGGCATATAATTCAGGAACGCTGAACTGGAAGAGCCATCTCCTGGGAGCAGTTCACAGGAACCAGAATGGCACGCACCTGCTTTGTCAATTTCCATTTAAACAGAATTAGAGGTTACCTTGCCGGATGCTCTGAGCAACAGTAATGAATGAGCATTTTCCCTCTGTGGCTGTTATAATAAATTCAGAAAGGGTCCAGTTCTGACACCTAAAGGGCAGCAACTTTACATCACTGACAATGCGCTATTAGCAGTCATTTTCCTGGCTCTTCTTCAGGTTTGGAGTAGGGCGGCTTGTGTTTTGTTTTATGGCATCGTCGCCAATTTGAGCTGGAGCTCGTTTGATGTGCGGAAGGACTGCAGTTTTTCATACAAGGTGGAAGAGTGGCTATTTATGGATTCCGTGCATTCAGGGGCTCACCACACACTGGGGTGTTGTATTCATAACCAGCTACTAGACAAGCAGCAGTAGTCCCGATCTTACAGACCAGGAACAAATCGGCATTCTCTTTTCCGAAGTGTCGCCCTACACGGGGTTTCCCAACGTGCCCCTGCTCCCCACACCTTTCACATGCTCATCCCAACCCGAATGGATGTATTTTATTATTTTACTTATTTTAAATTCCATTAACATCCCATCTTCAGACATTTTCTGAATCGTTCTTACAAAAGAAAAGCAATAAAAAAAATTCCAAGCTCCTGCAGTTATTCCAGAGCAAAGTTATGCAATATATAATTTTTAAAATTAAGGCTCAAATAAATAGGTTATATATTAGCTTAAGAGATAATGTTCAATTTATTTATTCTAAAGAATAATGGTGAAACAGGGCATGAGGTAGAGAAACCGGGGAAGGACAGAAGGCAAGGAGAGAAGAATTATTTGAATTTAACTGCCTGGGAGTGAGGGCAGTGATTACAACAGAGGAGCCAGACCTCTGGGAGAGACGTAAGCTGGGATAGACAGGTGTTAAGTACCTGTGTGGTTAAATTCCTGATCACAGAGCTGAGCATCTATTTCCTAGACTGTATCAAGATGACACAGAATCTTGGAGAGGCAGCGCAGGAGGTAAGGGCATCCACTAATCTCCTCCAGAAGGCCTGAGGTCAGTTCCTGGCCCCTGCCTCACACACACATACACTTAATTTAAAACAAAATAAATCTCAAGGCTAGAGAGATGACTTCGACAGTTAAAAGTACTCACTGTTCTTCCACAGGACCCAGGTTCGATTCCCAGAACCCACCTGGTGGTTCACAACAGTCTTGGAAGTCCATTCCCTGGGACTCCATTTCCCTCTTCTGACCTCTGTGGACACTGGTGTCACATGTTACAGACGCATAGAAGCTAAACACCCATGCACTTCAACTAATGTATTTAAAATGAATAAGTAAGATAAATCTTTTAAATGATATGATCTAGAAGACACGGACATTTCAGAAGTCTTGTTTAGGTTTGGGGACTGCCTGATGATTCTTATCCTGGTTGCGGGGGGGACAGGTCAGAATTCCACAGAGTTACTTAAATTGGTAGAACTCACTGGAATGCCTCATGCAGACAGGGCACATGCAAACACCCAAGCCCCCAGACACTGGCTCAGCCTTTAAACAGAGGGCAGTGTGCAAGGAGGAGGGACCTTTGAATTGCCATGCATAAAAGACTGACTGTGTCAAGGAAATGCAGCTCCCAGGATTGGGACAAGCCTGACTCCCAGGTAACTGCAGCAGCTTCCTCACCCGTCACCTACTGTGACACTAGCTTCCACACATTTTTGTTTCTGCCATACAGTCTCCCAACCGGCTTTGGAAGCTTTAAAACTACTGTGAGTTTCCCAATATGTACAGGGGGTGTCTCATTGTCCTGAAAAGCCCTAAGTTATTAAAACATTAAATGCCATATTCTGTAGTCTTTGAAAGATATGAAGAATGCCTATCTGAACTATATCTATGCACATCTAGAAAGTCTAACTAACATGACTACAAACTTGATTATAGATGATTATCCATTAACAACCTATATTTTTAATTATATATTGCATTTTTAAATGAACTACACAATCACAATACCTCAATCAAGATCAGATATATACATACAACAAAATTGACCTTAAAATCCACACCAATGCAAATTATTCATATCTATATCATATCCCCCTTTAAATGTAAAAGAACATTTATAAACAGTATCTCATTTGTAAGAACTATAAATCAAACTTTACCCTGGGTATTTATTAAATATAGGACAACAGCTAGAATATGCAGGACTGTCCACGGTTTCAGGCCTCCACTCAGGGTCTTGGGACATAATCTCTATGGATAAGGGATGAACTGCCATTATCTTTTTCAAATCCATTCATTTGGCAATGAGGAAATGATATCACGTGAGTTAGGTGACCACTGTGGCTCATTACCTAACAGGGCAGAGTAGGAATGAGAAGGTCATTTAGCTCAATGTCCTTCCCATCGTGCCATATGTACTGATTATTTTGAGAATTATCTCTATGCTAGAATGACAATACGCTTTCTATGTTTTAATAAAAGACCATTCTGAATTATATTTGGTTGTTTGAGGGTCTCATAATTTATTGGGTCTAAGGTATGCAGGAGACCACACTGAGGAACTTAGGAAAAGACAGCGTGAACTAAAAGAAGCAGCTCAATGACTTGTGCATGAAGATACGGCCAGTTCATGCGAAAGCATCCCCAGGGGAAACTTCACTTCATTACAGCCACATCCTGTAATGGATTTCCCACTCAGAACCCCAGAACTTTAATAAAACCCAGTTCAATAAGATGCATGCATAGTACTAGGCTATTTTTGTTAGCCCTTAACGCCACAAAGAAAAGGTTTCTTGGGACTGGAGAGGTGGCTCAGCGGTTAAGAGCACTGCCTGCTCTTCCAAAGGTCCTGAGTTTAATTCCCAGCAACCACATGGTGGCTCACAGCCATCTGTAAAGAGATCTGGTGCCCTCTTCTGGCCTGTAGGCACATATGCACACAGAATACTGAAAATACTGTATACATAATAAATAAATAAAAAAAGAAAAGGTTTCTTTAAAAGATGTGAACTGAGTTTGCAGTGATGATGATGTATTACACAATTAGGTAGGGTAACACAGAGAAGAGTTGTTCATTCAGCTCTAAGTGGCAACTTCTGGTCCCTTGTGGTTTCCAAGTCCTTATAGTGGAACCTCTGTTTGGGGTCACTTTGAAACTGATTTCTTCTAGAATTGTCCAAGTATTGTTGATGGCTTTCTGTCTGTGAACACATTTGCTGCCCTGGCTTCATGTCACCCTCAAGTACCAGGTATATACTTTTCTTTCTTTCTAAAGTAAACGTTCTTGGCCTTCACCCAACAATCGCTGCAACTGTCTGTAGGTTGTCTGTACTCTGATGGCATTCCTCAGACTCATTTATTTTCAACAGAATGCTCACCTGACACTAATGTATCACATATCTTCCTAAAATGACTTCACTCACTTGAGAATTTTGGACCCTCTCAGATTGAATTTTTTTTAATTTTTAAACTTTATCTTCAGGCAGGATGCAATGATAAGAAGTCTTTCGTGGTCATTCTTTGTCAAGTCGCCTGCCTTTCAGAGGATACAGCTGAAATCCAGTCTACACCTCAGGTGGTCTTAATGAGAATGGATCTCAGAGACTCATAAAAAAATGTTTTAGTACTTGATCCCCCACCAAGTTGGTAGAATTCTTTGTGAGGTATGGGGAAGTATGGCCTTCCTGGAGAAGGTGGGTCACTCAGGGAAGGCTTTGAGGCTGCAAAGGACTCCGACCATTCCCAATGTGCTGTCTGCCTCCTGCCTGTGGGTTCTATATGAGTTCTCAGCTGCTGCTCCAGCTGCCTGCTCCTATACCTTCTCTCTCATCTCACTAGCTTCAAGCCCCTGAAATCGTAAGCCCAATTAAACTCTTTCTTGTATAATTTGCCTCAGTCATTGTTTCTTATTACAGCACTAGAAAAGAAACCAAGACAGAGTTAGTACCAGGGAGTAGACTGTTGCTGCAATATGTACCATGTACCATGTTGTATTTTGGAAGAATGTGGAAAACTTCCAGACTCTGGACTAGAAAAGTTGTTGAATGCTGTGAGCAAAACAGAATGGGCCATTAGAGCAATATGGATTATGGAAACCCAGCCCCAGAGCTATCAGAAGGAAACAATATCAGCACCTGGGCTAGAGACTATTCTTGTGATAATGTGGCAAAGGTATGGCCTTTGTCCTAAGAGTTTGCTTGCCACTAAATTGAAAAGTAATGGACTCACTTCTTTGTGAAGGAGATTTTAAAACAGCCTAATATTGGCTCTGTCATGTGGTTATTAGCAATCTCTCTTATGCGGATCTACAATGAAAAAGAGCAAGTGGGGCAAAAGGAAATAAAAAATGTACAGTTTGAGGATAAAAAGAATACCCAAAAATTTAATGTTGAAACCCAGGTTTGTGCTGAAAGAGACTGAGAGGTAGAAGAGAAACTTGATTCAAATTAAAATAAGGGGAGGGAGGGGTGCCTGTAATGGTCTGTTCTGTCTCTTTAAAAGACAAGCCCTGCCCACTTTCCCCCTTCTTCAAGGCAAGGGGATCGAGGCAAGGGGATCTTCCTTCCTCTTCCAGCCCGAGCTTTCTATTTGGAAGAGGTTGCTGCTGCCCTGGCTCCTCTCCTCCCCTGCCTCCCTCCCCCTCTCCCTTCCTTTTCCTCCCAAAACCCAATGAATAAACTATACTCAAACCCTCTCTTTGCATGGCGTGCCTATCCCCTATCTGTCTTGCTCTCTCACCCACAGTGGCTTCTCCTCGTGGGACAGGCTTCCCCAACCCGCCAAGGTCTCTCACCTGCCGCCTCCCACCCATCTGGAACCCACAGAGGTCTCAGTTGGTGGGACCCTGCTGCCCCTAGCAGCCTGCAGCCAGCTGCTGCCGCCCCCTCGGGGAACTGCGGAGTTTTATCTAAACAATAACCGTGCCCTCAGGCAAGCTCCACACACCTAAACTAACAACCTGTGAAAAGAAAGGACAGAGAGAATGTTCTGCTCCTAAAGAGCAACAACAAAAGATGCCTCTGCAAATGTGATTCAAGAGGACCCCGCTTCACCTCAAACAAGCCAGACTTGGTGCTGTTCTTCACGTGGTGCTGGCTTCAGAGTCATGGGTTGTGGGATCTTTTCCCATGGTGAAGGAAAGCTGCTGAAGCCAGGTGTTTGGCAGTGGAGCCCAAACAGGCCATTGTGTGAAACTGAAAGAGAAGCCCGAGTTGAGTTGGAGACCTCAAGACGCTGTAGATGCTAAAGCCATGAGATGTTGTGCAAGGTGAGCTACAGACAGGGAGAGGAATCAGCCCAAGAGAGAAAAGTGTGCTGCAGGAAGCAAAACAGGAAGGGCTAAGGCAACTAAACCCTCTGAATTCAGACTTCAAGGTACAAAGTTTGGAGTTTGCATTCCAGATTTTGTCTTTGCTTTGGTGGAATCTTTCATTATGCACCAAGTCCTCCTTTTGAAACGGTAGTATAAATTCTGTGCAAATACAGGTTGGACGCATGTACTTTAATTTTTTTTTTAATTTACAAGGGGCTACTGTTGGACTCTAGTGTCCAAACCGAGAAGGAGTCGCCCCCAGAGACCACCTCATATACCACAGCCGATGTAAAAGCATGAGGATTTTATTAATTCTGTCATGACAGGGTCCCTCAGCATTCGGGAAGCCGAGAGACCCCGACTAGCTGGTACAGTCTACTTTTAAAGGAGAAGGCCCCATAGAAACAAGGGGGGTTGTTCCTTGACCATTATAATTGGCTTATTCGAAAAGGGCTACTACCAATAATTGACTGGAAAACTATTGTCAGATCAGATGAGGTAAGAGGTCATTTTGACCCCGTTTCCCAGGGGACTGAGTCAAAACATACATATGTGGGTAATTGTTCAGGAACTGAGTACGTGCATGTGTAGCTGTTAGGTCCTTGATTCCCAGGGGAGAAGGGGAAGCACTGAAGCACAGAGGCTGAGAGGGTTTGGAATTGTCAGAAATGGCTTCAGAATTGTCTAAAATCTTACATTACAATCAAGAGATTGCCTTAAGTCTAAGAAAAAAAAAATGAGCTTTCGGTTTCTGTTTAAGTATTCAGACTGGAGATGATGGGACTTTTGAAGCTGGACTGAGTAGATTTTGTATTACAATATAACCATAAGCCTATGGGGCCAGATAGTGAAAATGTAGGGTTAGAATGAGAATGACCTCTGTAGGCCCATATGTTTGAGTAGTTGTCTCCACTGAGTTGGTGGAAATGTTTGGGAAGGATGGGGAGCTGTGTCACTGGGGGTGGGTTTTGACGTTTCAAAAGACTCAGGCCTTTCCAACTGTTGTCTCTGCCTCCTGTTTGTGGATCCGATATGAGGTCTCAGCTACCGGTCCAGTCGACTCTCTCCATGCTTTCCCTCCACCCTCATAGACTTTAAACCTCTGAGATGGTAACCCCAATTAAACTCTTTCTTTTATCAGTTGCATCTGGTATCTTATGACAGCAGTAGAAAGAGAAAAAAAAGACAAACGATAGGAGAAAATGGAGATTTCCGTGAATGCAGCCCACTACAGTGTACATGCTTATGTACACACACACACACACACACACACACACACTGGCTCACATCTACTACCAAGTGACTTGCAAATGCAAACCAGGAAGCCTACTTAAATGCCATCTCTCCTCTCCTCAGCTTCTCTTTAAATTCTACCTGTCCTCAGATAGAAGGGACTCTTGTATCTTAAGAAATCCAACACTAAGGCTCTTTTCTTCTAAGACAAGGCTTAACTCACAGTTCATTTCTAACCCTTTTTAAATTTCCTCAAATCGTAGTATTGTAGAAAACCCATTGTAGGGGTACAAAACTCCTAATGATCTTTTAAAAACAACCACACCTTTGGTTTTATAAATACATTATTTTTATGAGACCAAATTACAGTACTTGCATATAACTTTAGCAAAAACTAACATTTCTTTACATCCCCCTAAGCCTAAACACTAAGTGGAGAGACCTGGATGTAAGCCAGAATCATGCTGAGTCCTCGAAGAAAGCCACACAGAAACTTTAAAGCACTAACAATAACCTACTGAGCATTAATCCCCACAGGGACCGGCTCTGAGCCACCATTTGTTCCTGCCTGTGGTTCAGTCAATCTGGATTCTTCCACTTAAATGATCTTAGCTAGACGTGGTTGTGGCAGATCCGGAAAGAAAAAGAAAAAGAAATGTGTGTATATGTGTTTGTGTGTGTGTGTGTGTGAGAGAGAGAGAGAGAGAGAGAGAGAGAGAGAGAGAGAGAGAGAAAGAGAGAGAGAGGAGAGAGAGTTCTTTTCAAACTGCATTTAAATCTTTCAACGTGATGAGACAGGCCTAAGTGTTTTAGCAACTGCAGTTCTTACCCTGTGAGTAGCCCACTTTCTGTCTGTCTGTCTCTGATAGACGCCTAGGGTCCAGATGTTTAAGGTCTGGACGGTGAGAGTGGATTAGGAGAAGGCAAAACCTTGTTCACAGCAGGATCCCTGAGAATACCAAAACACTGCCTTGTCGTCGCCTTTTGCGGTGGCAGCCCTTCAGCTGTTTGCTCAGCTTCCACGAATTTGGTGATGCATGAGGCTTCCCAAGAGGTTTTACACACAGGCTCTGTTATTTCACTGGGGTTCGCTGAGCACTTTAAACAGATGAAGACAAAGAAAGTCAGCCACATAATTCGGTGCCTGATTGCTTTCCCACATGTCCTGAAAAGTACAACTCTCCCTCCCTCAAGCAGCTTCAAGTGGCTGCCTGACAAAATCTGGTGAAAGCTGACAAAATTTGGTTGTGCTCTTACAAAACAAGGGAAGCAGCCTCAAGATGGGACATACCCCGCAATATTCTGTACCTGGCAATCTGTGCATCACAGCGTGCAGTATGCGTCTCGGGGGCGGGGCTTGGGGGAACTTGCAGAGTCTTCTCCATCCTTTTCCAAGTTGTCGCCAGCTCCTGGAGGACATGAGACGCCCCGTGTGCTTTGACGTGCTAACTGTAATCATAGCCTCTAAATAATAGGTCATTGCTTTTAAAATGGTTTTGCGTTGATTTTAAAAGATACAATGAGAAAAGAATAGATGGGGTTCGCCCTCTGAACGACCCTTTCTGTCTCCGCAGGAAAGGAAAGTTGTGCTGACTTTTCTCCGGCACGTGCACCCAGGTGCGTGTGTGCACCTGCACGTGGGGGTCCACAGCCAAGGTGGAGCATCCTTCTCAATCAATCCACACACTATGTCTCTCTCTCTCTCTCTCTCTCTCTCTCTCTCTCTCTCTCTCTCTCTCTCTCTCTCTCTCTCTTTCGTTGAATCTGGAGCTCATCCATTGGCTAGACCGGCCAAGCAGAATTCCAGGAGTCCACCTGTCTCCAGTCCTCAGCACTGGAGTTACAGACATAAGCCACCAGGCCTAGATTTTTACATGGGTACTGAGTATCTGAACTCAGGTCCTCATGTTTGTCTGCCAAACGTTTTATCCCAAATCTCTCCGCTTATTTTAATGTGGCAACGTTTTCAAGACAGGGTAAGAAAGATAGTATATGGGATCGATCTATAGGCTACGCCTTTAGAGGCTAGGTAAGAAAACCCAATCACAGTAGAGGGAAACGGGGGACAGGGAACAGAATTTAACCTTGGGATACAGTTTAGTGCAGGTAGTGTGGGAGGGGCACATGGCTGCAACTCCACCTCGACGGCTCCTCTTACTTTCAAATACATCACCTCCTGGCGCTTCGTCGGCTTCCCTCGAGGGTGATTTTTGCTTGTGCAGTGTTTTGAACGAGTTCATTGAAAAGGCTTTAAGTAAGGTGCGCCCGGGAGAAGCTGTCCCTTGGACTCCAGGCACAGTCTATTCCACACTGCTAAATAACAACAGCTCACGGGAAAATTATGCACAATCAATAGTCTGTCCACTGATTCAAAGGCCCCCGGGGTCCATTTCTGCAGTTTATCGTACATATTTTCTAGGAGCACGAGCGGTGGCGGCTGTGGGTTCCTGCGCAGCTGTTTTGCTCCGGTGGGGGCATGATTACCTTCAAGTGCTTGGCAAGAGCAGTTGCTTTAAGAGCGTGATAAGTACGTTCTTTCTCCAGCTGATGCTCTTATATTTACATAAATGGAACATTGATGACCGACTGTCCATTAGATACTGGAGGGTACGGTGGAAACTCCTGCCGTCGGTTCTCCTAGACATCAATAGACACAGATATTCTCTTCTCTGCCCCCACTCCCTGCAAGCCCACCAATCCCTCTCTTCATTCACTTTCTCTGAGAGTGGCACTCCCCTCCACTCTTGCTCCGATCTCCTCCCCGACCCACCCCCACTCGCACCTCCACGGGATTGTAGGAACTTGACTTTGTCACACAAAGTCTTTGTAAGCTGGAGCAAGCCGAACGTCCTATACAGAATGTCATTTTCTCCGCTGGGCTCCTCCTACCTGCTCCGGATCGCTGGATTTAGATGGCGGCTTATTTCCTCAAAGTCAAGATGTATTTCTGCTTGAACTTGCTGCAAAGTCACTCCTAGACTGTTAGCTCGAAAATCTGTTACCATGGTAAATAATATTCTGCCACGCATTCATCAGAAGGGGCTTCCAAGCTTGTCATTCTCACATAAGCAGAACGCATGTAGCTCTAAAGGAATGCTCTGCCTAGCCAAAGTGCATGACCTGCTGGCCTTTTAAGTATGAACGCAGATGGGGTTGTAAGTGTGTTAGGTGATTTGCCAATGTAACTCTGTAGATATAGAAAAGTATTTTTGTGGTACTTGCTCCCTGGGGTTTATAAAGTGCATTTTGTTGTTGTTGTTGTTGTTGTTGCTGTCGGGTTTTTTGGTGGGTGGTGGTATAGATTAATGCAGTCATACTAGGGAATTCGGGGTTCTTCTAAATTCAGACATTTTGAGGTGCTAACTGGAATAAGAGAATGATTTCCCTTTTCAATTTTCCTCTGCACAAATAAATGCAACCTTCCCCCTCTGGATTGAGCGCTCACACTCAGTCCAATCTCCTGCTTCGCTCGACCTCATCAGCCGTTCAGAGCTTCAGAAGCTCGTTCCCAGCGGTTCCCTGGTGCCCATCTCAGCTCACTGCCAATCAACCAGGCAGCGCTTTGTTACGGGTTTGGGCTCTCAGAGGGAAGGAACTGCTGCTTGGTAAGGAATACATACCTAGGCAGATCGTTCCACTAAAGGAAATTTGGGCAGAAGGCAGCACACGGGGAGCTAGGAAAGCACTCTTTTTCTGTGCGTTAAATGAACTCACCAAATTCGAATATCCATCTCATACATGTCTGTTTAACTGGGAGAAGACTCTGGTCCTTCGCAGGTAAAAGCAAACGTTAGACACAGGTGACCTGTCACAAGTGTGGGAGAACTCCTTCACAGTTGTAGAATTCCAGCAGAAATAGGAACACGAAGGACAGTGGGTGGTAAGGAACTTTCATCTATAGAGAGATGTTAGATCATTCTCCTAAGACTTATCACCAGTGCTGACAGGACAGTCTATCAGTGACCAGTCCCCTGACTCTAGCTCACATTAGAGAAAGCTACAGATTAATTAGGGGATTATTTGAAGAGTGTGGGTAGAGGCAGGAAAAGTTGGGTATAGTGCTCTCCATCCTGCCACCAAAGCAAGCATCATCTCTAGACAAAAAAGAATCCATCAGAGATCCTGGGACTTTTTATAGACAAGAAAGGGCCTTACCATTGGTTTCTTGCTGCCTTTAAAAGCAGTCAGTTCTACTCAAATACTGATGTGGAAAATTCTTGAGGGAAATTAGTACAAATCTCTTAAAAAGTTGGGGGAAACTCAGTCAGAAAACACATATGTCAGCTCCATGCCTGTAAAAGCATAAGATGGAGTCTGTGTCAGGTAAATGACAAATGGTCAAAAGTTACAGGGCAAAGAAGTGGGGCAGTATTTACTCAGACATCAGTGATGATGCTTGATGTTCCCTGTGGTCAGAGGACACTTTAGATAGGAGCAAGGGAGAAACTGCCTCGAAAGGCCAGCATTAAATGAGCCCATTGCTGGAAAAGCTTTCTCTAGCAGGAAGAGTCTGCGAATACCACTGGGGCAGGAAGGGTCACAACCATCTGCAAACCAGGAAAAGACACGAAGTGTCTGACCCCTTATTCTTGGACTTCCAGCCTCCAGAACGGTTGGGAAAGAAGTGTCTGTTGTTCAAGCTGCTCGGTCTGTGTCTAGAAGATGCAAATTCATAAAGATTCTGAGTTGTAGCTAGGGCATGTGCATGACCCATATGAGAAAAGTGTACAAGGGAATGGAGAGATGGGCACTGTCTGAACCCTGGGACATGCAGGAGACATCAATGGCCAGGTAACAGAAGCAGCCACATCAGTCTTGGTCCTTCTAAGTTCATTCCTCCCATATCACCGACCCTGGTTGGAGCAAAGAACTGAGAATGCAAGGAAAAGAACGCAGCAGCGGCACAGAGAGAAGAGAGGAGCCACAACTGAGCAACAAAATTCATCTCGAATCTGCGGATTGAGCAGACAATCAAAGTTGGCAAGTAGACTAAATGAGTGTAGTGGGCACGAAAGGGGGTACAGTAGAATTCCACTTGTATTTTAATAAATAAAGCCAACCTGAAGAGTCAAAAAGCAAAGCAGCCAATCACGGGCTCTTAACCTTGACTCAGTCCAAAATGGTGATCCTGCCTCCAGGAATCTCAGAATGAGAGTGTGATTGAGAGCTGTCTCCTCCTGTTTTCTAATCCTCTCTAGGGCTGGGATTAAAGGTGTGCAGCGCCTGGTTTCTATGTCAGCTATGTGGCTACTGGGATTAAAGATGGGTGTTACTGCTGCCTGGTCTATAAGGCTGGCCAGTGTGACTGTTCTACTTTTCTGATCCTCAGTAAAGTTTTATTTATTAAAACACAATTGATATGCCACTCCAAGGGGGTAGGGGTGTGGGTACTCAGGGCACATATGGATGTCAGAGAGCAACCTTGAGCGTCAGCAATCACCTTCTGTATCTGTGTGAGATAGGCGTCCCGTCTACTGCTGTGCACACCGCGATCTCTGGCCCTCTCGCTTCTGAAGCTCCTCCTGTCTCCACCTCCCATCTCACCACAGGAGAACGGGGACTGCACACTCTGCTGTGGCTGTGGCTTGTCAGTAGTCTCTGGGAATCCAAACTCAAGTCCTTACACTTGTGCGGCAAGTGGCTTACCCACTGGAAAGCCTAGATGGACTTCTTCAGCGACTTTAACCTAGAGTGCTTTTATAAATGAAAAAAAAAAATATGAAAACTATAGGCTTCCCAGACAGACACAAAATCAGAAAAGAGCTTTCTCCAAGAAAGGATGGTAGCAGAAAAGACAGCCACTCTCGGTTAAACCAGATGAGCGCCGTCAACAAACCACGTAATTAGTTCTGTCAGAACCTGTGCAACCAAAAAGCAAAATATGAAACACTCAAAGTTGCCAGCCGGCTCAACTCCAGTGAGGGCTTGACTGCCTTCCAGATGACTGTCTTCTTTCCGTGTCCTAACACGGCATAAGGAAAAAGAACACTTTCTGGTATCTTTTCCTGTAAGCACATTAGTCATGACAATGTAGGGCTCGCCTTTATGGTCTCATTGATACTTACTAGCTCCTGTATCCACCAAGAGTCACGGTGGAGTTAGGGCTTGAATACGTGATCTTGCAAGGAACAATTCAGTCCGTAGCAGTGTCATTGCAAAAGTAGCTGGGAAAGACAGAGAATGAAAAGAAAGAGGAAATGGGTCCTGGAAATCTATACCAATATATAAAACATTTTCTCACCCAGAAATAAACTGGGAGTAGGGGAGGGGTAAGTAATTGTGTGCTTAAAGCATCCTGTAAAAAAAAATTGTAGTGGCAAGTAAGTGCAAAAATATGTCAGAAGAAAAATTCATTAGAAAAACAGATCACAGTAAGAAACAAGCACAAAGCAAAATCCTGGGCATGCTCTGTTGAGAAACTGTATCAGGAAATCCATGGCTGACTGACGTGTGGCAGAAAAAAAAAGTGAGTTTGGATGGTACATTGAAAATTCTGTGGGCAGTCAAGCTTTTTAAATATATTTAAGAGTGTGAAAAGAAAAAAAAATTAAATTGAATTGAAGAAAACTTGGAAAAAGTAAAACTGACCTATGCATCATTTCACTGTAAGAACTCAAGTTCCAATTAACTCTTGAAGAAGAATTATCACCCTCACTGAAAGGACAGGAGAAGGGAAGCTATGAAATGTGCTGATACTTATTTTAAAGTGGTAGACAGTCTGGGTGCCTTCACAGGAGAAACCTCACAGAGAGATGAAGATTCGCAGACTATAGCTCAAGATGGCAGAGCCAGGACATGCCTTTCTTGGTGTCTTCTCCTTTGAAATCCACTAAATGGCAGTTTAAAAGGACACAAGGAAGAGATGCCGTGAAAAGGTTGAGACCATGGGGGACATCGATGGGCCAGAGAGTTCTGCAGGTTTCATGAATAGGATAGGTTGGCTTCCGTAGGCAGAGGAAGCACACAGTCTGGGGAAGATCAGAAGAGGCCTGGCCGGAAGTACTTTTCCTAATGGTATAGTCTAGATGCAGTGAGGAAACAGAACAGCAAGGTCAGCCGCTGAAATGTTGAAATGCAACGAGAAGGATGGAGCACAAATCTGTGTGGATCCCCCAGAACGCAGAATGGGACAGAAATTAAATCTATATAAAATGAATACCAGTTAGCCAGCATCTGATTAACAGAAACCTTATGAAAAGAAAACAGAGAGATGAAAAGAAAAGCTTCCCCCAGGTGGTGATGGTGGCGGCGGTGTAAATCTTTAATCCCACACTCAGGAGGCTTAGGCAGGCCGATCTCAGTGAGTCTGAGGTCAGCCTGGTCCAGGACAGCCAAGGATACACAGAGAAACTCTGTCTCGAAAACCTAAAAATAAATGCACACACATACAAACATACATAAATATAAATAAGGGGAAGGATTCCATCTTACCCTGATGAGCTGCCTAGAGGTGTGGAACAGAATCCAGAGTCAGAGAGGCATAGTCATAGCATGCTACAAGTCTTGACACCAAAATAATAATAATAATTAATAATAATAATAATAATAATAAATTCCTAGTGATACAAAGATTGTTTTTTCACCTCAAAAGCATAAAACAGAAAACACAGATAGTGTGGCTGTAATTTCAGATCAGTATGTAAATGTTGCAAACCTCAACAATATGAAACAAAAACTAACCTGAAGGGAGGGAGGAAGAGAAGGAGGCAGAGGAAATCGTAGGGGCACTAATTTTCCATCTTACAGAAACATCAAACCAATCGACTTGAGTAAAAGGAGAAAGAAACAGAATCATTGACACGTTTTCTGAAGTTATAAAGAAAGCTAATTACAGAGCTAAAAATAATGACGTAACCATCTACATGTTAGGCTAGGGTGATGACCAGAAGTAGACATTGCCTGTCGTCAGTAAACCAAGAATTGACGAATTGTATTTAAAGAACTACCAGAAACACTTTGAAAACTGGCTAAAACGGTGTTGGTGGAAATGAGCAGGGGCATTGGCCAGGAGGAGCTATTTCGTCCTCATAAAGCCCTCATATCCTTGGTTTCCTCCACTGGGAATACCTCTTGATGAGTTGCTCTGTTTTCTGGTGCTATGTCAAAAGCCTGAGAAAGGCAGCTTTCAAAGAGAGAATGTTGTTTAGGCTCATAGTTTTGGGGATCTCCACCCATGGGTAGCTGGCCCCATTGCTTTAGGATTTATGGCAAGGCACCAAACCACATCATGACAGAAGTCCTTGACAGGCATGACCAGGGAACAAGAGAGACAAAGAGGAGGCTGGCCAGGGCCCTACAATCTCCTTCAGTGGATACCATGTCCAAAACACCTGTCACTGGGTGTGGCACCTTCCTGCTAGTCCCTCTGCAGGGAACAGGTCTTCGATGCACTTGCCAGTAGAGGAAACTGAAGACCCAGGCTACGATATTTAGGTAATAGCAAGTTCAAAAGTTAAGTATGTATTCATTTATCAACTATCTCCGCTTTCCAGATGATGACTGACGCCGAAACCACAGCCAGGTATGGAAAATGGACTTGGATCTGGCAAGTTCCCCTGGTGGGCAGGGGAACAGCTGATGCACGTGGTGACAACAGCTCCTTGCACCCACCTCACGTTCCCACGTCTGCTCCCTCTCCCTCAATAAATCCTTTCCACAGACTGGACACAATGAACCCTCTGCAATGAGACCTAGCAATGACTACCCCATGGGCCCCAATACTCAGATTAAAATCCAGTCTAAACTGAGCATGGTGGTGCACACCTTCAGTCCTGTCGTTCAGTAGGCATGGCAGGCAAATCTCTGTGAGCATGAGGCTAGCTTGGTCTACATACAGAGTCCCAGGCCAGCCAGGACTACAGGGTGAGACACTAATCCCCACCCCCTAAAAAAGGAAAAAAAAAAATCACAAAGGAAATTCAGTCTGGAAAAACAGTGTGTATTCAAGGATTCAAAATGTGGAACAAATGGTAAATTTAATCTTAATCACCCTTTCCAAATATGGACAAAAAAAAAACCTAACAAGCTCCATTGCTAAGACATTACTCCAACCACGTGGGTCAACAAACTTTGTCTACAAAAGACTAGGAAACATATTGTCAAACATTGTAAGTTAAGGATCGACTACAGTCAACATAAAAAAAAAGAACAAAGCAAACTCACTAGCTGTAGTTGGCTTACCCTTCAACAAGATTATCAAAGACAACAAGACATAAGACATTCTCCAATTAATAAAATCATATCACATAATGTTAAACTTAAATTGCTTGTGCTAACAGCAAATAAAATACTATTGACATTTACTGTGTAAAATGTAAAAAAAAAAAATCTTGATATTCAAAGGATTTTTGACTAGGATCTGGTCAAATAAGATCTAAAGTACACCTATTCGGTGCCAATTCATTCTCTTCAGGGACAAAATCAAGTCAAGCATTGAAACCAGTTATTCCTGGTGAGGCCCTTTCTTGACAGCTAATATATTTGATTTCCCACATCTCCATCAAAATGAGTCCCTAAGTAGCTTCAACTATGTAGTCTATTGTTGCGTTCTGAAAAGCACATTAAGAGACAAACCTGAGGCTGTCCCTCAACAGCAGGTGATGCTGACTTCCAATTTTAGGGCATGGATTCCAAAGGATGCTTTGGTACTGCAAATAAGGGGCTGTAGAAACATGAGTATTAGCACTCAATATTGATGGCTTCCTGAAAAATGACACTTTAATTGCTATGAAATTGTATTTATTAAGCAACTTGGTACCCTGAGGCCTAACTGTCCTTTCGACTAAGATTTTCTTTCCTTCTTTTTTTTTTAAGCAATGAATGTAGATTAAAAGAAAAACTCAAGAATCAAATGAGATTCTGCATTAAAGTCCTATCTATATTTGTCGGAAATAAAATCTTAGATGGCATTAAGGACATGATCAAAAGGAATGAGACTCACCGGTGACGAGGAAAAGCGATTGCCAGGCCACCCTAAAACAGCAAACACAAAGAAAATCTCCTAGCTTCCTAAAGAAACCAAGATTGGACAGGATGGTCTTATCAAATGCATGACTATAATTTCAGTTATACTTGCTGCCCCGGTACAAAGGGCAGCAAATGATAAAACACCTCCAACAAATGACTGTAGGGTCAAGTGAAAGGGATAAAGAGATCAGCAAGAACAGTCCCTGGACATGGTAGATGGCTCTAATTTATACAACCACCACCACCACAACAACAAAACAATCAATGTTGTGTAAGGCCAAAAAGCAGGTTCTGGGAGGCATTCTGTTTTGCTTTTTGCTTCATGGAGACCCAGAAATGCAAACACATTCCTGCCATCACACCCCCAGGTACCAGTGAAGTCTGTACACGGTACAGCTGAGACATCTGCTCACGTTCTCTAAGGAGTTCGTCACACATGACCAAGTCCTTCCTCCAGGCACTCCAGAGTTTCTCCAGGTGAAGACTGTCTCCAAACACTAATTAGACTGGGGGGCGGGGGCAGTGCGTTCATCTGACCTAAACGTAAAGCGGTTTTTGTTCAACAAATTCCCACCCCAATCTTTGTACACTTCATAATCCACATGAAAATGAGACATGATTCCATGTAAAAGTATTGAGTCCTTACTTAATTTTTATACTAAAATAGTAATTAGCAGTTACAAAATATATCCCTAACTTTGTCTTTTAACTTAAGGACTGTGTTCATCATTATTTAGCTAACCAGAAACACCCCTGATAAGAAATAGAAAAGAACACTATTAGCAGTGGTAAAGAAATGAGTCCAGAGGCATAGTCTAAAAGACCTACACCCCCTTACAAGTTTTGCCTTTGAGTGGTGTGCAGTAAATAAACTACCAGACACATCCTATAAAATCTCTAAAATTACCCATATCTTAATATTTCTAGTCACCCACTATGTGATCAAGATTACCCATTCCCTTCACCCTTGGTAGGTTCCTGGCTAAAAATCTAAGAAACTATTTCTACCAAGGCTTGTTCCACCAAGCTTTTTTTTTCTTCTTTCCACAGAATAAAAACATATTAGTCCTTCTCAAACACAAATGCATTTCATCAGGGTTTGGATGCCCCGTGACCAAGCAGATGAGACAAAGAGTGCATGATGAAAGGCCCTACACAGTTATAAAGACACATCATCTGTTGCGTTTCTATTTTATAGAGACAAAGAAGAGAAATGTTCACTTAACTAGGCTAGTCAGAGACCACAGACTTTGCGGAATTGTTCAAATGTTGATCATCAAGAGGCCAGACGAAGTTTTTCCGGGACAGAAATGAGTTTGGGGAGATCAACTCAGTCTGTAGAGATGGCAGTTGAGAGAACTGATGAACTCCTTCAAGTAACCATCCTTTGCAAAGTGTCAAAGCTCATTTACACATTTACATGAGGCTGCATGTTCCAAAAAGCTACTAATTAAACATATTGTGGTTTAAGATAATAAGCAAGGCTAGCAGGCTGATGGAGGAAGAAGAAAGGCAATTTTTCATGTCGAACCTTTTCACATCACATGAAATGCAAAATAACGGTGCTTTGCAGGGTACTTCAAGAACCACCCTCATCTGATTTGCTAGCCTCCACCACAGGGTTTTTCATCCAAAATCTCTTGGCAGGTCAAAGGAGCCTACACTTTCAATTGATTCCTAATCAATATCCGCAGAATTCCACTTCATATTGCTGGCAGATTATACTTATTATGGCTCTCCATAATCATAACAAATGAATTATTTTCACAAATATTTTAGTAAAATTGACAATCTGGAAACAGTGGTCATCCTCTTCCTGGGACCGTCAGGGCTTGTTGTGGTTTGAATAAAAATGGGCCCGACAGGCCCATAAGGGAGTAGCACTATTAGGAGGTGTGGCTTTGTTGAAGGAAGTGCGGCCTTGTTGAAGGAAGTATGACACTGGGGGTGGGCTTTGAAGTCTCAGAAGCTCAAGCCAGGTCCAATGTGGCATTTTCTTCCTGCTGCCTATGGATCAAGATGTAGAACTCTTAGCTACGTCCCCAGCACCATCTCTGCCTACATGGCTCCATCCTTCCCATCACGACCATAATGAACTAAACTCCTGAAACTTTAAGCCAGCCCCAATTCCATTCTTTATAAGAATTGCTGCAGTCATGGTGTCTCTGCACAGCAGTAGAAGTCTTGGCTAAGACAAGACAGCACTGGTATCTTTTGGTGACAGCAGCAGCAAAAGCTAACAAGTAAGAATGGGGAAGAGGCAGAGCCAGAGAAATGGCTCAGTGGTTAAGAGCACTTGTTTCTCTTCCAGAGGATCCAAGTTGGGTTCCCAGCACCTACAGGGTGGCTCACAGCCATCTGTAAGTACAGTTCCAGGGGATCCAGCTGCCTCTTCTGACCTCCATGATCAGCAACCATGCCTGTGCTACACATACATACATGCAAGTAAACATTTATAGGCATAAAATACAAGTAAAAAATATTTTTTAAAGAATGGGCAAGATCCTGAAAGCTTGTATGATCACTTTTCTCTAACTCTGCTTTCAAAATAGTCACAACAAAAGCAAAGTTACACAGAACAATATTAAATAATTTACAAGGCTATATGCATATCTGAAGATATGTGCCTAACATTCAAACACGTGTAATCCAGGGTATTTATGACTGAGAGCAACTCCAAGGTGAAAAATAACCAATGAGAAGCAAGGATCTCTACATAATTAACAAAAACAATACCTTACAAACCAAGTAGCTCAATTCACCAAGTGAATTCTGGACCTACTCCTTAAGCAGAGGAAAAAGCAAAGAAGAGAATCATTTTTAAACTATCAAAGCAACTTTCTCAGGTCGCTCAATTAAACTACCATTTGCCAATTAAGGCTCATCCCGGGCCAGCAATGATATCATCCTGCTGCATCATTACCAACTCTAAAATAGCAGGCATCAGACCTGCAGCTAACACTAAAATTACTGCAGTCTATTTTTAAAGCTGGTCAATTTATATTTAATACGGTGTTAATCGAGTGTTTGAAATATTTCCAGTCCTTGGGTCTAATTTGATGGGGTTTTTAAGAAGCTTGTAACCGGAACTTAGACGGGAACTGCAAGGCTTGCACACATAAAATACAGAAAGTACAATTTCTTTCAGATTTGGTTTCAATTCAATAAATATGCTTTTAATTGCAGCCCTATGCTTAGCTGTGCAAAAGATATAAACAAGGGGAGGAGATTCATGGTAAGCACTAGGAGAGAGATAATCGTTATAAAAGACTGAAGAAAGGATGGATCCACTTGAGGAAATCAGAAAAGCATTCCTAGAGGAAGTAAATGGTTCAGAAAATGAGGCCTGAGAGATGAATCTGATTTCAGTAGGTTCAGATTTCAAGCCGACAGAAACTCCAAGTAGTGAGAACCACATGAGCAAAGATATGCCAGAAACAGTGTGAAAAGGTATAGGTTCTGAGTCCCACGATGTAAAACTTCAGCCAATTTATTAAAGATCTCGCTGAAGTTAGCCACTGTGAGAAGCAAAAAAGTTAATACAAGTCCCACTGCTGAATAGCTCAGCTTGGGCACTGTGGTAGTTTGAATGTAATTGGCCCCCATCAGCTCATAGGGAGTGATATTATTAGGAGTGTGGCTTTGTTGGAGGAAGTGTGTCACTGTGTGGGGGCTGAGGTCTCATACATGTTCAAGCTTTGCCCAGGGTCTCAATTCCTTTCCTGTTGCCTGCAGAAGATGCAGAACTCTCAGCTCCCTCTGCAGCACCATGTCTGCCTACACGTCACCATGCTCCACCATGGTGATAATGGGCTGAACCTCTAAAATGAAAGCCACCTAATTAAATGTTTTACTTAACAAGAGTTGTGTGGTCAGGTGTCTCTTCATGGCAAATAGAAACCCTAACACAGAAGCTGATACCAGGGATTGGGGTATTGCTGTGATAGGCCTGACCATGTTTGGTTTGGAGGAATTTGAACTTTGGTACTTTGAGTTAGGAAAGCAGTGGAATGCTTTAAGCGCTGCTTAATGGGCCATACTAATAGCAGAAAGAAAGAAAGTGGTGTTAAGGATAATTTCAACTATGGGTGCCTGGATCAAGAGGTTGCAGAGCAGAAGAATATTAAAATGTGGTCTAGAGATTGTTCTTGTGATATGTTGGTAAAGAATGTGACTGCTTTTTGTGCTTGTCCGAAGAGTCTGCCTGAGGCTAAAGTAAAGAGATTTAGATTAATTCCATTGGCAGAGGAAATCTCAAAACAGCCTAGTAAAGATTCTGGCATTTGGTTACTAGTGTTAACTCTAATGAAGATATTTGGTGAAAAGAAGTAAGCTGAGCAAGGAAAAATATTTGAGAAGAAAAAGAGCACCATATAATAGAATGGAGTTAAAATCCTGTGTTCAAGGAGATAAACAGACAAGAAAAGGGATAAAGGAGTGATGACTTCAAGGCAAGAGTCCAACCAGCTAAATTTCCAAATTGTGAAAAAGAGATTAAAGAAAAGTGTAGGGGCAGGTATAGTGGTGCACACCTTTAATCCCAGCACGCAGAAGGCAGAGACTGGTGGATCTCTGAGTTCAAGGCCAGCCAGGTCTATAGATCCAGCTGCAGGACAGCCAGGCTTAGGCAGTGAAGGAACCCGCTGAAAACAGAAAGCTGGTAAAGACATAATTGAACAAGGGAAACACACTCCACTTTGGCAAACAGCAGAACTTGTCAGCATCAAACACGTGGTTCTAGATTTAGAGTCAAAGACAGAAGAAAGGCATTCTGGAATATTCTTCTGCAACTAAGGAAAGCTGCTGAGGCCAGGCGTGTGTCTAAGTGTCCAGGAAGAGAGGCCCAGAGAGCATTGTGGGAAGCTGTGAAGGAGAAGACTGGATTGCCTTGGAGACCCCATGATGTTAGAGATGCCGGAGTCATGGGATACCTGCTGAGGAGAGCTGCTAGCAAGGAGCAGAACCAGCCCAAGAGTAAGAAGTGTGCTGCAGTCAGCAAAGCTGAAAGGAGTTGGAGATCTGAAAAGCATCTTGACATCAAACCTGGAGATGCAGAATCTGGAGTTTGCCCAGTTGGTCTGGTGATGGGGAACTTCAGCCAATCACATTCTGCTTAGGGTATGCCCCCTGGGGCCATGCAAAACAAATAAAAGATCCATGTGTGCTTGCCGTTTCCTCTCTTTGCCCCCTGCGTTTTTTTTTTTTGGATCGCTGGAACTCTGGTCTTGTAAGTTTTCCTTTCTTCTGTTTATTAAAGCTAAATCTTTTATATTAAACTAGTCTGGCTAATTTTTAACTACTGATAAACCACGCTCCTTCAGTCTGGTCTTGCTTGCTTTGGTCTAGTATGTCCTCCCGATGCTCCCTTCCCTACACTTTGGAATGGTGATGTATATCCTGCGCCATTATATGTTGGAAGTATGTGATCTGGTTTTTTTTTATTTTGATTTTATAGGGATTTAAAGTTAAGAGATTGGGTGACTCTCAGAAGAGAATTTGAACTTTGGATTTTTAAACATTGTTACAGAAACTATGACAGACTATGGAGGCTTTTGAGGTTAGACTAAAATGCATTTTGCTTGGTAAGATATGACTACAAGCCTATTGGCACCAGAGAGTGCAGTATGATAATTTGAATATAATTGGCCCCCATAATCCCATAGGGAGTGACACTATTAGGAGGTGTGGTTTTGTTGAAGTTGGTATGGCCTTGTTGGAGGAAGTGTACCACTGTAGAGACAGGCTCTGAGGTCTCATATATGCTCAAGCTATACCCAGTGTCTCAGTCTACTTCCTGTTGCCTGATGATCAAGATGTAAATTCTCATCTCCTTCTCCAGCACCATGTCTGCCTGCATGCCACCATGTTTCCCACCATGACAATAATGGACTAAACCTCTGAAACTGTAAGTCACCCAACTAAATGTTTTCCTTTATAAGAATTGCCATGATCATGGTGTCTCTTCACAGCAATAGAAACCCTAACTAATCAGGGTATAAAATAAATTAATTAATTAAATTAATAATAAAAAACCTAACTAAGACAGTCATACGCACATTAATTACTAACTTGGGTGGGCAGAGGAAGCAGACAGATGACAAAGGCAAAGCTAAGCACTGCCCTTTGCAGAGCACAGAGCGGTGTTGTGCTGGAGCAGCAGAGGAGACACCAGACAAGAAGGTAACACAGTGTCCATTAGAAACTGTATATGCAGTTTAACGTATGTCAAAGGCAAACAAAGCACAAATATTCCTCATACAAAAAGAATTTGAAAAAAGAAAATAAAAAGGGAAGGAAGAAAGGAAGGAAAGGAGGGAGGGAGGGAGGGAAGGAGGGAGGGAGAGACGGAGGAAGGGAGAGAGGCAGGAAGGAAGGAAAGGACAGAGAGAGGAAGGCAGAAAGAAATAGAGGGAAGAATGAAATAATCAACAGGAATGGAGCAATGCCTCAAAAATTAAGAGAGCTTGCTTCCAGAGGACCAAGCTCAATTCCCAGTAACCTTATCAGGTGACTCACAACCACCTATAACTCCAATGCCAGGGGATCCAACCCCTGACCTTCATTCTCTCTCTCTCTCTCTCTCTCTCTCTCTCTCTCTCTCTCTCTCTCTCTCTTATAATTTAAAAAATAGAGAATAAAATATTTTGTAAAAAATTAACAATCCACTAGACCGTGGATAGAAGATGAAGAAGTCCACAGAAGAAATTGCAGTAGACCCTAGACATAACAGAACTTGCTTCCCTGCTCTTATTTAAAGAGTGTAGGATGAATCTACACTGTGATGCTCTTTCTCACAAATCTGAGAGACCAGAGTTCTAAGACTGTTTATCTCACTACTTGCAAAACCCTGGCAAATGGCACTGCAGGGTGCACACTGTAACAGGAACTCCTGTGGAAAGTGATTAGGAATTTTCTAGAATCCTTTAAAGCAAGACGATGACTGTCCCTATATATTTCTATCCAATCATTCTGCTCCAGTTATCAGATTCCAGGGAAGGACATAAAGGATTACACAACACTCCCCAATCCTGAAAAGGTCTTAAAGACAATACCACAGGAAAACTCCGCACTGGATTGAAATCGGGCTTGGCAGAGCTGATTATGAAAGTTTATAATCCCAGATAAAACACTTTGATCTTGTAAATGAGGCCCAGTGTCCTAGGCCTTGGGTTTAAGCCCATCCCCGACCCCATGGCAACAGAAAAAGAGGGTGTGATGTCAACTTTAACAATTACAGTAGGAGTAAGAATGATGGTTATAATGCAGACAGCAAATACTTAGAAGTGTTGTGGGGTTGTACACACACACACACACACACACACACACACACTAAGCCTGAACAACACAGTGTATGAGAAGACAGAACACACTGCTGGCTCACACATACACACATACAATAAGCCTGACAAACAGAGTGTATGAGAAAACAGGACACACTACTGGCTCACACACACACACACACACGTGAAGCCTGAACAACACAGTGTGTGAGCAGACAGAACACACTGCTGGCTCTGGTTCAGCCATGGGGTATGGGATGCATGGGCATGTCTGGTTTACAAATTAGCAGCAAGCTGAAGGGAGTCCTTAAGCCAGGAATAGACACATGACCAGGCAGAGCCTCTAGTACAAATCTGCCTCTGGTTGCTGCAAGGAAGTAATTTATTACTGCAGGCTGGAGGGGAAAGTTGGCACAGACATGCTCCACATGCCTCCTATTGTGATCCAACTCCAAATGTTAGCTCGAATGGCCGAGCAACATCAAAATGTCACACAAGCCCAAAGCCTCTATTGAATAAACCTGTAGCAAGTATAAGGGCAAAGATCAGTGTAAGCATAGAATTCTGGGGTGTCTCCCCTTGAAAAGATAAGTGCCTTCATCTGACCCTAAGTACCCTGAGACCAGAAAATGTATCTTCTATTTCTTCACCACATATTTACTGAGGCTCTGTTAGACCCCCCCCCCCCCCCGCTAGGTGTTAGAGAAGACACAATTGATGTCGTTCACGTGAGCGGAGGGTGGAGGACTAAAGAGAGGGGGATCTCACTTCCAGGTGAGGAGGGCCACTCACACTTCAGGAGACTTGGCGTGTGCCAGCTCAGCAGCAGATGGTCAAGGGACCTCCATCAGGAGAGAAGTGCAGCGCGTAGGTCCTAGCAGCAGTGAGGAGCAAAGCAATCGCGGCTTGTCAAGTTGCAGTCGAGAAAATGATCATTTACCAGAAAAAAAACAGAACCGTGGCACAGAGCCATGTAAAGGAGAAAGTAAGTCCATACGAACGATAATTTGGAGGAGAACAGGGTTGCCCTACAAGAGGAACTCTAGGTGTGTGACAGGCTCCCAGGGGCCAGGCGAGGACTGAGAGAGACTGAGGACACAAACCAGTCGTCGGTCCAGCCAGTTGTCCAATCCTGAGCCTCCAGAGGGTAAGAGCACTGCCTGCTCTTCCAGAGGTCCTGAGTTCAATTCCCAGCAACCACATGGTAGCTCGCAGCCATCTGTAGTGAGATCTGGTGCCCTCTTCTGGCCCGCAAGCATACAGACAGACAGAACACTGTATACATAATTTAAAAACAAAAACAAAAACAAAAAAACAAAAACAAAACCCTGAGCCTCTTTCCATCCCCTCTCCCTCTACACCCCTCCTTCATTTAATGCTCAATGCAAATTCAGTGGACCAGCTGGGTCATACTCTGTTTTCACCCTACACCTTTTTTCTCTCCTTATTCTCCCTGTTTTTCTTCTTCCTCTCTAAAGAACACCCGCGTTCATGGTTTGCAAGTGTTCTTGAGGAAGCATATGAGAAAGGGTCACTCTGCGTCATGTGATAGAACATGTCAGCCTCTCTCTTCAGTCCACCTTTGCCAAACTTCATCTCCCTCATGGCACATTTTCTGCCAATTCCCCTGTCTGTTCATATTCTCTCAGCTACGTCTTCCCTGTCGTTCATCTATTAATCACTACTGTTTTGATACAACAAAACATCTCTTTCTTTTCATTCACGGACATGATGATTAATGAACACAGTCTAACAGTGTTCCTTTACTCTGCAAAGCTGCTGCTAAGCTAGTGACTTATTTTGTAATTGACTATTTTTGCTGTTATTTTGCTTTTTTGAGATAGGGTTTCTTTGTGTAGCCTTGGCTGTCCTAGAACTAACTCTGAAGACCAGGCTGGCCTCAAACTCACAGAGATCTGCCTGCCTCTGCCTCCCAAGTGCTAGAATTAAAGGCGTGCACCATCACCACCCAGCATGATTGACTCTTAGTCTCTTTTCATAGTGGGTCTACCCTTGGATAGAGACTGTTGTTGCAAACAATATTTTACTCTGGGAGGGGGACTGGAGATAGAGCCTGCCTGTGTCCTTAATAGCAGCCCAATAGAGTAACAAGCCATTTTCACCCTGCTATACCCTGGTCCCCCCTGACAGCTTCTTCAACAAACAGTACGGGAATGAAACCGGACCCTATCTCTTGCCTAAACAAAAACTGCTTCAAATGAATCAAAGGCCTTAATATGACACCTGAAATTGCTTAAAGAAAACATAGGGGGATGTTCTAAAAGATATAGGCAGAGATGAGGACTGTTTAGACAGGGATCTTTTGGCCTCGCAGGAAATAGGGCCAACAACTGATCAATGGGACCTTGAAAATTTAAAAAGGCTCTGCGCAGCAAAGAAAACTGTAAATACACTGAAAAGGCAGCCTATAGGGTGGGAGAAAGCCTTTGCCACTGTGCATCTACAGAGGATTAACATCCAGAACATACAAGGAACTCGAAGGAAGGGAGAAAGGAAGAGAGGGAGGGAGGAAGGAAGGGAGGGAGGGAGGGAGGGAGGAAGAAAGGAAGAAAGGGAGAAAGGAAAGAAGGAAGGAAGGAAGGAAGGAAGGAAGGAAGGAAGGAAAGGAGAAAGGATGGGAAGAAGGGATGAAGAAAGAAAGGAAGGGAGGGAGGGAGGGAAAAAGGGAGGGAGGGAAAATGGGAGGGAGGGAAAAAGGGAGGGAGGAGGGAGGAGGAGGAGGAAGTTAGGGAAGAAGGGGGACGGAGGGAGGGAGGGAGGAAGGAAGGAAGGAAGGAAGGAAGGAAGGAAGGAAGGAAGAAAAAGAGGTGACCAGTAAATATTTTTTAAATTGCTCAGTACCCTTAGGTATCAGAGAAATGCAAATTAAAACTATTATAAGATTATATCTTAGTCTAGTTAGCATGGCTATCACCAAGAGAAGACAAGACAAGAAATGCTGGCAAGGATGTGAATAAAGGGACAATCTTTGAAAAAAATGTAAACAGCTCTAGCCACTACAGAAGTCAGTGTGGAGATGTCTCAGAAAACTAAAGTTAGAGCAAACACGTGACTGAGCTATATAATACAGCACAGCACTCCTGGGCGTTTACCCAAGTGACTCTGTATCCTATCACGTAGGAGCTTGGACATCTATATTTATTGTTGCTTAGTCACAATAGCAAGGAAATATGATCAAACTACACATCCACCATCAGGTGAATGGATAATGAGAGTAAAATGTATGTATGCGTTGAAATTTTATTCAGCTGTAAAGAAAAATGAGGCACAGAAATACAAGCACAGCATGCTTTCCCTAATATGCAGATTTTAGCTTCTAATTTTCATGGATGTAAATACATATGGCACTGTTTGTAGAAAGTAGAAAACTTTGCAGGGGACATGAGAAAAAGGAAAGGGACACTTTAAGGGTACAAAAGGCAGTAGAGTTCGTGTGGTATGAGATGAAGGGAAAGGGCTCTAGAGAGAACAGCTAGGAGTGGGAAGGCTCAAAGGAGTGAGTAGAGTGCTTAAGAGATGGCTCAGCAATTAAGACCCCTGGGTGCTCTTCCACAGGTTCTGAGTTCAATTCCAAGCACCCCCATGGCAGCTGACAACCATCTGTGACTGTGGTGCCATGGGATCCAATGCCCTCTGCTGATGTGCAGAGGTGACAGCAGACAAAACAACCATATACCATTTATATAAAACTATTGCTACTGTTAGCTGCACACCAAGACTATACAATAACATTCTAGTTTGGGGGACACCACGAACTTTGGCCACAGGACGTAGAGAAATCAAACTGGCACTTGGCTGGAAGCTTCCTCCCTATTGACTAGCCCACATCGTTCCAGAGATGCTGAAAAGGCTGCTTGGGAGAACTGTCACCGAGGGTCTCACTCAACAGTGAACCCTGCACTCAACTCTACCAACCAACTAGGCAAGATGTGTCCGGCGACTCAGTGGAGGCAAGTCCCTAACAGGGTAACTAAACACTTTCTGATCGAAAGTAAGGCCCGCTCCAGAGGAGGGAATTCTGCCTGGTACTGTGAACCTGGTCAAAATCCCACCGTCCGGGGCACTCAAAGATCTTCGTCAGAAAGCTACGGTTGTTAGATTATTTGTTATACGGACATGGTGCACCCGTCCAACTGCCTTCTAAAGAGCTATGTGAATGACCATAGACCGGCGCTGCCCTTAGATGCTTTTTTGGCAAGTTTCTTTTTGCAGACAGCCGTAGCAACTGCTGAGACTCACAACTGACCAAAATGATAAGAATAAGTGACGGCTGAACGTTCAACCATAAATAAGACATTTCTGCTTATGTCAGTAAGCAAAACTGTATGTTGGAAGCTACAACTTTTTTGTCTGAGTGGGAGAACAACTTCTTACCTTGATCAAAACGACGAAAGCAACAGACACGGGAGGGTCACAACCTCTTCTCCAAAGGGAGGCTCTGCAATTGGACCACCATGCTGTCTGGCAAGTGTGGCAAAGCTTAGGTATGAAGAAAATGCAAACCAAAAAGGGAATATAGAACTCTGCAAAGCCATTTCTTTAGAAGGACACTCTCTGGTTAACCCTGGGCGCGAAATTCATGGGCTTTGTTCTTTGACCCGAGCAAGGAACGCAGCTGCCTAGTTGCTTCCTGTGTGTCACTTCAAATGAAGGTCGCTTTGACAGGCAATTCCTACTCTTGACAGAGGAGGGCAGTGTGGAGCTGCTGGCTGGTATACGGCCCCGCCCTTTTTAGGATGACTGACAACCCCGAATATAAACACAGACCCACAAGTACAAACTCAGAGAGAAAATTGACTTTTGCAGAAGACAGATGTGGGAAGAAAGCACCCATGTGAAAAACGAAGACAGGAGTTAGGATTGCGAATATACTGTAAACTGAGGACTGCAGAATGGGGCCCCAGTTCTGATAAATAGCTTGTCTCTGCTCAACACCTGCTCCAGCTTCCCTTCTAGATTTGCTGGGTCGATGTCGAGTGTGTCCACTCTGTGTATTTCACTTCCCGAACTCCTTGTCATCTGATTAATGCTTTGAAAGGAAATACAAAACTTCCTTATCAATTCATTTTGAAAATATATTCTGACTTGTTAATCCCGCTCTTCTTTAACAGACAGTTTCTATAGTTTATATTACAAAGAGTGGAAAGGGCGATTATCATTTTAAAAACTGAGCAGAGCAAAGCTTCTGTAATGAGCAGCGCTACTGTTTGCTCGCCCAGATGCTTGTTGATGGAGGGGGAAAATGAACCTACCTTTCTCTTCTGGAGAGCAAAGCAATTACGACTTGTAAAATAATATGGAGAAATTGTCATTCAATAGGAAACCGAGAGAATCATAGCATGGAGAAACACAAAGGAGAACGATTCTGCACAAAAGATAATTTACTTTATCAAAACTTCCCATTGTGGGTAGAAAAAGGAGTTGCCAGAACTGTCAGAAAGTACAGCAATATTTTTTGAGGAAAAATAATGTTCTCCTATTCACATTCGGAAAGTTAACATCAGAACTATTACAGTGAGAAGTTTTTCTCTGAAAGTAGAAAGCAAGGAACCATGGGTAAAGGATGGATGGAAGGATATTTCACACATGTTCTAGAATACACACTTGCACACACACACACACACACACACACACACACAAACAAGCAATTGCCACAAACATACTCAGGTTTAAAGTCCAGAATTCAAGGAAGGGAGAGAAGGAAGGGGAGGAAAGAGAGAGAAGGGAAGGGGGGAAGAAGGAAGGAAGAAATGACAGGACTACTATTTAGAATAAACCATCAGGACCAAGGGAGAGGTGACCACCCTCATGGACTTCAAAGACATTGAGAGCGGGGTGTCAGCGTCTCTGTTGCAATGTTGGATGAACACAGCATGAAATTACCAGGCTAGGTACTTAAGCTTCTATTTGCAGCCCTGAAAGCCACAGCCAGCACTAAATCCCTCCTTTTGCTTCCGCTCTAACTTGGGAATGACACCATTTGCCTGTCAAAAATGCTTTGGGCTTCAGGAAGTGATGGTAAGGGCTCTGGATCGAAGCATTAAAACATTACAGGATACGGCACAAGCTAGAGGTTGGCTGACACTTGCTGACGTCGGTTACCCGCTGCTGACCTGCTCACAAATCATGCCACTCCTCCTGGGATTAGGATGGCCAAAGAAGAAGTCCAGAGATCACTCTCTGTTTCCCACACATGATGTTTCTTCCCATGGTGGTTGTGATAAGGATGGCACTGTGGATACAGAGAATGTATGTTCTTTAAGAAGGAGGAACAAGTATTGAATTTAAAAATCCTGTCTAGGTCTTATGGTGCGGGAGAATTGTCTGTATTCTGTCAATCATGTATTTTAATAAAACGCTGATTGACCAGGGAGGAAGTATAGGTAGGTCAACCAGACAGGAAGTAGAGGCAGGGCAATGAGAATAGGAGAAGGCTAGAGAGGAGGAAGCTCCCTCTGCCATTCCTGCCCAGACCACTGAAGAAGTAACATGTGAGCTGACAGCTGAAAAAGGTAAGAAGCCATATGGCTAAAACAGATCAGAATAATGGGTTAATGTAACATGAGGGCTGGCTTGTTGGGGTCTCTGTACCACCTGGCACCCCACAGCCGGCATGCCCCAAAGAGAAAATCACACATAGGACTCCATAGGGTTATAAACTGATTGGTCCATTAGGTCAGTCTACTTATTAGCTCTTATAACTTATGTTACCCCATTATCCTTATCTACGTTAGCACATAGCTCAGTACCTTTTCCAGCGGGGCAACTTACATCTTTCCTCTCCGGTGGTCTGGGCAAGAATGGCGGAGGGAGCTTCCTGTGTCCCAGAATACTCCCAGTCTCTTTGCTCCACCCCTACTTCCTGTTTGGCTTTCTCGCCTATACTGCCTGCCTGGCCAATCAGCGTTTTATTAAAATATGATTGACAGAATACAGACAATTCTTCCACACCAGGTTAATATAAGTCATAATAGCTAATAAGAAGCCTGAGCTAATGGGCCAATCAGTTTATAACCTAATAATATAGACTATGTGCGATTTTCTCTGGGACTTGCCGGTTGTGGGGTACCGGGCGGGAACAGATACCCCAACAAGCCAGCCCTCATGTTACAGTCTTACAAACAATTCCATTCGTATTCTCTTCCACCTCCCTGCTGCCCTTCAGACTTCCTCCTCTCTCTCATTCTTGCTTTTGTTTTCCTTCTGTTTTACACACACACTTGTTCTTAACCCTACTTTCTTACTTTGAATATAAAAGATAATGTCACATTTGTGCACAGGAACACTGCAGAATGTTCCATCTCAATGAAGAGATTTGGACCAGTGGATTGTGATGTGAATGCATGCTTGCTTAGCTCAATCACTTACCAGGTGCTTGAATCCCCCTACAAAACAGGCACAGCTGCCTCCCATCCTCTATCCTAGGCGCCTGTTCCATTCACAAACCTTTAATTATTTCAAAGTTACATTGTATACCAATTTAAAATCCACCTCTGCATAGTTTTCTTCCCCAAATATAATTCCACATTTTGGAAACACGTAAATATCCACTCTGTTGCCTGCGTTGCCACCTCTTGGCGTATCTAATAGCAATCATCTGCCTCACCGAAACTCTACAAAGACCAGGACTTATTCAAAATTTTGCTGCTCTGAGAAACTTGGCTCAGACTTTTCCAAGTGTGGCCCGGCTTTGGCAACCCCAGGGGATTTTTAAAGAAAGGATCTTGTTTCAAGAGTAAAATATTCTTTTCTGGGACACATTCAGATAAGTGAACTTAGAAGAAGTGCATAGAAGTTTATAAATGGGTCAAGACAATAATGGGTAGAGGCTCAGTGTCCATCTCAGGTAGCAGGAAGCAAAAATTATGCAGGGTGGAGCAGGGAAGCAACTGTGAGGCAAGAGAGCTGCAGATTACATATGTGATGGGGTTGGATATAAAGGCTGCAGAGCACAGTGCTGGTTTGGATGAAGAAAAATAATCAACAAAACAAAACGATGTCTAATAAACTGAATGTTCTGTTATTTTCTGCGGCTCCTAGACACCACGACAGCCTTTGCTTAGCCAAGTATTCTTGGAATGCTTATGCAATGCCTGCCATTTTTTTCCCACTCCCCTGGAATCAGAAACTCAGGCTAAAGAAGCTTGACAAGGACCTGGTCCTCCAGGAACTGATGTCACCGTGCAGAGCACAGACAATCCCTGAGTTAATGTTTCAGGTCAGCAATACTGGCAGTACTTTGCAGATAAATAAAGTCATTTGCCATCTGTTTTTCTTAGATCAACTTAACTTGCTATCCTCCATTTTTTCCTAAGATACATTATTACATTAGTCCCTAAAAATACAATGTCATTTGAAGAGTTCAATTAAATAACATAATATACTAATTACAAGCAGTTATTCAACTAAGGCATGGGTTATTTTTATAAATGCTTTATCATCAGCTGTTTTGTCTTTTCATGCACTAGAAGTTTGTTTCCAGCAATACTGTGATGACGTGGGAAGTGATGCATGTTGTAAATGTTTTATTGCCACTGGTTAATAAAGACACTGCTTTTGGCAAATGGCTTAACAAAATATAGCCAAGCTGAAATGACATAGAGAGAGAGTAGGCAGAGTCAGGTAGAAGCCATGTAGCCACTGCCAAGGACAAAAGCCTCCGCTGGAGCCCACAGAAACTTTGCCTGTAGGCCATGACCTCGTGGTAATGCACAGATTAATGGAGATGGGTTAGTTTAGGATATAAGAGCAAACTAGAAATATGCTAAAGCTATTGGCCAAACAGTATTGCAAATAATATGGCTTCTGTGTGATTAGTTCAGGTCTAAGAAGCCGGGAACAAACTAATAGCCTTCCCCCACATATTGGCATTCCAAGGTAGTCTGAAACATTTGGGGTTGATGCCCGCCATCCAATTTGAGTCTACATGGTTATGTGCCCACACAGGGTTAGTAAGAAAGTAGCTGACACCATGCCCACAGCTCAGTGGCCCCTGCCTGGGCAAGTGGCGGAGTTGGGTCTCCTAGGCGTACATAGGCAGGAGAGCATGGTGGATCCCCGCTGCCATACACAGAGATATTTCTAGATCAGGCAGTGTGCTACATGGCAGATTTAGCTGTTACTCAGATAAAAAGGGTTTATGTTCCTTCTCAGAGTTAAAGTGGTGAGCACAGCTCCTCCCTGGCAGTCCCAGAGCTGGCAGTAATGGTACCTCTGCCATACTGAAAGGCAGAGAGAGGTAGAGCCAGCATTCAGAGCTGCTTCAACCAAGCTGCTTACCATTTTAAGAAGCTGTCCAGGCCAGAAAAGGATTACAGATACACAATAAAGACAAATTCAGATTAAAAAAAAAAAAGACCTCTATATGGGTCACAATGTTTTTTTTAAAATGTACATAGGCTTGGGAGAGAGAAAAATAAAAGAGTATAGAGAGCTATATAAAAGTAAATGGTTTTTTTTAAAAAAAAATAAAACCAAGTCTTTAAAGAGACAGAGTAAAGACAGTCCTAATAGATAAAAAGAGTAAAGAAAAATAAGATATATAAATATGAAATGTGCACAGAGAATCTGGATTATGCATAATATTGTGTTTTCTTTGAATTTTTTGACTGTGAAATAGCTAAGTACAGAAAGACATTTCATTGTATGGGCTTCTAAGCTAAACCAACATATATACTTTAAGAATATGTTGCTTTAGAAAAGAGGTTTTATTTTTGTTTCCACAGAGGATGATAACCTATAGATTCCTTTGAGGCTAATGTGGTTTGATGGACCAAGATCTCCCCGAAAGGTTGCCATAAACACCCCCAAAAATTACTTCACCCAACAAAAAGTAGGAAGCAGTTTGCAGAAAACTATGCCCAAATCCCCAGATATTGTTTATAAATGTTTACATTTAAAGGGGGACATGCTATAGAGATAGATACTTTGCATTGGTACGGTTTATTGATGCAAATTTAAGGTCAATTTTATTATATGTATATTTCTGCTCTTGATTAAGGTATTGTGTTTGTGAAGCTTATTTAAAAATGTAGTGTATAATTAAGAAATATAGGCTAATAGAAAGTCATCTATAATAATCAAGGTTGTAGTCATGTTAGGTTTTCTAGATATATAGAGACATATTTCAGTTATCTAGATAATCTTCAAACCTTTCAAAGACCTATGGAATATGGCATTTAAAATGTTTTAAGAACTTAAGACTTTTCATAACAATGAGACACATCTGCTCCAAGCATCATCAATAACTTCAAAAGGATATGGGCAACAAAGAGGTTCCTTATGGAGTTCGTTAGCCATTTGGGCAAGAAACTGCTCTTGCCTGGAATGCTTGATGTTATGCTGTGTGAACTGGATATGAAGGACCCACAGAAAAATGACTGCTGAACTTGTCTAAAGGTGAGACAGTCCTTCAGGGCTCCTGCTTCATGAAAAAGACTACCAGACACTCTGCAGGACACAGAAACACGTGACTGACAAACTGCCAAAATAGGCAGAACTGCCTTTGAAATTTCCTGCTTCATGGAAAAGTCTGCCAGATACTATGGATACCCCAATGGTACAGGAGAACTTTGGGTGACTGTCCAGGCAGTGAGATGTCAATTCTGGAGTCTTGGAAGTTGCTTACAATGCACTTCTTGTTTACTTAGATAATATTATGTCCTTCTGGGGTCTTTGATAGAGTTGAAGAATAGATAGTTATAGTTTTCCTTAGTTATGATAAAAGATAAAATAGATAGAAATATTGTAACTTTAATTCTTCCTTGATACCTGCTTTGTTTATGTAATCTTGCTATGCTAAAGTTAAAATCTTCCTTTTTGTGTAGACAGAGAAGGGGAGATGATGTATGCTGTGAATATGTTTTATTGCCATTGGTTAATAAAGAAACTTCTTTCAGCCAATGGCTTAACAGAATATGGCCAAGCTGAAAAAGATAGAGTAGGCAGAGTCAGGGAGAAGCCATATAGCTGCTGCAGGGACAGAAGCCTCTGCTGGAGCCCACTGAAACTTTGCCAGTAGGCCATGACCTCGTGGTGGTACACAGATTAATGGAGATTGGTTAGTTTAGGATATAAGAGCAAGCTAGAAATATACTTAAGCTATTGGCCAAACAATATTGCAAATAACATGGTTTCTGTGTGATTAATTCACATCTAACAAGCTGGGAACAAACTAACAGTCTCCCACAACACTGTGAGGGAAAGAAAGTTTGGGAGGAGCCTTATTGATCTTCCATTCCGTCTATTTTGCGGTTCAATCACCTGATTACAAGGAATCCAAAGTGAATGAATATTGGTGTCTATGGCAGAGGTCATACACAGATGTCTGAAACCATGCTTCCTCACACAGCTATTAGCAGAGAAGCAAGTCTGATCCAAGCACCAGGTATTCCCAGCTCCAAGGTTTAGATGTGACCAGACACTGACTCCAGGTGGAAGCCCTAAGCCCCACAGAACGGCCCTTTGGACCAGTGATTCAGAGAGCTGTAAAGAAGCAGTGCTTGCCTCTAGCCAGCAACTCTTCTTACTACAAACCAAAGACTTCCAGAGCTACACTTATCCATAAAAGGCTCCACCCTCATCCCCTTTCTCTCCTTTCTCTTTACTTCCCACTCACTCCCCGAGTCCTAACCTATCCCCGAGAGCCTCCACCTGACTCCTCTTATCAATGCATTCTTCTGTTCTGCAATTCTACCCATTTCAGACTCGAATGCCAGTGTCTTGTGGTGCCTGTTGAGTTAGTGAACCGCTGCAGAGAGGAAGAGATATCTGACTCAGGATCCACTGAGGGGGAAACATTTCCTCTGCTTCTCTCAGAGAGCCTAAAGAGAAAACCTCCTTGACACCACACATACACACACACACACACACACACACACACACGCATGCATGCATTTCTAAAAACGCAAACTTATCTATTTCCACTGTAAATTCACATTACTTCAGTTAAAATAAATTATACTACATTCTTTGTAAATGTGGTGGTTTGAATACAAATGGTCCTCATAGGCTCATGTATTTGAATACTTGGTTCCCATTGGGAAAACTGCTTGGAAAAGGCTAGGAGGTGTGGTCTTGTTGGAGATCTATCATTGAGGTGGGCAATGAGGCTTCAAGACTCATGCAGTTCCCACTGTGCCCTCTGCCTCCTGCTAGAGATCAAGATGTGAGCTCTCAGCCATTCTTATCGCCCTGCCTTTGTCCCACTATCATGGACTCTAATCCTCTGAAACCATAAGTCCAATTAAATGCATCCTTTTATAAGTTACCTTAGTCATGGTGTTTTATTGCAGCAATAGAAAAGTAACTAAAACTGTAAAGTAATATCCTAGTGGCCTAATGTCTTCCTTGGCCCTCCCAGTCTGTGGGCCAAATTACTTCTCCCAAAGAAGAAATAACATCTATCAGTTCACCTCTTCTCATTATTAACTCTTTTGTGGGGAAGAATACTTTGCCAGACTTCTCCTTGACTGAGAAAATTCAAGACAACCCACTGCCCTTCATCCTGGTTCCACAAACTCCAGTGAGCTTCCATCACTCCTTCTGGTTTCCTGTTTCTTGACTCTTATCTAGTGGTCAATGTCTACATCCGGTTCCCTGAAGAAAAACATTTACTAGTAACAAGTCACTGGGGGACACCTGCCTCTTTCAAGTTGTGGCAGTATGAATAAATTAGACTATTACCTTGTCCTGATAGATGATATTTCTAAATAGGTCAGAAGTCCTGGCCCCTTCAACTTCTTTCTACTTCCTCAGTTATATAAAGCAGCCATAAATCTTTATGAATACATGGAATGGAGTGATAGGTGGGTAGGTAGGTGGGTGGATGATGGGTGGATGAGCAATTCAACATTCAACTATAAGTACAGCAATTAGTACTGGGCCCCTGGTGTTGTGAAACAGTGGAGAATCAAGGCATGTTTCATTACTATAATTAAATATCTAAGTCAGGCTAACTTTATAAGGAAGATAGGTTAATTAAACTCGCAATTTTAAATGCTAAGTATGCAAATAGCATTGTAAGAGTGCTCATAAAAATAATCCTTAGCTGGGTCAGCTCATTGTGGGTAATAGTGCTAGATGCACATTAAGGAATAAGCAATACCAACATCAGACATGGAGGCAGAGAAACTAGAATCCTACAATCCCTACTGAGTGCAGCAGCCCCAGCGACCTGGAGACTTTTCCCTCTAAGACCCAACCTCTAGAATTTCCATGCTATATTGCAATACCTCTACCCCAGGGACTACACTCCCAGCCATAAACCTCGAGGACAAACTCATGGGAAGGCAAATTACTATGCTTGAAGTTCTTATTGACTTCTTACACGGCCCCTGTCCTAACCCTCAGTCCTTTGTCCTTTGTTATAGGAACCATGGAATTTGCTCAGTCTTAATGCTCCAAGAGGCCTGTAATGAGCTTCTATCTCCTTTTGCCCTTTGTAACCACAGTCAAAAAGATTCCCAATTATCTTTCTTCAACTTAATTAAGCTCTACCCTTAGTCTCCCTTTCATAAATTTTCTTCCTTGTGTATAAAGATGGGTGCTTTAGTTTTCCAATATAAATGCTGCTATGATTCAACCCAAGAGCTATTGACTATGATAGAGTAATAAGGTCCTGTGATCTTACCACAGGAAAGACATCTATACCCAGGGATAAATCAGTTAAGATAACCTAGAATTTCCAAACAAGTCTTTCACTTCATTGTGCCCAAAAAGAATGTTTGTTCTTATGCAGAGAAAGTCGAACTTTTTTTTGCCTCTTCTTGAACACATGTGAAACATTTTTTTTTCATTTGCTCTTTTGAAAATGACAAACCTGTTTACAAATAATGAAAACAGTGTGACAGAGCAGTTACTTATCTAGAGAACTGAGTTCCGGAGCTGAAAAAATGCTCAATGGGGCTGGAGAGATGGCTCAGTGCTTAAGGAGTACATCCCACTCTTTTGGGGGACCCAAGTTCAGTTCACAGCACCCATGTCAGGCAACCACCTGTAATACCAGCTCCATAAGAGCCAGTGCCCTCTTCTGGCCTCTGCAGGTATCTACACTCACCTGCACAGACACAAATGCACATTTTTTAAAAGAGGAAGTTGTATATATCCTCTGTAAAAAAATCAAACAGAGGAAAAGGGCTAGTCCAAACCTATGTATTATTTAGCATGCTCCTTATGCATCTCCACAGATTTTTAACTAATCGCAAAAAAATACATGAAAAGTAAACATTTCCCTAAATTATATCTTTTCTTTTCCTTCTTGCCAAGAGTGTTAAAAACAAGTCTTATACTTTCTGCAGAAAAATAATCATCCCAAGAGACAGAAAACACTCTTGACATGTTTACAGAAACATGTTGCTAATGTAATTCACTGTATCTGGAAGCAAGTAGAAGAATGCACTTATCATGCAGGCTGAATAAAGGTTATACGTGTTCTGTGTTTTATTCTTAATCAAACGTTAAGTGTCCTGACAAACTTTCAACAAGACATAAGGGCTCATGAGATCTATAGTTCTCAGCGGAAGAGAAGTGATACCCAAGTCCTCTTCTCTGGATAAATACCAGATCAAGTAGACTGAGAAGTCAATAAGAAAAGAAGAAGAGAAAAATATTACAATCTTTCTCCAGGGTAACATCTGCAAAATGTCACCCTGGAAGTCCCAGAAGCACAAATGTTCCACAAACAACTAGCGTTGTAGAGGCAGTATGACCTGGGCTGCCTGAAAATGAACCACCAAGGAGGTAGATGGCCCTGCTTTCCACAAAGACATCTTTTTTCTCTGGGCTGCTCTCTCTCTCTCTCTCTCTCTCTCTCTCTCTCTCTCTCTCTCTCTGTGTGTGTGTGTGTGTGTGTGTGTGTGTGTGTGTGTGTGTGTGTGTGTGTGTGAGAGTGTGTGTTAAAAATTACAGCCACCCTGCCCCATTCATCTGAAACCATTTCCTTAGAATTTTAAGTTGGGATCTTCAATTAAAATTAAACCAGGGACTGCTCACATCGACGAGACTTCTAAAAATAAGACATGTAAGATGGAGTTGGAGTTTTCCTGCTAAAATATTTACAGACCAAAGAATCTGAAGGAAATGCTCTTGTTTTCAGAGGCCTTAGTAGGTAGTGATCAAGTCCTAAGACTTGGTGAGCAGATAAGTTTCTCAGCATAGTTGTGCCCTGACTTCTTTCCATAGAGAAGAAATTCGCAAAACATGTTTGCCTAAAAACAAAAAACAAACACCTGTTCATTATTAAAGGATATTCCGTAGGTTTCCTTTAAAAACCAAACTCCCTTGCCGGGTTTTGAATGAGTGAAGTGTTTGTTGTTGCTGCTGCCGTTACTGTTGTTGTTTCCTCTTTCTTTTCAATTTTTTATGATTTTTTTCTTTTGGTTTTCTCTCATCTAGTACATCCCAACCCCCACCTTTCCTTTCCCCCAGATCCACTCCTCGTCTATGTCCATTCAACAAAAAGAGCAAACCTCCCAAGGTTATCACTAAACAAGCGGGACAAATTACAATAAGACTAAGCATAACACCTCATGTTAAGGCTGGGAGAGGCAATCCAGCAGGAGGAAAAGGGTCCCAAGAGCAGGCAGAAGAGTCAGAAGACACCCCTGCTCCCCTTGTTAGAAGTACCACAAAAACACCAAGCTACACAACCGTGAGTTATACACATAGGACCTAGCTCAGACCCATATCGGGTCCATGATTGTCACTTCAGTCTCAGTGATCTCCTATGGGCTCTGGTTAGTTTACTATATGGGCTTTTAAAATATGAATTAACCACAATGCTCTTGAATGCAACTGCTGCCTAAAACAAGGCACAGCCCTAAAAGAGGCAGGTCTGAAAATTGGTCCCCAGGAAACATACAGAATGACATAAGCCCCAGAGTTCATGATCGTTGGCTTCTATCAATTAATGTGGCACAAAGTGGGACTCTTGAAATCTTTCATTTTCCTCCCACTTGAGACTGCTGCTCCCAATCAGGCAAACCCACAATCTACCTCTTTAATTGTAAAATAAAGTTTCCAGGAAGAAACTATGTATTTTCCTGAGCTGACTACAAGGCTGATTGGTTAGAACTTCAGGGGTTGAGGAGAAGCCGGAAGATTACAAGATGAGAGCCCAATTACAATTTATCTCGGGTTACCTGTACCCATCCAACGCCGCTCCTTGCCCATCTCCATGTCTGACCTAACAACCTGTGACTAGCCGATAAAACCTTTTGGAATGTATCAACCCAACAAAGCCATCGTTTCCATGGATTGAAAAGCTAAGAATGTCGTCAGATAACATCTGATGCCCGTGACGGAGATTCTTTGCTTTCCTGTAACCTCCCGCTTCATGAAACTGCATCGACACTGGAACATGGAAGTTAGGGTGCCCTAAATCTGTTTTCCCAGGCTATAGTCACTCATATTTGCCTCCAGAATAAGCTATATCTTTTGTCCTTTTGGAGACGCAGGCTGTGTTTTGCATCCACATAATTGACCTTGGAATAAAGGACCTCAAAAAGAGCAAAAGATGACCTGCCATTATCCCCACACTCCTGTGATAGGCCATGTGACCAGCTCGGACACTGCATCCTTGGATTCTTCCCTATTCTAGGCTCTTCCATATTATCCTGCACCTCCCCATAGCCTCCTTTCCAAGTTTTTCCTTTTTCTTTGACCTCTCTCTCAACTCATTCTATCATCCTGATGTTCTTGATATCAGCATCCACATTAGACCATCCTGGGTCACCATCTTCCGGAATAGTCCTTGCCCAGCATTTAGCTGTTTGGGATTATTGGCTTGGTATCAGTTTGTTTCTCTGTTGCTGAGATAAAACACTAACCAAAACACAGGTGGAAGAGGCAGAGTTTATTGGTTTACATTTTATACATTGAGGGAAGCCAAGCAGGTACTCAAGGAAGGAACCTGAAAGCAAGAACTGAAGCAAGGACCATGAAGAAACGTTCTTCACTAGCTTGGTCTCCACGGCTTCCTCAGCCTGCTTCCTTAACCACCCAGAGCCGCTTGCCCATAAGTTGCACCATCCATAGTGGGTTGGGCCCTCACACATCAATCATCAATCAAGAAAATGGCTCATAGACAGGTCTATAGCAGTCTGGTGAGAGCAATTGTCCAGCTGTGGTTCCCTCCTCCCAGGTGACTCTAGTTTGTTTCAAGTTGACAAATAAACACATAGCAACCAAACAACTGCCATCATCTGGATTCTGGGCTTGGGGAAACAGAACTTATATATGGTTTGTCTATGATTGTGTCCATTATGGAGTTTCTTGGAGTCCCACACAGCACTGCGAATAAAGAAGTCTGGTCTCTCATCAGTTTGCCTATTTCTACCCTTTTATTCATCAATCTTAAAAAAAAAAGACTTTAAAAAATACATTAAAAAATACGTTACTAGCAATATTCCTCCAACGGGCTCCACTCCTCTGCCCACAACCACTCCTTGCTGAACTCTTTGACTACTTCTTGTATCTAGAGCTCTACCAAACCAGTGTCCACAAATCGACCAGTAATGGACAAACTCAGTGGTTTCCTCAAGCGTTAAGTTAGTTCTCTTGAATGAACCTTGCTGACCCATTCCCACTCCCTGTCTCCTTCCCATTCATTGTCTTGACTTTCCTTCCCTCCACCCACTTCTCTAGGCATTTCATCAACAGGATCACCTTCCACCCTTTCCGGCGCTTCCCTCTGACCTCCTGATGTCTGTTAACGTCTCTCCACGGCTAAGTTTGAGGCTCTTTGCTCTCTGGTGTTCATTTCATCAATGCTTCATCGTTAGTGCAGGCCCTGTTGAAGTCTAACTCTCCGGCCATTTCAACTTGCTTCCAGGCTACCCCATGAGACAACATTGCTTTTCAGACAAGCCCAGGCATATTGCTTCAGTGTTAACAAAGCAAAGACAAATAAACCTCAATTTCTGCTGCCTCACAAAACTCAATACAAAAGCCACGACTTGCCTCTAAAGGACATGGAGTCTGAGTCATGCATGAAACAAATGCTTCATTGCTGCCTAAAAACGTCTGAGAGTTATCTACTTTACATACAGTCTGTGGGTCCTAACAGGGAGGCCAAGGGTGCCTTGACAAGCTAACGTAGAGAAACAGACCCTCGTTTCTCACTTTGACTCCACTGGTTTACGTTTTTCTTCATGGATGAGTACAAGGGTGCTGTGGGTTGAACTCAAACCTCTCCCATCATCAAGGATCACTAGAAATAGAAGGCACAAGATACACAAGATCTATGTCTAGATGCCTTTTTAAAATACATAAAGTGTTACTGATCAGTTCCCAGGCTCAACAACAGAATCAAAAGTTTGAATTATACCTTCTGCTTTCAAGGAAGTGTTAAGTACTCACAACATGCTTTGAAAGAGTTATTGAATCTTAACATGCTCAAATCATTTGAAAATTTCAGAAGGTTTAAGTTACTGTTATAGAAGTTGCAATACAGTACAGAGCATCAGAAAAAGAAAAGAAAAAGCTGGGCAGCAGTGGCACACGCCTTTCATCCCAGCACTTGGGAGGCAGAGGCAGGGAGATCTCTACAAATTCAAGGCCAGCCTGGTCTACAGAGTGAGTTCCAGGACAGCCTAGGCTACACAAAGAAACCCGGTCTAAAAAATACCCATTGCAAGCAAGCAGATAGATACACGTAGTTAGTATAACAAAAGCTATATGTTGTTATGCTGAGGATCATCACACAAGGTTCACACTCTTAAGTTCCTGACCACAGTCCTAGGCCTGTCTCCCCAAGGCTGCTCACCTATGGGACATACCTTAGCTGAAGATCAGGTCCAATCTCTAGCAGAAGTCTCTGATTCAAGGTTAAGGATCCTGAGGGAGACTCTCCAGCCACAGGGCAGATCAAGGTGGCATCTCTCCAGACGTGCAGAGCAGAACATTGCTCTTAGTCTCTGCTTATAGACTGTACAGTGGCTGTCATGGGGTCTAGGACTGTGTTTGGCTACCTTGAATGAGTGATGTCACTAAGTTCTGGACATCAGGTGCAGCCTTAGGTATAGTGGGAATCCTGGCTAAGCTAATTTTGCATGTGTAAAAGGTATTTTTTTTACTATGCTTATTACAACATCAAAAAATGAAAGGAATTGTGTCAAAAACTTAGCAACAAGTTGTTTTATCATTGTTTGAAATAAAAACTAGGAAACCCACTCGACACCCACCATGGGGCGACATAAACTGCAGCATATCCTCATGGTGAAGGGTGTTTCTGGCATTAAAATTGACATTGGGTATATTTTATAGCATCAAAAGATTTTTAACGGGGTTGGAGAAATGACTCAGTGGTTAAGAGCACTGACTGCTCTTCCAGAGAACTCGGGTTCAGTTTCCAGCATCCACATGGCAGCTCACAACTGTCTGTAAGTCTAGTTCCAGGGGATTCAATACTCTCATGCAGACATACATGCTAAGAAAGCACCAATAAATTAAAAAATTAAAAATTATTTTTAACAAAGGAGTAGAATATATTAGTTACCTTCCATTGTTTTGATTAAAAAAATACCAGGATCAAAAGCAATTTTAAAAAAAAGACTTTATTTAGGCCTACAGTTTCACAGTGAAGTTAATAATGGTCAGTGGAGCGGTGAAAGGAGCAAGAAGCTAAAAGACCATGTCTTTAATCACGAACACAAGTCAGACAGTGAGCTGGAAGTGGGGAGAGACGACGAACTCTCAGAGCCCACTCCCACTGATACACTTTCTTCAGGAAAGCTGCACCCCTTAAAGATTCCATAACATCCCCCAAACAGCACCACTAACTGGGGTCAAACAGCTGAGCCTGTGGGGCACACTTATTGTGCAAACCACCACAATACTACCAAGTGTGGTGTATTTTCTATGTGGTACATATACATATATAAATATTCTGTAAGACAAAAACCCTAAAAGCATAATAGCCATTTCGTGGACTGTGTACATTGGCCTTCATGGGATTATACAAAATTATTTCTATACTTACTTTCTTCTATAAAGAGCATAGTTTTCATGTTGTCTTTAGTAAAAGGAGACTGTGAGGCCAGTTCTCCTTAAATAAGAAAATGAAGGAAAGATAGCTAGAGATGTATAAAAACAAAAGAACTAATGAAAATTACAGCTGTAGACCACAACAAGGAATCCTATCTCAAAGAAAATATTATCCTAATTGTTTAAATACTGTTCTCTAGCTCCCCTGCATCAGGGTGTCAGCAAGATTCCCATGGGAGGTGGAAGGACAAATAGTCAAATAGCAATGAAAGCCAAGAGAGAAGCTGGGGGAAGCCTCCTCCAGAAAAGCAAATGAAAGAGTTCAAGTTTGATAAAAACGCACGTAGCTTCTGAAGAAACTGAGGACCTGGCTCTTTGTGACTGCAGTGATAACTGCCCTGAATGAGAGAGAGCAGACTCTCCTCTTATGGAATATTAATATATATGTACAATGCCCTCAACTTACCTAGCTGAGCAAGAGCAGATCTCAACACTAGACAACAGGTTTTTCTTCTGCCATTGTTGGCACATCTTCTTGGCGCTGGCCATAGAACCCTGGACCTCCTATACGCTAGGCAAATGTTCTACTGCTGAGCTACACTCCCGGCCACTAGAAGAACGCTTTAAGGAAAGAAAGTTTAACATTGTGTTGTTTCTGATAGCTACACAGTTTCCTGGTGCTTTGAGCTGTCAGGCCTAACAAGCATTGCCTTCTGTGGTGCTCCTATGTCTTGTCATCCTGAATTCTGCCTCACAATTAACTGTGAGGCAGGGACGCTGCCCTATGCACTTTTCTAATGAGTTTATTTTCCGGGTGGATAGTCACAACTCCATACCTACTATTTAAAGGTAACCCTATTGGGGTGGCAATGGCCTTGGACACAGCATTCAGCACCACCTGCCACTCTCAGATGATCTGCGTCCCCCCACACCCCAACACTCCCACACCCCACCCCCGCCAACCCCATAGTCCTTTCTCTTCTACTCTGTCATCTTGCTATGTTGGCATGTTGCTGCTTGGATTTAGCTACTGTCTACTCTAGTCGTTTCAGGGGTTTGGTCGCCTGTACACATTGTTTCCTCGGAACAGTGAAACAGTGGTCCCAAGGACTTCCCCTTTTCATGGTGTCAAATGAACCATGAGTTAAGTCGTAAGCTGTTCAGGCTCACATTGGGTCCTGGTGTTTCTTTTCCAGATTTCTCCATTTTGTTTGTTTGCCAACTTATCTAGGAGCTCGGTGAAGCCAATCAGCTTCCACTGTTCTGAGAGCTTCTACATGAAAACCATTGTAGGGTATCTCAGCTGTGTGTTACCATTGCCTCTGTTACATAGCAACTCTAGGCTGGCCAGACAGGAGTACCAAAACTCTTCCCAATGGGATGCGCAAACCCTTGCTTTTCTCCCTGGAGTGTGATGGTTTTCCAGCCTAAATGCATTGTCCAAATTCCACACAGAGCCTAATGAAACCAGTAGGATGAAAGCAACTCAGAAGTAATTTCTTCTAGACCCACGGATTCTCAAAGAATCCCGGTGAGAGTAGCTTCTCAAGGTTAGGAAAGGTCCAGACTCCCGCCAAGGTCTAAGACTCCAAGCACACTGGAAACAGAAGGTGAAAACTTGATTTCAAGTGGGATACGCTTTTTTAAATATTTATGTTTCAAGAACTAATATCTGAAGCAATGCATTTTAAAATTTGTGCTTCTCATATCAAATGCTCAAGATTTTCAAATATTCATTCAAAATTCCCCATCGACCCGTTGCATAATGAATATATTCTTAGATTCTCCTCGTGGGTTCCTGTGTCTGTATAGCCTAATTTGGAGATGATCTCAAAAGTCTGAATCTGAAGTCCTTGAATGCAAGTGAGAACAAGGTCACATGGCCCTCCTCACACCCTCACAGACAATATGGGCCTCTATTCTGAGAAAATGACTGTGTGGCACCTACCTCAGCATCCAGAGCATACAACGTGCCAGCTCCAATGGCAATTACCTCTTGTTCTCATAACATTATAAAACAAATATGTAACTCACACCTAAAAGTTTGTGTTTAAACATCCATATCCCAGGGTGATCTCTCCATCCATTAACTTCTAATAATCGTTATTATGTTAAATATGGAGTCAATTGTGCCACTTATTTAACACCTGTCTACTTATGTTTGCTCTTTGTTTTTGCAAGTAACATTGAGAATTTAATTCCAGAGCAGAAATTCTTAGCCTGATATTATAAGCTCATGCCTCAGTGGCTCTCACCCTAAGGGTCGTGACCCCTATGGAATCACATATCAGATATTTACATTATAATTCATAACAGTAGCAAAATTACAGTTATCAGATAGCAACAAAATAATTTTATAGTTGGCGGTCACCACGACATGAGTGCTGTATTAAAGGGCTGCAGCCTTAGGAAGGTTGAGAACCACTGCCCTACAGGGATGAAGAATGCCATAAAATTCAACCCAAGATTGAGTATCTCTGCATGAGTTTAGCTTTTCCTTAGCATGGTATCAAAAGCACTTACAAGATTTTCGAAAGGACACACAGTCCCGAAATTAATAGTCATCTATGCCAACAACCGTGCACAGCCACCCTCAGTTGTGCATAGCCAAAGGACACCAAAGCGTTTTATGACAAAGTACAAGCTAGGAGGTCATCCAAGCAAGAAGTGCACGCAATCTGCTTGGTCACCATGTTCGATTCCTGGGGCTGCATTAACCAAGTGCTCAAACTAGAGGGTTTCAAACCACAGAAGCCTGGCCCCTAGTTCTGGATGTTGTGTGTCTGAAATCAGGTTGTCACCAGGGCCAAGTTCCTTCCAAAGCCTTAGGACTGGAGTGAGGAAGTGTGGAGCTCATTCTTCTCTCTTCCTGAGGCTAGTAGCCATCAAAGATGCCTTGTATGAAGAAACAAAACTATTCCGTGTTTCTGTCTTCATATGTCCATCTGCCTGTATGTTTTTGCATACACAGAGTATCCTAAGTGTACTCTTCCTACAAGAGTGACTGTCATGTTTCAGCCAGGAATTGCTTAAAGGGCTAATTGGGAAGCCATTAGCTAAGATGGCTGCCCCGTGCTTTTGCTATTCTATGTCAGAGACTGAAAACAACACATTGGAAGCAATAAAAATAAAACTTACACTTAACCAATCAGAAATCGACCGCTAACCTCCTCTAAATTGACTCTAAAACCACAGCATCCTTTAACCTGGTATGGGAGGTCCTTCTGTCTATGTGCTACATTTATTGGTTAATGAATAAAGAAACTGCCTTGGCCTGTTGATAGGGCAGAACTTAGGTAGGCAGGGAAAACTAAATGGCATGCTGGGAGAAAGGAGGCAGAGTCAGGAAGAAGCCATGGGGCTGCTGGAGACAGATGCCGGGAATTTTAGCCAGCAAGCCACAGCCACGTGGCAATACGCAGATTAATAGAGATGGGTTAAATTAAGAAGAATCAGCCAATAAGAAACTAGAGCCAATGGGCCAAGCAGTGGTTTCATTAATACAGTATCTGTGTGATTATTTCAGTTCTGGGCAGCCAGGATGAACAAGCGGTTCCTTGTAACATTAATTTATGAGATGCTTTCTCCCTCTTAGTTTTCCTTCATCCTCCCATTCGCCTGTGATTTGACACTGTCAGATTCATAGATAGCTGTTCAGATAAACTGTTGAAGATATTAATGCCCCTAAGTATACCAACACATTGGAAATCAAGAAGAGCTGGGCTTCTCTTTTCTACACAGTTCACATGATGGCAACAGAATGAAAATCATAAATAGGATCCCAAAAGATTATCTTTTAGCAAGCCCACTCTATTCCAATGAAACCTCATTGTGATAAATTTCACCAAATCAGAACTTATTCTGTGCTGTTGGGAGTAAGGATTTTAGCGTATCTAAAGCAGGGGATGTAATTCACCCATAACAGGCTCTATTCTTCCATCAATCTTGCTTCTTAAAAAAAAAAATGAAGAGACAACTAGCATGTTGGGTTGGTTTTTTGTTTGTTTGTTTGTTTGTTTGTTTGTTTTTTAATAGGCCTCCATCTTCACTCTTCACAAACCCTTTCTAACTATGAAAACATTGGCGATCAGATCGGGAAACATGTGCGGGAGTGCAACTCGTGCACACCAACTCAAAGACTAAATGCAAGTGTGCTCCACTGTAGCACCGCTCTTCTCTGACTGCTGAGCAGACTGGTACAGTAGCCAGGAGAGAAGTGTCATCTGCAGAGAGAAGATGCTCATGAACTAATATAGTGGGTCAGGCAGGATCACACACTTCATTTATCACCTTCAGGGACATAACCACGACAAGAACAACACTAAAGCAGACTTTTAAAAGAACCAAAAGTCTGAAAAGTTAGAGTCAAGTGCTTGAAGTTCTAAAATTGGTTTGATGATTTCTATTTTTACTCAGCTCATAAGATAACATTTTTCAATTTTAATATTCTGTCTTTTGGTTATTACAATTTCATATTAGAAAATGTGATTGTGTAAAATATGTGACATGGTACAATAATAACAGTCACCCTAAAAATGTAAATTTTTATGGATTATGAAAAAAGGAAGCACTCAAGCACAGATGGACTGTATGTCTACGTGTCCATAGATCACAGGTCAACTCTGGGGTGTGATTCACCAGAGATAGCACCGTGTTTTTTGAAGCAGAGGGTCTCTCTGAGACCTCAGGCTCACCAGTTACACCAGACTGGCTAGCCAGCAGACTCTAGGGATCAGCTTGTCACCCCTTCCCCAGTTCTGGAATTATGGGTGGGCACTGACACAGATGACGTTTCCTGTGGGCGCTGGGATCAAACTCGGGTTCCTCATGTTTGTACAGCAAACATGTACCAAGCTATTGACTAAGCCATCGCCTTACTCGCCCCCACGACAAACTTAAATGAAATCAACATTACTAATTATTTCATGTTAGGACAAAATATTAAATAGCTTAAGTTTTTTTAATTCCACAAACATTAGAAAGTTTTTATTCAGCTACTCTTTTTAAAAATCTATTTGTGACTCATTTCTAAGACCCTGCCCTACTGCAGTTACTTCCAATAAGCTTTTTGTGTTTGCCCTTCATATATGTGTGTGGGGTATGATTTTGTACTTAAGAGTCTCTCAACGCATTAGAAGGGATGAAGAGCTGAATTTTTCATTATATCTATGATCTACATATGGAATTAGAATAATCAATGAGATCTATAAAAATTGACGAACAGAACAAAGGACAACTTTATTTTACTTTATGTATATTACATCACAATCTATATAGACTAATCTTTCATGAGTCATGCAAGAAGCTATGTGGGACACTAGGAAGGGCACAGATCTGCATAGAGTTGGGTGTGGGAGCAGATGACTGGAGATGTCTACGTACTCACAACTAAAAGACGTAATCAAATATTTGAACACCTCCTAGACCTGCCTAGATAAACCTTGAAAGGAGCATCAACCAGCATGTCTGTTTCTCAGTCCCTGTGTGAGCTCAAGGAACACTCTATTTCATCTGCAATGTACATTCAGATTTTTATAGCCATACTTGCATTTTATTGAGCATTTTGAGATGAAGCAAGTTCTTAGCTCTAATGTATAACCAGCTCCAGAAAGCCACAGCAAAAGTTGACCAGAAAGGTAAATTTTGCCAGGCATTTGGCTCTCTATTCTGCCCTTCAAATATGTATTATTCTTCCAAATCTTATGCTTTATGTTGTTGAGAATAACTTTGCTATTTCAAAAATAACTTTAAATTGATAGATATTTTAAAAAGAAGGTGATACTACGGAAAGATGTCACCAAAAATTAGATATCTTATAAAGCACATACCTGACTTTATTCAAAACATGATGAGCTGGTCCACTAAATTCAGACAGAAAATGAAATTTTTAGTGTCTTGAAAACTAAAGTTCCAAATCACTGTAAGACTATCACCAATTCAGGCAAAGAGAAGAAATACCAATACAAGCTAAACTTTACTTTTTAGGTTTTAAATTATCTATTTCTTTTTTGAGATTATATTTATATCATTTCCCCTTCCCTTTTCTCTCTCTAGATCTTCCCATGCATCCTTCATTTCTCTCTTTCAGATTCATGAACTCTTGTCTTATTAATTGTTGTTACATACACACACACACACACACACACACACACACACACACACACAGATGCATATCCCAAATTACATAAGTACAACCTGATGAGTCTGTGTAATATTATTGTATGTATGTTTTCAGGGACGACCATTTGGCACTGGATAAGCAATCAATGCACTCCTCCCCATAGAAGACGGTCTCTCCCGCCCTCAGCATTCCTTAGTTCCCTGTAATTCCTTGGGTAGAGTTGAAGCCTTATGAGTTTTCCCCATCCACATAATCATGTCTATTGATTAAACTTTATTTTTAAATGGAAACTTAGCCATTGTTACATCATTATAAGAAAGAACAGACCAAACTCCAGAAGTGTGGTATTTTCCAGGCTCAAAACTCTTTACTGTCATAGAAGAAAGACATTTTTTTAAATCAATTGTATGACCAGTTTGCAATAAATTTTACTTAGAATTAGACATGACTTAATTTACCATGACTTCTGCATCTCCAGAAACCCGGTAGGCGCTTAGCTATTAAGATGAACTCAAGCATATAGCTCTTTTGTTAGCCATTAATGGCCCCATTCCGCCAAAACCTAATTCCCACAGCTGCCAACTACAGCACTTCACTTGTCTCCCGGATGCACTGCTGCCGCCTGATCGAGTCACAAGCCCTGAAACTCACCTTCAGCTAACAACCGTCACACAGAGCGGAGCCCTTAGCCCCCTGACAGGCAGATCAAATGCTCTAACCCAGTACAATAGAACCTAAAGAATGACTCACAAGCACTGTTATGTCAACAGAATGCCAATCCTACTATTGACATGATCACTAAGGGGTGGGAAAGCAAGCCAGTCCCCCTGAATCCTCTCATTCTAGAAAGCCAAACAGATACAAACCTGACGACAAGCAACTCCGCTCACGTTCATCTGATGTCTTGATGTGTTGGAGATTTTACGGAGATTATTATATTTGCTCATAACAGTATGGAAACTAGGGACTTACTATCATCAACTTCGTAAATGAGATCCCTGAAGGTCAGCAGAGTGAACTAACTTCAGTATCTCACAGTCACGACAGAGATTTGCACAGTCCCGCTCCAACCTTCTGCAGAAGAACATGGAATGACTTCATTCCCAAAACTCAAAGAACAGCAATATATGTTTTATGAAACCTATTCGTGCATAAATGCACACAGCCATTGATTGAAGATTCAAAATGAAGTACTCAGAGGCATTTACACGGTCTCTGATCACTCTAGAGGATACAGGGACAAAATAGTTCCTGTTTTGAACTGTAATTTCACTTTTTCTACAATTATTTTAGCAAATTGTTTTGACTGTGAAAACTAAAGCTACTTTAGTACTAAAAACAGAGTCAACATTATCAGTGGAAACGACGTTTCAACAAAGCTAGGGAAAAGAGAAACCCTGAGAGCCTAGAGGAAAAACTACGAGATAACTATTAAACATGGCACTACCTCTGAGTTCTATAGCTACATTTAAAATGGATCCTTGTATTATATTAGTTCTTGGGCTGCCATACAAAATCCCATAAGCTGAGGAACTGGCTTCTTACAGTAACAGAAATCTGTTTCCCACAGGTAGAGGGGTTGCAAAGTTCAAAATCAGGGCACTGGCACACTCAGTGTCCATTGAGACCCCTCCTTCATACATAGTGTTGTCACTGTGCCCTTGACAGTGGATGGGGCAAGAAAGCTTTCCGGGAACTCTTATATAAGGTCACTATGTTTTACGACTTAGTTACACATGCGCGCAAAGGCTCCACTGTCTACTACCCTCATTTTGAGATTTGGGACTTCCACATTTGAATTTTGAAGAGATACAAGTGTGTGTATTACACATATCTGTTGGAGAATGAAATATTTCTGAAAGGACGCTTTATTAATTTCTTCAGTAAGAGTCAGTGTTTTTATAATTCATGACCTAAAACACATTTATTATTAGGCCAGGCATGCTAGAAATAGATTCCATTCACCATAACAAATTAGTAATATTGCTGAGCAAGAATGAACATAAACTCCGACCCCTCCTTGTCACGTGCCAGGAGACCATATGTTCCCATGTCTGTATCTCTCAAAAGCACAGTACTCACTCTGTCAGCAGGCAAGAAAGAGGTTTGTAAATCTAAGAACAGTCTCCATGCTTCCCATGACCTGCTGAGTACATGCTTTCCTCCTGAAACCTCTGCCCTTTTAACTGATTGAAATCCATACCAGTTATAACTATAGGTATCATGTAGTATAACTCATTCCTATTTTAATAATCTTTTATACACCACTGTGTGCACACGATAACTTACTAAAACAGAATATGGAAATAAAAGTCAAGCACCTTGTATTTCTGTGTGGCCCTTGGCTTGGTTATGTTCATCTTGTTCCTTTGGTCATCAGCCTAGCGCTTGTCACCCTGAGCCATCTCTTCACCCCCATGCTAATCTTTCATGCACATGTGTACATGCATATATATTTATGGCTTGGGGGATGTTGGAGTTTTGTTACTCTTTTGTTTTGTTTCTCTGTTGCTCCCAGGGTGGGAATTTGGTGGCTCATCATTGGCGCATTGTGCTTTCTGTATGACCTGTGGATGGAGAGCACCTAGCTAGTGAGCAGTAATTCACGAGAAAGGGTGGGAGGTTCGAGTCATTCAGTGACTATCACGAGGGAAAGTCAGAAAAGGATGAACCAAGGATTTAATCATTTGCAGGGTACAACTGATCACATCAGCAAAGTGCAAATCTGTACTACAAGAGATGCCTGGAAAAGTGGAAAAGACAGGGCCACGGCTTATACTACTCCAGACCATTCATTAAGATCTCAAGTCCTTTATTCTCTAAAAAGAGAATCTGTACAATGTCAGGAAATAGTAAATACTAAATGGGGACATACACTGGCAATGTTGAAAAAATTGCTAATAGATACAAAAAAAAAAAAACCGGCAAGTTTTGAAGGGGAATAGGTGCTCTTTGGAATCACCTTGGAAGGAAGGGGTAATAGGGAAGGTATCACATGCAATATCACCCACCTGACAAGGTTTATTTTTGTCCCCTTGATAGGGACTATTTTATTCACTAGAAACATGATCTATCTCTATCACCCAGTAATCTTTAGACCTATTTATAAATATTGTACATTTCCCACTGCTACTGTTATGATTTATGTGTCCCTGCTCTAGACTGACCCAAACCATCTAAATCTTCTGTGCTTATACTCTTGCGTTTTAAGGTGATGGACAGAGAAGCAAAGGCCTTGTGCATACTGACCAAATGTTCCCTGCTGAGTAGATCTCCACCTCACAGTTTATTTTTTGAGATAGGATCTCACTTAGTTCCTTGAACATTTAATCCTCTTGCCTTTGCCTCTTAAGCAGTTAGGAACACAGTACAGCACACCATGTCTAGCTATACTATTTTTTTTATTTAGGAGTTTATATCCAAGCCATGGCTACTAAGCCACGGGACATCCTGCCCTTGCCCGGAAATAATTAACAGCGCTCCCTTTCTTCACTCCCTAGAGCGCTACACTAGGAGAATATGCTGAATTTAACAACCTGTTCCTGAAGGCTGGGGAACTCCAGAGGAATGATAACACGTGCAATCAGCTTCTAGAGCTCTCAAGGGTTTCTTGGTTGTTTCCATTCCCAGGAGTTTCTTCCTGACTGTTTTCCCTGCAGATCTCACACAGCTGTCTCTGGCAAAGCTCATCAACCCCAGCCCCACCCATCACCTCCTTCATCTTATTTCCAGTAACTCCACAGCTTCAGTCCCATCCAGAGAAGGCTGAACCACAATGAGCACTCTCAACCCTTTCTATCAAGCCTCTCCCATTAAGGGCTGACAGGCTTGCTCCTGGCCAAGGGATTTGACTTCCCTAAGTTAAAAGAGGCTTTGACATGTTTTGTTTTGTTTTGTTTTAAGGAGTTCAGCCATTGAGTCTGGATTTCCAACCCCATCAGGAGTCTAACTAGCCAGAGCTTTGAAAGTCCTTCCTGAACATGACTTTCTAGACAGCCATCCATTCACTACACAAATCCAGGAGGGGAGTTGAGGCAACCGCACATTTCCCCATTGCTGAGCAATGTTGGTTTTTCTCTTTTCCTGTATTAGCATATGCAACATTCATAAATTACATTCCAAAAACTATTCTAGTACAGAGGCAAAATGTGTTATTAACATATAGCAAATTTAATGTTATTTAATCACCAGTTTAGAAACACATTTTTTTTTCTGAGTATTTCTCGCAGCTAAGATAACAGACTTCAGGAGTTTCAAGCTTATTTTTTTTAATTGTTTGTATATATGTGTGTGCGCGAGCACAGGTGTGTGCATGCATGTGTGCATGGGTGTGCACTTCTGCCTGTACCTGCCTTCTGCACACAGGCCCTTTGTGGCCCCTGACAGCTCCAGCCTCTTCCTGCCTCACAGCCCTTACACCCTGAGCAGGTCTTGAGTTGACACAGAGTTGAGATTCCAGCCTCACTCAGAAACTGTGACTGTTTCTTCGTCCTTCCCATTTAAGACACTGCTGCAGAGGAAACAGGGAGGCCAGTGATTAAGCCCTCCAGCTATTAACTTCATAATCTGGCTGCTAAATCCTTTTAACGGCCCTGAGCTTCAACTCAGAGACATCCTTATTTCCAGCTGGGCTATCATCCCAGGCCATTTCCCTTTCTAAATTGCTGCTACCATTTCCCCCCACATGCCTGCCTATACAGGACCAGGTCGTAGTAAATCTACTTGCAGTATAAGGAACATCACACAGATAATGAATTTTATCAGTATCAGGTAATAACTGTCAATCATAGCCACTCCATTATCCTCACACTGGCTACATAAAATAAATTAACACATTTGCTAGTGTTCTCATAGATTGTGTTATTTTTATTATGGTTATTCTTGGGCTATGTATGAAGAAAGGACAGGGAAGAGCATGTAATTTCTTCTTTCATGAATATATATATATATATATATGATTATGTATTTGAAAAAATCCTAGATCATTTGGGTATTGCTATTGAGAAAGAGTCTAGTCTGAAAAGAGTCTGTGTTTAATGCTTTCTAAAGCAACTTTTCTCATAGAATTTCAAGCAGAAGAGCAAACCTCATTAGCGAGTCAGATATTAGAACTCTTGGAGGTTGTTAATTACAGGTAGTCCCTACCCACCAGCTTTGGACCCAACTTCCTGTTGCTTCCTAACACACCAATTTTAAGAAATGGAGCTATAAGTCTTCCCTCCTCGAGTTTCCATAGGAAAACATCAGCAATGCTCTTTAAGCGATGCTCTATATGAACGGGAAGATGGTGGGCGGCAGTGGGCTCTGTTGGCCCCAACAAGTCCCTTCCTTAGGGCAGTCACTTACAAGTCCTCACTTCGAAGCCTTCTTTTTCTTTTTGTCCTCCTTCTAGCTTCATTTTTTCAGTTATCAGTCAAAATTCTAACACCCTGGGCCTTACTCTTTAACACACAGAGAGAGAGAGAGAGAGAGAGAGAGAGAGAGAGAGAGAGAGAGAGAGAGAAAGAGAGAGAGAGAGAGACATGAACACATGATGCACACATGCACACACACACATGCACACACAGACCTGAACATACACATACATGCACTACAATTGATGCAGACCTCCACTTCAGAGTCTGCTTCCTCTTCTGACCTGGTGAACACAGCTAATGCTCACCCTTTTATCCATCTCCCTCCTCCTTGCAACTTTCATGATGTCCAGCTTGCCTCCTCTTTTATTTTTTTTTAATCAAACTTCAAAAATATTGCCCCCACGTTTCCTTCTGAGGCCATTTTTAAAACTTGTATTTTTAACATTCATCTATTTGTTGTGTGAAGGCATGTGGGAGACATGGTCCCAGCCTTCATCTTTAATCTGGCAGAGTGGGAGGGGAAGAGGTGACCTCCCACTTCTCTCCTTCACCACCTGAGGGGACGGTCCTGAGGTCACGGGAGTGGGAGAATTGACCCTGCCCCTCCCCAGCAGCAGAACTCAAAAGAGAAGGCCCTGCACCTCACCCAGGCAGCACAATAGAGCTGAAGCTCTTGGTGGGGGCACAGGTGAGCTGGCCAGGGGACATGAGAACAAGAGGACTAACCCTACCGCCCTCATCTGCCATGTGGTAGCATGGGTAAGAAAAAAGTCCTCTCCCCTCATTCCTTGCCATCTGCAGCAGATAAGATAACTGGCCCCAGGGCCATGAGAGTAGGAGAGCCAGCCCTGCACCTCACCAGCTGCAGCACATGGGAGAACAGGCCCTGCACCTCACTTGGGTAGCACCCTAGAGTTGACCCTGGTGACAGGGACACAGGTGGGTCAGGACTATGAGCATGAAAGCAGGAGAGCTGACCCCCTTACTCTCTCTCTCATGCCATGATGGGGCAAGGGTAAGGGAAATATGCCCTCCTCACACCCCTTGCCACCTGAGACAGGCAAGAGAGCTGGCCTCGGGGACATGAGAACAGAAGAGTTGTTCCTGCCTCTCACCAACTGCAGCCATTGGGAGAGCAGGCCCTACATCTCACCTGGACAAAACAATAGAGCTGGACCTGGTGGTGTCGTGCAGATGAGCCAGACCCAAGAATGTGAGAACAGAATTGGCCCCACTCTCTGTGTAGTGGGTGAGTGTAGCATGACGGCCGGCTTGTTGGGGTTTCTGTCCCGCCCGGGTACCTCACAACCGGCAAGCCCCAAAGAAAATTACACACAAAGATCTCTATAAGTTATAAAGCTGATTGGCCCATTAGGTCAGGTTACTTATTAGTTCTTATGACACATATTACCCCATTATTCTAATCTATCTTAGCCACATGGCTTGTTACCTTTTCCAGCTGTCAGCTTACATGTTGCCTCTTCGGTGGTCTGCGCAGGAGTCTCTGAGAGAGCTTCTGCTTCCAGAATACTCCCAGTCTCTTTGCTCCACCCCTACTTCCTGTCTGGCTTTCCCGCCTATACTGCCTGCCTGGCCAATCAGCATTTTATTAAAATATGATTGACAGAATACAGATAATTCTCCCACAACAGGTGAACTAGCTGGAGCAGTGCTGAAGAGCTTTCCCAGGGAATGATGAAGAGGGAAAACTGGTGGGCTGACCAACCCAGCTGTCACCCAGGCACAGAATCAGGACTACAAGTTAGCCCATCCCAATATCCACCTCATCTATGAACTGCTGGAGTGTGTGAGGGGCTGGGTCTGCAAATGCAAAGCTACAAGATCTCCACGATGCAGGACAACAACAGGATATTCCATAGGAGTCCCAGGGAGGGCCTGGTGTTGATAGTATAGCAGAAACCAGAGACCTTGAACCAGACCAATGACTTGTTGCAATGAACACTTACAAGCAAAGATGCATGGACTAAAGGGTACACTGTGTTGCTCACTGAGCCATACTAGAGCTTCCACAATGAGATCTTTCTTTCTTTCTGCTTATTTGTTTGTTTGTTTTGTTTTGTTTTGTTTGTTTGTTGGTGGTGGTAACAGTCTGGTTTCAATTTTTTAAATTTTTGAGGGGGAGAGGCTGCAAGGGCAGAGGTCAGATGAAGGGAAAGGGAGATAAGTGGAATCAGAATGCGTGATGTGGATTCAACAAAGAATCAAAAAAAGTTTAAAAAAAAAGAGTTGCTGCGGTCATGGTGTCTCTTCACAGTAATAGAAACTCTGACTAAGACATCCTATGTTCCCTGACCCTACATTTCTATTATTTTTTGATGTTTCTCATTTAAAAAAAAAAACACTAATTTTATTGAGTTAGTATAAAAAATTAATACAAGCATCTTTTAAACCTTTCAAAATTATTCTCTATTGAAAGGTACTTTTAGTATCTCGACATGATTCTTTTTACATCTAAATTTGATAAGAAAAAAATCCCCATATTATTAACTACATATGGCACATCCAAAGATTTTTAAAAAACAAAATCTACTGTTGTGAGGAAAGCCTTGGGAAGAAGGAAGGAAGGGACCTAGGGAGAGCGTTCTCTTTCTGCCTGACTGGAAGGAAGCAGCTTTTCTCTTTGAAAAGCAGATGAAGGTTAAGCCCGTAGGGAGGGCCCGCTGATGATTCTCTTTCATGAAGCAGACATATTAAACACATTTCCCCAGAGGAGCAGCATCGCCATTCCATTTCACGTTCAAGGTTGTGAAAACACTCCAAAAATAAATCTGAAGCGGAAGCAAAGGGAAGGAGAGGGAAAGGCATTTCTGACAACAAAATGATCATGAGGCAGCTCCAGGCTCCCCTAGCTCTGCAGAGAACCCCAGAGGACATAGCAGCTGAGTCTTCTTCCCTAAGGACCCGGACTGTTTGTAGTCGTTGTTCACTCAGAGGAAGGAAGAAGGCACAAGAGGGAAGGACATGCACCATAATCAAAGAAAATTAGTTTTGGAAAAAAAGCAAAGCCTAGTGTTTCTTGAGGGTTGCTGTCCTGGCCCTTGGCAAGTCATGTCAGAGTAAGCCTGAACTTTATTAGGACCTCAGTAGAAACCAGATACTCATGGTTTCAGAGGTGTCCATTCATGGCTGTCTGACTCCGTTGTTATGGGCCTGAGGTTAAGCTAAAACATCATGGCGAAAAGATACAGTAAGGAAAACTGCTCATCTCTGTGCAGACAGGAAGCAGAGAGGAGAGGGAGGGAGGAAGGGAGGGAGGGAGAAAGGGAGAGAGAGAGGGAAGGGCTTAAGACAAGAAATACTCTTTAAAGCTGTAGTTTCAACAGCCTAACCTCCAGCCAGGCCCCACGTACCTGAACATTTAGTATGAACTCATCAGTGATTAACCTGTTGATGAAATCAGCGCCCTCAGGGTTCAGTCGCCATCAAAAGGAAACATAGTCTTTAACACATGAGGTTTGATTTTGTGGGGTGCATCATGTTCAAACTGTAATACACACCAAGCCAAACAAGACCCTCCTTGATGGTGTCAATCACCGCTCAGTGATTCAGAGCAGCCCCACCCTTCCTTTGCCTGAAGCTTCATTGATAACGGTCCCTCTGTCTACTCCACTTCTGTCCAGCTGCACACCCTGACATCATCTGTGTTGTCTCAAAGGTTGTCCAGATAGCCTCCTGGCCCCCAACAACTTCCAAACTTCAGTCCCGTCTGCATCCCATTGCCAAGGCTAACTTGCAAAGCTGCCATTTATACAAACAACCTGTCCCATTGACTACTTTTTTCTGGCTATTGAATCAAATCACCTCACTCCACCAGTTCTTTCCCACTAATACAAACGGATACTTTGATTTCTGTTTATTCTGATAATAACAGTAGCAATAATAAAGTCCTGTTCTGTTAAGTATCTGTCCCCTCTAGCTACTGAGGTCTGTGCCTCTTTCTCTTCTCCTTCAATCGCTTGAGACCATAGTCTCTGTAGTGATTTCATTTTCCCAGCTCCTCCCCTCCCCTGCTTCCACTTTCAATCTATTCCATGTCGGGTTTATTTTCACCCCGCTGCTGTCGGTTACTCTGAGACCCACCCACCACACTGTCTATGACCTGCTGCTAGTCAGTGCCATGGCAGGGCTGGGGAGAGGGCTGCAAAAGCAGGAGGACCTGAGTTTGGATCTGCAGGACCCATGCAAAGCTGGGCATGATCATGATCATCTGTAATCCTAGCACTTCCATGAGGAGATAAGAGTCAGACACACGAGACTCCCGAGAACAGAGGTTCTCAACCTCTGGGTTAGAGGTCACAACCCATACACAGGGGTCACCTAAATTCATTAGAAAACACAGTTTATATTATGATTTATAACAGTAGCAAAATTGCAGTTATGCAGTAGCGACAAAAATAATTTTGTGATTGGGGCTGTCACCACAGCGTGAGGAACTGTATTAAAGGATCTCAGGGTTAGGAAGGTTGAGGACCACTGGTCTAGAAGCTTGTAGGTTAACTAGCTGTCATATGCAGTGGAGAGCAATGAGAGACACAGTCTTAAACTCAGTAGAAGGCCAGACTGACACCTAAGCTTGTTCACTGACCTCCACACATGTATCATAGTATCCACACCCACGGCCATGCACAGGAATAAACATATATATACTGCATACACAGGGCGATTCCTTTTAACAGCAGAGATATTCTTCTTTGAGATGTTATTTCAGCTTTAAACATGCCCTCGGGGCAATTTCCGACCTCTAGCTTCTGTGATTATATTCACCATTTGTCTTTTTTATTTTCCTTCATTTCTGCATTTCTTCTGAATTCCTTCTTTCTGCCCCTCAGTTATGACTGGCATACAAAATCACACACACACACACACACACACACACACACACACACTCACACTCACACACACCTCAAAAACATCCATGTGGCAAAGGCTTAGTCCCCAACACAATGCTTAAGGTGGAGTTCAAGAGAAGCAATTGCATAAGACTCCCCCTCGAACTGGTGGATTAATAATTGAATGGCAGTGTTGAAGGTGGTAGAAACTTCAAGAGGAGCAGTTGGAGGTCACCAGGAGCATGTGTTTGTGAGTTCTATCATATCCTTGTTTTTCTCCCCACCCCTGCCTCTCTTTGCCATGAGATCACAAAATGAGCAGCCTTCCCTCTATCAGCCCAGTCTGCCACTAGGATCTGCCTCAGTGCAGGCCCAGAAATAATAGAGCTGATGATTAGCTCAGAAAATGATCCCAGTTAAGTCCTTCCTTGCTTATTGGGTACCTTGTCACAACAATGAAGAGCACGCATGCGTGCACACACACACAGACACACACACACACACACACACACACACAGACACACACACACAGACACACACACACAGACACAGACACACACACACACACACACCCTCTGAACTTAGTCCTCCCTAGACTCTATCTTGAGTGCTGCTTTCAGTTTTCCTTGGACCCAACTCACCATCATCCCTTCAACATAGGAACCCTCAACAAATGTAGGACTTTTTTTTTTTTACTTGCTGGTGTTCAGAGCAGCTTAGCTTTGTCATACATTGCCCCAAGGTTCCCAAATATCAGTGAGGTACACCACCAGAGCCTAGAATCAACACCTATTGGTATATCCCCAACCTGTGACATCTCACTTCTTTCCTGGCATGACCCATCCCCCCCCCATAAGTCCCACAACACACAGCCCCACTTTCCCTATTCTGCACTCTGAAGAGCTTCCTCTTCCTGCTACACTCTCCACCACCGGCCCCCAGAATTACACTTTCACAAACCCATCCCCTATGCTCAAGCTCAAAGTGTGTCTCTCACAAAGACATACCTGGCTGCTCACAAGAACATCCGGACTGTCCTTGGACTTCTCTGTAGCTTACTCGGAGGCATGGGTTCATGGGCACTAGACGACTCATCCAGGATCGTTGTGTGAAACGAATTTGTGCACATGGGAAGAGAGGGGTGGCTGGAACTACCACGGGCATCATGCTGACAAGCACAACTGCAGAAACTTTCATGAGCTTCAAGAAATATCTGACAGCAACTGGTCCCCAACCACCTGTCTTTACCCTGTCCACACCACCATAAAGGTCAGAGTCCCAGAAATCACTACTCATTACCTCAAGCCAGTCCTCGGATGTGCCAGGATAGTCCCTGACAGTTTAGGAAAGGAACTCAGCCAATGACCTCCCCTTGAAAACCAACTGAGGAACGCACCGTTGAATGGATGAACAACAGCCACAGGGAAGTAAAGAAACAAAGGAAGACAGTCTATGCATATAATGACATGGGATAAAAAAGGAGTGAGAGGTTGATATGTGCCACCATATGAATCAACCTTGAAAACATTCTTATTAAAGAAGTCTGACACCAAAGAACTATTGTGTGATTCCATTTGCGGAGCTACCAGAACAGGCAAATTCATGGAGACAGGTTATCAGGCGACATGAACTAGGGGGAATTGCTGGATCGCAAGAATAAACTTTTTATCACAGATGCTGAAAACGGTTGGGGTTTGGATCGTGGCGGAAAGGATGCAATGAGGTGCTGGGAGTGGCTGGGGGGCGGGGAGGGGGGAGAAGCTCCTGGTTGCCATGCAAGGCTGACTACCTGAGTTCAGTCTCAGAATCCCACAGTGGGAGGAGAGGAGAACCAAGCACTGAAAGTTGTCCTCTGACCTCTGTGTGCTTGCAGTAGGAATGTGCAGACCTGCAATGCGTAGCAAAGACACACAGAGATGATGATATTGATGATGACGACAACAATGATAAAGAATGACAAGGAAGAGAAGAGGAAGGAAGAAGGGATGAAGGTTATTGTTATTCTTTTGGTCTGGTCCCTTTAAGGGGCAAGCCACGCCCACTCCCAGCGACTTCAACCTCTCTTCTGACCTCTGGTCGCCATCTTAACTCTTGGCGTGTGCACACGTGTTTTCTCCCCTCTCTCTCTTTTTCTATTTCTGCCTTTCTTTCTCTCCCTCTTCTTTAAGTAATAAATGTTTACCTTTATGTTTAGCCTTACATCTATTTACTATATCCTGTAAGCCTTTTATCCGCCACCTGGTCACCCGCCCGCCTGACTCTCCCTGCCGCATGGCTGGTACCAGCCTGTCCGGGACTCGCTCCCGCCAGCTCTACCTCTCTAGCCTGCACCGCTCTAGCCGTCTCTGCCTGGACTAGCGGCTGCGGTCACCCCAAATTATATTTTCTTAAAGAACAAAAGTTATGTCCTCCAATAAGCACATTCTAAAGAAAGCAAGCCTCATCTGCCTGACACTCTTCTTCACACGCTCCTGTAAGGACTGCGCACTAACAGGTGACCCAAGGCAGCTGAAAAGCAGAAGGGCTCGGGTTCGTTGTAGCACCATTGCCTTCCCTAGGTATTCCCTTCACCAGGTGCTTCCTCCGAAAACCAAAATAGACCAGACCCAGAAAATACGCTGGAGCATCCATCCCCACCGCCACGCACCTCTGGTGAGAGGGAGAATGCTGGTCCCAGGAGGCTTTCTTCTCTCTCCAGCAGTATGTCTTCTTAAGAATTTTTCCCCTCTAAGTTTAGCTACTCAAAGATGCAGCAGGAGCAAAATCAAATGCTTTGCAGGACTGTTATGCTACAGGGCAACTTGAAAGATGTTTGACACATGAAACGCTTATAACGGTGCCCGACACCAAAGAGCCCCTCAAAAGCTGTCGGCTGTTAATATTTTAATAGTTTCAATAATATATTTTATCACCATTACATCTTCCAGAAGTGGAGTTCAAAGAGATAGACTTTCAAACACTATCAAAAAATTTGAAATCTCTTCTGATTGATAAGTTCCCAAGAATAAGAAATTACAAATTTAGCAGAGGCTTGACAATAGTCTATCAGGATGATTATATAACTAATGGCTGACTGGCTTTGGCAGTCACAAAGAGGAACAGAGGCAAGGATCTAGAAGGCTCTCAATCTTTCTAATGCTGCGACCCTTTAATACATACAGTTCCTCATGCTGTTGGTGGCCCCCAACCATAAAGCTATTTTCATTGCTACTTCATAACTGTAATTTTGCTACCGTTAGGAATCATATCTGTAAATATCTGATATGCAGGTTATCTGATATTCAACCCTTGTGGGGTTACAACCCACAGGTTAAGAGAAAACTCTCAGCGAGTGAACCTGCAGGTTCAGTGCAATGGACACTCCAAGCCCCTCAGGCTGTTGCCTGCCTCAGCATTTCTGCAAAGCGGAGAAGCTGTGCCACAGAACTAAGGAGGACAGGCAGTCTCCAATAACACCTATGACACCTAATAGAGGCCACAGAAAACGAGGAAATGACCTTAATGCTGTCCTTGAGACTAAGCGGAAGGACACCTGTGAGCTACTTTCTCCTCGTGCAAAGGGGGGGGGGGGGGGGATTGATGACTCTTCTTCCTTCAGTCTCTCAGGACCAGGACGGTAGGACCTGCGGCTTTAAGCACAGATAATGACAGAACGTTAGAAGGGATGGGATGATTAGGTCAGCAGACCTGCAGCAGTATTCAAGAAGAGAACTGGAGGTAATTGGATCTTTAAAATGAGAAGCCTGCGACAGAAAAAGCAGGTACCGAACTGCTCCGCTCCGTGCTAAGCATTCAATTTGAGAACTTCACAGAGGAAATGAAGCTAAGCACACAAGCCCAGGCAAGAGTCCCTGTTAAGATTTGGTAAGGTGGGAGAGGTCACCTCTGTCTGCCAAAGACTCTCTGAGCAATCTCCCTCTCTACCGCCCCCGCCCAGTGTGTGTGTGTGTGTGTGTGTGTGTGTGTGTGTGTTGCTTTCTCTCTCTCCAGCTTGGATCTTCAGCACGTCTGTTTCAAGTTCCAAGACACAAGAAGTAACAAACAGAAAAACACAAGGGCTGGGAGGTGGCTTAGTAGGTAAGAGGGTTCACTGAACAAACATGAGGACCTGAGCTCACATCCCCAGCACCCACATTAAAACCCTGGTGTTGCCACACACGCCTGTAACCCTAGTACTGGGCAGGGCAGATCCAGGAGGATCACATGGGGCTTGTTGTCCAGTCAGCCTCGCAAAAAAAAAAAAAAAAAAAAAAAAAAAACAAGAAAGCAGGACAGTGAGTTCTGAGTTCCGTGAAAGCTGTGTCTCAAGGGAATAAGGCACAGTAATAAAGATATTTTACACCCTCCCCTGGCCTTTATACACACTCGTGTGCAAGCATGAATACAATACACAGTGCACCCCCTTTCGATAAGAGAACCACTAGGCATATAAAAGAGCAAGAGGATTTATTTGCCAAAGGACAGTGGAAAGGCAAAGTTGTATATTAATTTATTTATATCATATATATATATATATATATATATATATATATATATATATATTATTCCTTAATGTAGAAAAGAAAAAAAGAACAATTCTCTTCTTCCATTAAGCAGAAGAACAAGGATGTGCTAAGTCCTTGGCTGTGTTTCTTTGCTCACAGCGAGCACTCTGCTGAGTGAGGCCCATCTGAGGTCCTCACGGGACCCTGTGCTCACTGTCAGCAAGCTTCACTGGTTTTCTTAAACAAAATCAAACAAGAAAAACAAAATCAGTACAAAAACAATTCCCGGCTTCTTTGAAACTTCAGAGTTACAGAAAAGCACACACAACCAGAACCACATGGTTCTCTGAGCAAATGCAGATGTCATCAACTCTTTGTGTTTCATTTGTCAACAAGTTTTGGTCACTGATTCCTGGTCGTATCCATCCAACCAGAAAGCTCCAAGCACATGTTTAATTATCATCAACAGCCTGCTGCATATAAAACAGTTCTAGTTCTTTTATCAAAATCAATAGCTCTTAAGCAATCAAGACCTGAGATAATATAAAAATAGAAACACATGAACTGATTTTTTTTTTAAAGTTCAGAAACTGCTACACTGTGCGGACATCTTGCACTATACTGTAACTAACAAAGTGAACTTATATTTAACCATGGTTTCTTTTCCTTTAGTGACACCAGGAGGTCTCAAGAAAAGGACACCTCTATAAAACAGAGGTGATATATTTTCCAAAATTGATAGAGAGTGGTCTCTATTCCCAGCACGCCAACACTCAGCTCACTTAAATAATTTTATTGATTTAAAAAAAAAACTGAATGTGCATTGGAAAGCAGAAAGTGCATCTAGTAAATCTATCCACCAATATAAAATGTGTATATATATTGACACAGAAGTGGTATGTAAATATGTGAGTAAGGTGGTGTGTGTGTGTGTGTGTGTGTGTGTGTGTGTGTGTGTGTGTTTCCTCTCAAGTACCAGAGCCCCAGAGGTCAACATCAAATGTCTTCTTCAATCTCTCTCCACCTTCATTTTTGAGGCAGGGTATCTCACTAGCTCTGGCGCTCACCCATTTGGTCAGACTATCAGGCCAAGTCCCAGCATCCTCCAGTCTCTGCCTCCCCAGGGCTCAGATGACTGGCACTTACTGTACACCAAACTTTCTAATGGTTACCAATGCCCCTGTGTTTGCAAAGTGAGCGGTTTCCCAGCTGAGCCATCTCCAGGCCTCATAAGATGACTTTCTCAGGATATACTTTGAAACTTCCATTGTGGAAATGTGTTAATACTAATCTTTATTTTACTTGATATCTGCTCTCTGGAAAGTATGAGCTTTTGATCCTTACGGCAAAATATGCACACGGTGTATGTGATATTACTTTGGGATTTCACAGAAAAAAAATCCTATAATTAGGACAATTTCCTTCATTTTTATCCTACTTCCTGGACAATGTTAATTTGAACAGCTGCAGTTTCATCCACGAAGTCTTCTGAAAACAATACACAAACCTGGAGTTACAGACGGCTGTGGTGTGAGTGCTTAGAATTGAGTCCAAGTGCTCTGCAAAAGTAACGAGTACTCCTAAGCACCAAGCCGTCTCTCCAGTCCTCTACAGGACCCTCGTAAGCCTCACATTTTAGGATTATGTTCACAGATGAAGCTGATGGAATCACTCAATGCCAAAGAGAAAATGTTTTCCCTAGCTTGGAAAACCAAAATGATAATGGTAGTGCTGAATTCTAGGTACCCAAATTGGACCATGTTGAAAATGCTACGAAGTTAGTTTGCTTGAGGTATATGCAGGTTAGTGCTTTCATATTCGAGTTACTTAATTCTAAGGAAGGTTTCTTAGGAAATTTGTAAAATTCCTGTTTTTATAACCCCGTCCAAACATGGCAGAGGGTCTCACTTATAGGAAAGAAACAGGCTTCAAATTTGCTATGTTGTGAACCATGAAAAAGAACCTCTCTCCAAAGCAAATACATGGAAGCGGGGGCAGTGATCATTCACAATTGATGCTAAAACAAACCAAAGGCCAGATAAATGGTGACTTTTTATAGTACGATGGTCTTAAAGGTTTTATGGTTAGCTTGTTACATTTTAAAATGAGAATTTTTTTATAATTTACACCTGGTTTGATACCATGGAGACATTTGAGGAGCAGTGTAACACCAAGAGAACCACTCAGAATCAGCCAAAGCATGTTTCTATGAACGCCCTCTGTATTGCTACACTCATTGGTAAACATTTGATTTTTTTTAACCTTTAGAAATATGTGAAGTTAGAGCTGGAGAGATAGCAATACCCAAGTTTTAAAAAAAAAAAAAAATCTGGATGTAGTGATGCCCTTGTGATTCCAGTACCCAGGAGGCAGAGACAGGCTGATACCTGAGCTTCTTGAGAAAGCCACTATAACCTCCTTGGTGAGTTCTAGGCTAGAGAGACTCTTTAAAAAAAAATTTTTTTAAGGATGAGGAAGTGATGACACCTGAGGAATAATGGCACTCATGTTTGTCCTCTGGTCTCCATGCACATGCACATACATGTGTCCTTGCATACATATGAACAACTAAAAATAAGCCAAGTTAGTTAATACTTTCAAGACTGTCTCCATTGCTTTCCTAAATAGATTTAGGATGAAACCTCAGTTTACTGTGGGTTTCAGCCAGTGACATTAGTCCAGAGAAGAGATTTAAGATTCAGAAGCCAAATAACTCTGAGTAACTATATATTTAAAATATAAAATGCATATTCTATTAAAACCATTATTTCCTAATACTGATGTTATCCTAAAAGATAGTATTCTCCTCTTTGTTTTCCTGTTGAGGAAGCTAAGTCTTAGTGCAATGAAATGACTGTGTGATTCCTGAAATCACACAGCTCTTGGTCAGCAGAGTCAGAATCTGGATCTTTGCTCTCGCTGATGGGTCTCCGTGGCTGTACCATTGCTTGTACTGAGGCAGACCTCATCAAACCCTTAGCTACTTCTTCACTCTAACACAGGGGTGCATTTGAGAATTCAGTAGGATTTTACCGAAACTCCTACTTAATCTTGCTTATTCAATAGTGTGTCCAACCATCTGACATTGTGACATGATATGGTCACTTCAAAGTTCAATCCAGAAAACTTCATTATTGTGTTACCAAAAACAATGACTCAGAAAATCTCATAATATTTGTAGTAATAATGTGGGATTCCCCTCTGTATACTGTGAATATGTTTTATTACCATTGGTTAAAAAAGAAGCTCCTTTGCCCTATGGCAGGGCAGAATATAACCAGAATATTCCCTAAACTGAATGTAGGGAGAAAGAAGGTGGAGTCAGGCAGATGCTATGTGTCTACTCAAGATGCAAGATGTGAGGGAACAAACCACAAGCCCGTAGTAAAATATAAAATAATATAAATGGGTTAATTTAAGATGTAAGAGCTAGCTAGGAATATGCCTGCGCTGTTGGACTAACAGTGTTGTAATGGATATAGTTTTGTGTTATTATTCGGGTCTGGGTGGCCGGGAAACACAAGCACAGTCTCCATTTCCAGACTAAGTTCAGCATTTTGTGTTGAGCATGCAGACATTCTTGGCTACACACAGACTGTGAACCACAGGCTGGACCTGCCTGAGGGCTAAGAAGAAAGCTGAAATTAGCAGAAAGCTGTGGATGTTGTGCAGAAACAATACTCTTCTCATAGCCTACGCTGAAACCTATGTTTCTTTCCTAGGAGACAGGTGTCATACACTAGTCAGTAGTTAATTATCCCATCTGATTTTGAAGACAAGTCACCAAGTCCTATGTGCTTCAGATTCAGTGTGTTTTCAACTATAAAAAAATATGACATTCCCAGGAATGGAAATAAATACAGCACTGGCGTGAAGCAAGACCTCACTCACCTGAAGATGACCACAAGCAGCCCACTTGCAGGGAGCCAGTGACTTCACTGAATACAGGGTACGCTTCACTTGCTTGAAACATTAGGACTGGCAGTGTTTGGATTTCGGCTATTTTTCAGATTTTGAAATTCACAAACACACAATGAGGTATCCTGGGGATAAAAACATGAGTTCAACACGGTTCAACATGGAACTCATTCCTGTGTCACATGTAGACGGAAAGTAACTTTATCCCGTGTGCGCTGGCAGCCGCTTGTCACATGGTCATGTCAACCTCTTCACTTCTTCACTTATGGCACTGTTTAGCACCCCAAAAGGTTTCTAGAGTTTGAAGCATTTCACATTTCCAGTCTAAAGTTCACAGCCAATACCATGAAAGTTGTACCACAAAGTAATTGAGAATGTCTAGCAGAAAGTAGGGATGGCAGTCACCCAGAAAGGCTCCTCCAGCCTCCACAGTTTGTTTTTTTTTCTTAAACCCAGAGGGGTCTAAGGCCAAGGAAAAATGCAGACTCCCTGTCCAAAGGTGGCACAAGTTTCCAGAGAGTCACAGCAGAGTGTTAGACCAAATATGGAGCCTTCCCACAGCTGGTCCTAGATGACCACATCGGCCTCACATTCAATAACTTGGCCCTAATCTGTGCTCCTACAAACACGCAATGCTTTCTGGGAAAAGGACATTTTAATTCTTTTAATACTGTTTCTGATACTTCTTTTGCAGAGTATGTGAGTGTGTGTGTGTGTGTGTGTGTGTGTGTGTGTGTGTGTGTGTGTGCAGGCATGTATGTGTGTCCCGAGAGCACTGGAGTGTGCATGAAGGTACAAGTGTGCATATGTATTCATGCAACCCTGTCTCCATCCCCAACCCCCAAGATTAGGATTGTAAGTATGTCCCATGTCTGGTTTCCTATGTGAACCCAAAGAAAAACATATATTTATCCTCCTGGATATTGGAAGTAGACAAGATCGTTGGGAGCATGGGCGTGAGGGGGTTGAGGGGAAGGGGAGATGGGGAGAGAGAATGGAGAAAGGGAGGATTGGGGAGAGCTTGGGAGAATGGCATGGTTGAGATGGAGGAAGGGAGGATATGGGAGCAGGGAAGAAGGTATCTTAACTAAGGGAGCCATTTTAGAATTGGCAAGAGACTTGGCTCAAGAGGGTGTTCTCAGGTGTCCAGGGGATTTCCCCAGCTAGGTCCTTGAGCAGCAGAGGAGAGGGTGCCTGAACTGGCCTTCTCCCATAGCCACACTGATGAATATCTTGCATATCAACATAGAACCTTCATCTGGCGATGGATGGAGATAGAAACAGAGACTCACATTGGAGCAATGGACTGAGCTCCCATGGTCCAGATGAAGAGTAGAAGGAGAGAGAACATGAGCAAGGAAGTAAGGGCCGCAAGGGGTGTGTCCACCCACAGAGACGGTGGGACTGATCTAATGGGAACTCACCAAGGCCAGATGGACTGGAACTGAATGAGCATGTGATCAAACCGGACCCTCTGAATGTGGCTGACAATGAGGGCTGACTGAGAAGCCAATGATAATGACACCTGGTTTTGATTCTACTGCATGTACTGGCTTTTTGGGAGCCTAGTCTGTTTGGATGCACACCTTCCTAGACCTGGATGGAGGAGGAAGGGCCTTGAACTTCCCACAGGGCAGGGTACCCTGACTTCTCTTAGGACTGGAGAAGGAGGGGGAGGGGAGTGGGGAAGTGGGAGAGAAATGGGGGGCATGGGAGAGGCGTAAATTTTTAATAAATAAAAAAAAATGCTAACACAATATTCAGAAGTTGGTGATGCAGCATTTCTCCCTGAACTGAGATTTTTTTTTCCCTGAAACCTACCCCTTGAAGACAAAAAAAAAAAGAAAGAAAGAAAGAAAGAAAAGAAAGAAAAATCTTCCTTAAGGCCCAGCTTAATTTAAAATCCAGAGAATTCTCTAACTAGCCCAGTGTCTGCTTGCTTTCTCAACACTAAACACACTTTTAACCAAAGGTACTAGGGCAATATGGGCATTGATTCGCATCCGCTCCTGAGTTCAGAAAAAAAAACGCCACCGCGTGTACTTCAAGGGCTGGGTCCTCCCTGGGCTTCAAAGGTTCCCCGCCAGTAGCGCCCTGTGATCTTGGGCACCGTCTGTGCCTGGGAGAGAGATGTATTATTATCTGAGCTAGTGCTGAGGGGATTCCAGCAAGAAAGGAACCAACTCAATGGAGAAAGGTTAGACAGAAAACCTCCTGGCGACGAACTCACCGGTTCCCTCCCCCTCATTTGAAATTCATGAAGACGGAGCTAAGCTTTTGTTTTCCATCAGCGAGATGAGCCTTAATACACTCTTGCCAAAAGCAAGCTAACGCCGGGTAATTGTTTTTCATCTAAATTGCACGGCCAACCTGCTTAGTCTTCAAAGAACAGAGACGCTAAAGCTTTGATACTCAACTGCTGAGTGACAAAGGAGAGGGCACCGGGCCCACAGGCGTGACGAGAATTTTTAATCACCACCTATCTGTCTGTCAGTGAGCCCAGGAACTTGGGGCAGTGAGGGGGACGGGGTGGAGCAGGTTATTCGTAAGGTAGATAAAGCTCCACAATTCATTTGAAACCATCTCTCTATCTCTCTCTCTTTCTTTTTTATTAGGAGTGGGGGGGAAGTGATTTCGAGGGAATTAAAATTCCACAAGGTGTTTTTAATCTCTCTTCACTTCAGGGCCAGGTACCTCATGTAGCACGTTAAAGATTTCAAAGAATGAAAGGAAATGCCTAGAACACAAAAAGAGATCTCCATCTACAGAAGGCACCTACCTTTGTTTAAGAAAAAAGTAGGGATTTTTTTCCTCTATGTGCTCCACATCTAGACTGTCTGCAATCTTGATGTCATCGGATCATTCTTACAGTCATTTGCTCTGAATACCCTACATCCAATACAGAAACGGAGGCAAAAGCCATCAATATCTAACACTTCTTTCTATTTCAAACCTCCCTGTGTCAATACCTGAGTTCATTTAATTGCACATACCTGCGGGATTTGGGGGAGGTCTGTGTGACGCAAATGAGAATCATCCAAAGAAGCAGGTTGATTTCATCTGCTCCCACGACCACCTTTCAGAGGTAGAGATGCACAAAGGGCTCCCCGCTTTCTGTCATTGATCCCTAGGATTCACCGCCTAAGCACATGCCAAGACAAAAGATCTCATTCTGTTTATTGTGTTTGTTCTAGTTAGTTTAATTCTTTTTGCTTGATTTAAACTTCTATTTTCTAATTAACATTCCTGAGCACCGCCAAGACTACAAACACCTTTGCCTGAACTTAGAAAATGTGGGTATAAACTAAATTACACTGCCAGTAAATAGTACGACTGTCCTGTACCTCTACAGCATCCAGTTTGCTACCCTGGGCAGCCTGACAGCAGAGATATTGCCCAGCATTCTGTCAAGTGAGAGGAAGGAGGTCAGGGAAGCCAGAATGAGGGGGAAAATGTCAACTCCCTAGCTCAATGACGAAGGCCAGTCACCTAAACATGAGGGTCTCCGTGCTAGCTGTAGGTGACAACCTTGGGTCATCTCTAATGTCATTCTTCCAGAATTACAATCTGTCATTTCAATCCCTCTGCTTTCCTTTTTATTTGACAATTGCATACAGGTAGAGACGAAATCTAAATTTTTGGTTATTCTCATGCCTGGATTACCCTCTCTTATACCTGTTCTCTGTTGATGGAATCATTCCCCCCACACACAAAGCACTTCCTATGTTGATGTCTGCCCCTCGTCCTACACCCTACCACCACCACTAAATATGAATAAGGTGACTTCCATGAACATGACTGAAGGGTTGGGCACAGGAACAAGAGCAACGGAAGAAAATGACACCCTGTTTCTCAACACCCATTAACTACCCATAATCCCTCAGTGAGAGAGATGACCTCATGCATCCCCATGCTTGGTAAAATCATGATGGACCCAATCTTGTATAGATTACTGCAGATGCAAAGAGTCCATTGAAGCACGATTTCTTCGGGCAGCCTTTATTTATTAAGCAACAAATGAAATGCCACTACAGTCCGTGGCAGGTAGACAGATATTTTTTCCCAGTCTCGGCCACCAGTTCTAAATAACCAACGCAGAGGTTCAATATTACTTATAAAGGCTCAGGCTTGTTACTAGCTAACTCTTACATTTAAATTGACCCACATACCTTATCTATGTTTTGCCACTGACTTGGTAGCTTGTCTCAGTGTGACGTGACCACCTTGCTCTCTCTGCATCTGCTGGTAACTCTCTGACTCTGCCTTCCTTCTTCCCAGCATTCTCAGTTTGACTTCCCTGCCTAATTTCCTGCCTGGCTACCAGCCCATCAGCTTTTCACTAACTGATGAGAGTAATATATATATTCACAATATACAGGATTATTCCACAGCAATGACAGGGTCTCACACAGCCCTAGCTGGTCTTGAACTCATTATGTAGACAAAACCGACCTTGAACTTCTGATCTTTCTACCCTTTGTCTCCCAAAAGTTGAGATTACAGGCACATGCCCTGGTCCACACAATACTGTCTCTCAAACATTTGTGTTAGGCAAGCACTGTCCACTGAGCCACACCCTCAGCCTCTGTATGTTCCTCCTGAAGAGAAAATTCATTCAGTTTAAGAACTGCTGGGACTGTCTTCCTTTTGTGAATGGAGAATGCAGACGGAATAACATGAAGCCCTTAGGTACACTTTGGGGAGTCCGAGATGGTAGAGAGCTGCCTGCCCATCCCAGGGAGCCAACATTGTACCGCTTGCGTATTTTCACATCCAACCACGTGGTGACCAGGTCCCACTTCTGGTATTTTGTACTGCAGTTGAAGATGCAGTCGTCAGGGTGAGATAGTGGACTGCCAGCCAGTGTTTGGGAAGCAGCTACTGAATGTGAAGAGCTATGGCATCTGCCCTACCAGTACCAACACAACGTGTACCACAAGTACCAGGACCTGACCAGGGTTGGCGCTGTCACAAAGTGCTGTCGCGACACAGGTCCCAAGCACTGTGCTGGCGAGCCTTCCTCCGTCCGAACCATGAAGGCATAAGAGACTGCAGTGGGCAAGTGCAGACAGAAGGCTATCAAATTCCACGACTCCTAGGTCAAGTTCCCATTGCCCCACCTTGACAATGCTTCACCACCGAGAGGCCCAATAACTTCTTCTGGGACCGGAGATCCACTAAATGAAACTCCAGAGTTTAAAAAGAAGAAAAAAAGGCAATATAAACTCTCTGAAGTTAAATCTGGTAAAGAGCTAACTGAACTGTGCCTATGAATAACGTAGATGGCCTAGCCAAAGTAGTGGTGTTACGTTGGGTACAAAATATAACTTGCTGTCTATACTCGGATCCTTAGTTGTTTAGCTGTAAACTGAAGAGAGAGATTTCACATTATGAATACTCACCTCAGGCCCACTACTGAACAGTTTTAATTTTTTTTTTATCACTTTTTAGGTAAGACCAGCAATCTACCAAAGTGGCCAGGATGGCTCATGTATGCTGCTATACCGCCTCCACCTAGCCCTCACAACGCATTGAGAAATGTTACAAGAAGTTTTGAAGAAACGTGATGCCGCAGCCATTAAGACTCATGCATTTTTCAGATGAACAACTCAGCTTGCATCAAATCAGGAAGTGGAAGCTCGTGAATGTAGTTCCAAACAACTCAACACAAATAAAATTTATTTGAGTAGCACGAATTTTTGTGAGGTGCCCCATAGCTTTGGACGCAGCTTGATGCAAATATGTCATGTTGCCAAGCCTAATCCAATCTTTCTTCCACCTGCTGGCTTTTTTCCCTCAGATGTCCCCTGAAAACTTGTCTATGGAGACAAGTTTTCGAATACAGTGGCAAAGAGGACCCTATGGAAGCTCTGATTTTAACTGAAGACCAAGCAAGAAAAGACCAGATACCAACTGCGAACTATGATCTTAAGGTTATAGTTTCTGCCTATTTTTATAGCAAAATAGAGTAAATTAGGAGTCGAGCTACTATAGCCTAGTGGTTAGGGAGCCAAGATGAAAATTCCCAGCCACTGTGGTCGTGATAGCACTATGGGGGCAGAGCCTCTGTTCAGTCTCCACGAAGATAAACTATTTCACGCGATTTTTAATGAGTATAATTCACAAATCCCCCTGTTTTGCCCCAGTTTGCCGAAAGACAAATTGACCCGAGTTTGATAAGTACAAGAAAAGGAGAGTGTTTGGAAACCCAGTCCTGCCATTCCTACCCGAGTGCTTCAGAATTCCTTCAAATCCTGTTACACCACCCACAAAATGAGTGTGCAGAGCAGAGCGGTCCTCAGGCTCCTTCCAAGGGCTGAACTGTGATGGGTCCGTGTAGTGATGTCTTTGCTGACAGCGCCCTGTGTAGAGGTTGTTTGTCTGCTTGTTCTTAGGTTAGCTTGGACTATTTTCCCCCAACCAGGGATATCTATGCCCTAGAACCCAGAAGATCACTGACCACCAGGTAAGTCTGCAAGTGATGAAAGCATTCGGTTTTGTAGAAGGCAAGTAGGAAAGCTAGTAAGTCATTATCCTGAATACACTGACTTCTGCAGACGAACCAGCAAGCAGGCAGGAAGCAGCCCAGCCCAGCTTCAGAAGGAACCAAGTGTCCAGGTATTGATCTCCCATCCTCCTGGGTCACAGAAATACCAGTGTACATTAAGTAGGGGAAGGACGAAAAGATGACATTAATTCAAATGGCTAAATCAATATTTAACAACACGGGGAGTAGTGGTTGACCTTAAATGCACCCTTAATCAGACAAAGGTGAGCCAGGCCAGCCTCCAGCCTATGTCATTCAGAGATGAATTAACGCGGAAGAGATACGTTAAGAAGTCCTGCTAGTGTAGGTGCCTGTGCACCTCACTCCCACTGCAAGGAGAAGGTCACAGCTGCCCTCCTAACAAAGACAACTGGAACTTTATTCATGTGGTGCAGGTCTTCGTTTGTCACCTCTCTCCTTACCTCTGGGCTTCAACAGCTTTGGTCTCCACACACTGAACAGCCAGAAAAGCATGTCTGCCATCACTTCACCAGCAAATGATTAGTAAATTATCAGCGAGAGCCCTGCACCCTCAAGCAAGGTCTCCATAAACAAGTGTAGATGCTACCCGTTGCCGCCCAGCCTGCCGTTGCCGCCCAGCCTGCCGCTCCATGGCATCTTTCTCATGTATTTGCACATAAGCATATTGTCCATACTGTGCTCGCGTGGATGATCACTGTGGGAAGATCAGCTACATTAAAGGGAATGCGGAGAGGAGGGGGAAAAATCGAGGCAGTCTCTTCAGGATTCCAGGGAAGCATTGCAGATGGGGTGCGGTCTCAGCCTCCCAGGTGTGAGACTGTTTTAAATTGCCTGGCTGGTCATAAAATACCTTAAGCTCGGCCGCATTTTAGTTTCCACTACTAAGGAATTGATGGTAGCTCCGAGAAAAAGGTCAGGGTAAGACTATTTCAATAGACTGCAGGCAGCGGCCGGCTCTGTGGAGTTCACAAAGAGCTCAGGAGAGTTTACAGGATTCCGTGACCTAAACAAGCCAAGTGTCGCTGGTGCCTTCCCTTTGCCTCCCAGTTTGGCTGCAAGGACAAACGTGTGATAATTAGAAAGCTCTCCTGAAATGCTTCCCTTTGATTTGTTATTGGGTTGTAGCTACTGCTCCTCCGCAGCCTTGCCTCTCTCAGGGCTGTCTGCTGGTTACCATGGTGATGCGGTTCAATGTATCCTACGAGCTAAATCAGCATTCTGCCACATCCAGGCTTCTGAGAATTGGGCAGCAAGTGTTGAGGTTGAATGTAAAAGCAATTGCTTGAAAATATGATCATACACTTGAAGGGGAATGGGAGACAGTCCACAGAAAAAGATCACAGTTTCTTTGTCATCGAGGTATGGAATAAATATCTGATCTCCCACAGGGCCAAGCAGAAAAGCTCTGGGCAGGGAGAGAGAACTGGCAATGTGACAGGCTCTTTAGCTGATACACCGACATAAAAGGAAGTTGTTTGTGACTTGCCGATAGCCTAGAAAAGCACAGCTTCTGGGAGTTCCCTCTGCCCAGGGAATCCCACAGACAAACCAGTAGGCATGCTCTCCTTTTCACACAGCCTCGATCGAAATATTTACCGAGTTCAAGACCCCCCCACGGTAAATGAAACAAAGCTGTCGTCACAGACGCCATGATATTGGGTTTGGAAAGTCTTAAGACATTCTCCAACAAAAGCATTGCAACGACTAAATTCATCCCAAACTCTACAGATACACAAGAGTAAAATTATGAAGATGATCTCTGTGTACAATTGTCCCAAAAGGAAGTACATTTTGATAAATGTAACAAAAGAAATAACAATGGGGTCTGGGGAGATGGCTCAATGTTTGTTAAAGTGTTTGTCCCACAGCATGAGGACCAAAGTTGGGGTCCCCAAAGCCCACATAAATACCAAACAGATATGGTGGTCTGGATGTAATTCATCCTAGGAAGACAGAAGAGGGAATCTTCTGAGGGAACTGACTAGTAAGACCAGCCATATCCCGCATTGGTAATTTCTGGGCTTGAACAAGAGGCTCATCTTCTCTAAATAAGGTGGAAGAGTAATCAAAATTGATTCTTAACATCAACCGCCTGATCCCATGCATGCATACCAATACACATGTGTGCCCATACATCAACTTCCAGCTCCCACGCATACATAACAATACACATGTGTGCCCACACATCAATCGCCAGCTCCCATGCAAGCATACCAATATACATGTAGGTCCATACATCAACCTCCAGCTCCAATGCATACATAACAATACACATGAGTGCCCACACATCAACCTCCAGCTCTCAAGCATACATACCCAAACACATGTGTACCCACACATTCAGCTCCCATGCATGCATAACAATACACATGTGTGCCCACACATAGGCAAACATGCTACACAGAAACAGAAGAAAAAAATGAAATTAACATGACCATTGAGAAAAACTGAATGCATAAGTGGAAGGAATTCCATGGTTGTGTATCAGAAGGGTTAATAGCAAATTAAACATTAATTCCCCCAAATTAATGAGTATAGCAATGCCCACCAAAAGCCTAGCTGCCTTTTGGGAAGAAATTGAGAAGCTGATTTTAAAAGCTATATGCAAATGCAAGGGACCTAAAACAGCCTAAACTAGAAACGTAGTTGAATTAGTAGGATGATCTCCTATTATGTATGGAGCTCTGGGTTCAGTTCTTACCACAGAAAGTGGAAAAGTGATATCCAACTGTAACTTCAGCACTGGGGAGGTAGAGGTAGGAGAAACAGGAGTTCAAGTTTAGCCTGCACATAAGGTTCAAGGCTAGCCTGGGCTACATAAGATACTGTCTAAAAAAAAAAAAACAAGAAGAATAAAAACATTTATACTTTCAAATTATGACTATACAGTACCAAAAAGGCTGCAGTAATCAAGGCAGTGTAGCAGTGAATCACTGGCACTAGGACAGACAGGCAGACGTTACAGGAGAGTTCAGAAGTCAGTTCTTTCCTTAGAGTTCATTGATACTTTTAAAAGAAACTAAAATCAACGGAAGAAGTACAGGCAGTATGCAGCCTTGTTTAGCCTGTAACTTGCTGGGAAGACCAGATTGGCCTCAAACTCACAGGGATCTACCTGCCTCTGCCTTATGAATATCCTGATCAAAGGTGTGCAGCACCACGCCCAGCAAGATCAGCCTTTTCAGTGGATCGTGCTGAACCAAACAGACAGCCATCGTTTTTAAAAGTGAATTTAGACCCCTATTTTAAACCATTGACAAAAATAATGAAAAGTAGTTCAAAAACCTAAATTAAGAATTTAAACCTTCTTAGGAGAAAGTATGGAGATTCCATCCCTCTGAATTAAATAATGATTTCTATAAAACGATACTAAAAACAGAAAGGGCAGATTGAGAGAGGATAAATTGGTTGTCCAAAGTGGGAGCATTTATGTTTTGAAGCATGCCATTAAGAAAGTGAAATGACAACCTGGGTGTGGTGGCCTGTGTCTGTAACTCCAGAGCTCAGAAGGCCGAAGCAGAAGGATGGCTAGTCTGAGAGCAGCCTGCGTTATGTATCAAGGGTTGGGGGCTGAATTAAGTGAAAAGACAACCTATAGATAGAATGGGAGAAAGTATTCATAATCACTTGAATACTGTAAAAATTTCTATGCAATGTAACACCAAAAAGACATAAATAGATAAAAGATTTGAATAGAAATTTCCTCAAAGAAGATATGCAAATACCCAACAAAGACATAGCAAGAGGTTCAACATTGTCAGCTACTGGGGAAAATAGACAAAAAACACAATAGCTACAATCCAGAACAATGACAAGTTTCACATAGCAAAGCAGAGCTTCATGCATTGCTAGTAGGGCCTGAAAAACATGGTAGTCAGTTTGCACAACAGTTTGGCAGTTTCTTAAAATGCTAACCATGCAGTTAGCATGTGTTCCGACCGTTTTACTTCTAGCAGAAGTGAATGTTTAAGAACATTTAAAAAATGTACACCAATGTTCACTGTCGTGTAAGTGCCAAAGAAGAAATAGCACTTATGTCTGCCTGATTGATGGACAGATAGGCATTACTTGGTATACCCATATACTGGACTATTACTAGATAGGAAAGGAGTGAATTTTAGTATGTTGCAAAGATATTATGCTAAATGAGACACTTCTAGAGATTGGATCTGGAATATCCCACTGAAATTTGCCAGAACCTTTAAGAGGCGGGCCTTTCTCTAATCTGTTTTCTGTTGCTGTTATAGACACCATGAGCAAAACAACTTGGAGCCACGGAGCTCTTGTTTCGCCTTACAGGTTACAGACCGCCACAGAAGGAAGTCAGGGCAGGATCTCAAGCAAGAACCGGAAGGTAGAAACTGAAGCAGAGAGCACGGAGGAATGCCGTGTACTGGCTTGACTCCAGGCTCACAAACACCTACCTTTCATGGACTGCTCAGACCCACCTGCCCATAATGGACTGGATACCCCTACCTCAATAGCAATCAAGAAAATACAGAAATGCACTCCCCAAACATGTCCACAGGCAATCTGATAGAAACAATTGTTTGAGACTCCTCTTCCAAGTGTGGCTAGTTGACAACCAAGATTAGCCATCCCAGGCCTGATGGGAAGTTTCCAGGCCATTGGATATGTGCCCTTGAAGGGGACAAGAAGACTCAACTCTTTCTCCTTCCTCTCTCTCTCACTGGCTGTCACATCACACATGCCCACCACCACAGGCCCCAAACAACAGAGCCAACCAACCATGGGACTCAAACCTTTAAAAACGCCCAAGGCAAAAGAATCCTTTACATATTTTGTAAGCAAGTTGATTACCTCAAATATTTGTTGGAAGGACAGAAAATTGACAAACTCAGACATGTTAGGCAGTGCAGAAAGGAAGCTAGTGGTTTTGGGGAGGTAGGGAGCAAGAAAGGAAAACTTTTATCTGCTAATGGATTATTGCATTTCTTGAAGGTGGAGAACACGGGAATGAAACGTCTCAAAACCAGACATGTTGATGGTGATGGTTGCACAGCTCTGAATGGATGAACAGCTCAGAACTGCATCCTCTCCGAGGTGAGTTGTATAAGGTGTACCCTAATGACATCATTAAAGTCAAATGGGCTTCCACTTACGCTTCAGTAGTTTCAGGGAACCACATCAACTGGAAAAGGCTTGTGATATTAGTTCATCTCAGAGCATGGAAGGAATACAAAGAGGGAATCTGCTTGTTTGCAACTCAAATATATTCGAATGCCAGAAACCTCGAGGACTTTGTTTCTGTCCAACAGCTTATAAATAGTTCTTTTCTGCCAACTTCTCATTTCTCTTCTACCGTAATAGTGTCCACATCTTCAAGAATAGAAACGGTTCCCCCTCTGTTGGACTTTCCACACAGGATAATGGGTGCATCATTTGAGAGTTGCTTAGACTAAGTCGTTTAAAGGTGAGGTGCTCTTGGAAGTGTTTCCAAATAACAGCCTAGCTCTGAACAGGCTTTGGATTTCAGAAAGAAACAAACTGAAATCTAAGTTTCTGAATCAAAAGACTTTTCTGTGTTGTCTTGTTGGGAACATGAATGTTCTTGTGCCCACGAATCTCCCAGGAAACCAAAAATGTTAAATACCCAGGATTTTCCTTTCAAAGGGAGTGACTTATAACCTCTTTTCCAGAAGGCTGGTAATTGGAGGTAATTCATAGCCTGGTGATCTGCATTATCTGTTGGACCAGGTCCTATCAAACTTCTACAACCAGGACCAAAGGTGGCTTGTAATCTAAATGGCCCTTATATTACCTGTACATCCAAGGGCTCATCCAAGCTCCCACAGTCAGGACCAGAGATACCTAATAGTCTAAAAGACCCTTACATTATCTGTATAGCAAGCAGCCCCCCAAGTCCCCACAACCAGAACCAGAGGTGACTAATAACCCAAATGACCTCTATGCTATATGCATAACAGAGACAGACCAGTTCCCTCCTTAGGTTCTTCAGTTAGCACAGGAAACATACCTCTAGAACCCATCTTCTTGGAAGAAATGACATGTACTTTGAGTTAAATTTCAGTGTAAGTATTTACATTGTGTACCAGGGACTGTATTACACCAGGAAAAAAAATCCCAAATTATGTTGTGTCTAAATATTCTGGCAATAAATTGCCTAGCATCAGATTCTCCAAAAGTTTGCTCCAGCCTGGCAAACTAAGTCAGGCTGAACTGAGTTTGCTTTTTCAGTTCTTCATGAATCATTCTGCTGTGACATCTACAGGGACCCCTCATTGTCTAAACAAACATTCATCTGACATCAGTAATTACAGGCTTGAATTTCCACAACGTCTAAGCATGGTCCCTGGAAAGGGGAGCTTGAAGGGTCTAAAGAGAATGGGAAGCGTGCCCCCTATATTAAAGGGGCGGCTACTACTAGTCATAGCAGATGGTTTACCCTGCAGAAGTATCAGTTCAGAGCCACCAATTTAGTTTATAAGCTACCAGTTCAGAGATTTAGGTAAGAAACCTAATGTTTAAAAAACTACAAGTGTTTTAAGGCACAGAAGTAATCAAAAGCTACCTACAAACGCCAAATCCAACTGTCTTTAATTTTACATCTCTAGTATACACACCCCACTGTGCCAAAAATTCAGCCCTATATCTATATCAACACTATATCTTTCTTTTTGGAAAGCGGTAGAAGGGGGTTTGAGACAGGGTTTCTCTGTGTAGCACTGGCTGTCCTGGAACTCGTTTTGTAGATTAGAGACCAAGCTGACCTTAAATTCACAGAGATCCTCCTGCCACTGCCTCCATAGTGCCAGGATTAAAAGCGGGCACCACCACACCCAGCTCAGATCTTACTTTTGTTATTTGTGTCCACTATGCAGATGTAAACATGTATTGGCATAAAAGTTAAAATAACATAGCTTTTAGTTTTTGATTCAGATTCTAAAAGAATTGCTGAAGTAGATAAAAATTAAAACAAAATAGAGACTGATAAGCAGGGAGATGTTCCTGATACTGTTAGTATTCATAACTAGATATTGTGGAAAATGCCAAAGTCATTGAGATTAATTGCATTTTATAAATCATCACATGGAACATAGAGAAACCGTTGAATTTTAATAGTACAGGAAAATATAATGCATTGCTGAATGAATAAAATCAGATACAAGAAACACAATGTGTTCTCAATTACTTGAGCAGTTAAGATATTTGTGTACTAGGGCTAATACGTGAGAACATGTGTATGCAAGGGTGTGTACGCAGGCCTGAGCAGGATGTCAGGTGGCTCCGTACTATATTCCCTTGAGACAGGGTCTCTCGCTGCACCTGGAGGTAGGCTGATGGCAAGCAAGACCTAGGGATTCTCCTGCCTCTGCCTCCCACTATGTGAGTGCTGGGGGTTTTGGATTTAGGTTCTCACATGTGCATAGCAAACACTCTTACCCACTGAGACATCTCCCCAGATCCAACTGCACATTTAAAAATAAATAGATGGAAGTTATGCTAAATGTTGAAACACAGTCAAAGATTACTTATTGTAATTTTCCCCTAATTTATTTCCAGATTTCTTATAATGACTAAAACTCAATAACTACTACACTGTTTTTATCTTGCTGGTAATGATGTCTAAAATAATCAGAAATTATCATTATCATAGTTTCACATTCATTAATAAACCTGGCTAACAGTTGAAGAAGTCACAAGGGTAATATGGTCATGTAAGTCGTGCACATAGACCATAAACAGCATGTAAATTATGTATTTTTCCTTTATCACAATTATGTCATTAACCTAGTAACCCCTACTAGAAATGTAGACCTGGTCACTAGAAGTGGAAGTAGAAATGAGTTCATACAAAATGGAAAACAAAATGTCACTAGGAACTCAAATCAAGATCAGTAGGTCTACAGACATTTCAGCATATAGAGTATTTTACAAACAAGACCCAATATTTGCCAAATTAAGTCACTCTGAGATACTGGTTAACTATAAAAATAATAAAATAAAACAAAAAAACACCACAAAATGGCTATGTGTAATCCAGAGGGTCACCATTTCACTCCTTCCCAAGAAATACCACTGTGTTATTCTAAATACAACTAAAAGTTAATGGCATTAAGGGACTTCAACTTCCACTAACACTGTGGCATAAAGGCTAGTAGAGGTTTTCTATAAAAATCCAGATAATATGTTTTGCTTCGTAGGCTATATGGTCTCTAATATAACTACTCAGATTTTTAAACACAGAAACAGGCATGTTGGGAGAAAGAAGGGCAATAGCAAGACTGGGGATGAGAGGTAAGGGATATATGAGGATCAAAATACAATATGTACTTGAATGGAAATGTTGTAAGGAAATAATTATTATGTATAAGTAATATGCACTAATAAAAAATTTACACCCTAAAATACCTTTGTGTGCATACAATTATTACATACAGGGTTGTTTATATAACATGAGAAACTAAAGCAAACAAAAAGATCCCACTCAAATAAATGGCTTTATTTGAGATAATATTTATGCTTTTAAAAAAAGGGGGGGTTTATCTTTGGAAAATAAGAACATGTTGTCCCTTGGAAAATAAGAACATGAAGTCCCTAGGCAAATCCAGCCTTGACTGTACAAAATCCATTCTAGTTTGCATGCGGTTCCTTTTCCTGCCTTGATTCTACAGATGCAAAGTCGAAACCCTTTCTCGTCTTCCTTCTTAGGTAGTGGCCACACAACCTAGTTCTAGTCAATGTTCTCTCTCCTGCCTGGTTTCATGTGTCAACTTGAGACAGGCTAGAGTCATCAGAGAGAAAGAAGGCTCAGTTGAGGAAATGCCTCCATGGGATCCAGCTGTAAGACATTTTCTCAATTAGTGACCAAATGCAGGCGAGCCCAGTCCATGGTGGATGATGTCATCCCTGGGCTGGAAGTCCTGGACTTTATAAGAAGGTGGGCTGAGCAAACCAAGGGAAGCAAGCCAGTAAGCAGCTTCCCTCCACGGCCTCTACATCAGCTCTTGCCTCTGGTATCCTGCCCTGTTTGAGTTCCTATCCTGACTTCCTTCTGTGATGAAAAGCAGTGTTGAAGTACAAGCCAAATAAATCCTCTCCTCCCCAACTTGCTTTTTGTTCATGGGGTTTCATCACAGCAACAGAAACCCTAACTAAGACCCTCTCCGAGTTGACTTGGCTGGGTGGAACCCTTAAGAAAGCTTTCACGGGGGCTGGAGAGATGGCTCGGCAGTTAAGAGCTCTTGCAGAGAACTGGGGTTCTGTTCCCAGCTCCTTCTTCAGACTATTCACCGCCTATAACTTCAATTCCAGGGCATTCAATGACTTCTTCTGGCCTCCTTAGGTACCACATGAATGTACACAGCAACAAACGTCCACATACAGAATTGTAAGTAAATAGATCTGAAAGGATTTTTAAAGCCTTTTAACAAGGCCAAGTGGCAAGCCCCTTGAGTTCTTGGTCTTTGGTTCCTGTCTTAGTCAGGATTTCTATTGCTGTGAAGAGACACCATTGACACAGCAACTCTTCTAAAGGAAAAAACGTTTAATTGGGGTGGCTTCCATTTGCAGTATCTTCATGGTGTGACATGGCGGCATGCAGGCAGATATGGTGCTGAAACAGGAGCTGATTCACAGGCAACAGCAAGTGGTCTGAACCACTGGACATGGCTTGAGCATCTATGAGACCTCGAAGCCCACCTCCCCAGTGACACAATTTCCCCAACAAGGCCATAGGCTCCAGCAAAACCTCACCTCCTAATAGTGCCACTCCCCTTGGGGGACATTTTCTTTCAAACCACCACAATTTCCCAATCCTCTTTCTCCTTTCTTACACCTGATGACCTTTGGAGGGATCATTAACCATGAAGAATGAGGGAGTGTGGCTGTAAAGACACCCGAGTTCTCAATGGCACCCACCACTGACACACCTCCTAATCCTGCTTCTCTTTGGACCATTGATGGTTTACAAACAATAAAGAGAACAGCCCTTCTATGTTTAGAAGGGAGTAGCAGAGCCTGCTTCCGTCTGCTGTGAAGCGGTTTTGTAAACTGAAATGTGCTCCCATCATTTTCAACAAATACTTCCACCCACTGTGGTACCCAGCCACTCCTATTCCGGACATTCAGAATCATCTCTTCATCAGTCGGAGCCAGGATGACTCTGTCAGAGCTAAGTTGGTCGTTTGGATACAATATTTAGAAATGCACACCAACAAGCGTTCTTAATACACTCACTCCTTTTTAGATATATTAACTGTTTTCTCCAGGCTGCCTGCTATCTTAGTCCATGTAGGTCAGTATCACCTTATTGAAAGTCCTTGAGAATACTGAGATCTGCTTTTCCTGGGGACATTTACCAATACTTGATGGGACGCAGCCTGCACCCGCCTTTGCTTTTGTGAGCTCAAGAGCTGTCTGATATGCTTCTGGAAGCTTTCTCTTTTCAAGGTTCTTAAGCACTCTGAAGAAATTCTCTGATTCCAAGTCAAAAAAAAAAGCATTGCTTCTTTCTTTTCTTCATAGTTTTATATAAGTTGAGTCTCATGTCCTCTGTTAAAACCTGAAGTTTAAGGACAAGATATCAGCTTTCAAATTCTGGGCAGAACCACCTGAGTTGGTTACAAAAAAGAAGGAGGGAGAAAGGAAGGAAAGAAGAAAAGAAAGAAGGGAGAGATGGAGAGATGAAGGGAAGGGGAGGGAAGGAGGGAGGGAGGAAGGAAGGAAATAATTATCATTTCAGTCTCCCCAAAAGAACTTTTCGCTTGTCTCAAAGTAGGTGTGTTTTTAATTGAGATGCCTGCAGATCACTCTGAGTTGCTCATAAACTGTGTGGTACCTTGTTTTCCCAAGATGACCTTTTAAGAAGCATCTCGAGATTTGTGAATATGTGACCAAGATAAAGACGATATGAGACATTTTCTGTAAGAGCAATTTGCATTCCATTTTACATGCGTAGGCAAATGTTATGAGCACCACTGAGGTTGGGCAATAAAGAAAGACATAAGGTCAGGCCTGAGAACTGAAATATACCAGGTTTGTAACTTCTAAACCATTGAGTTGGCTGGGGACTCATCTGTTCAGATGCGTTTGGTAATTTCTGTGACAATTTTTCATCTTTCTTTCCCAACTAGACTGGGTTACTCGGGGGCAGGAAGTGTGCCCTTTATCCATTATTTTACGTCTTTAATGCATGGTAAGCTCCTGGGCACAGAGTTGAAACGGAATTGAATCTGAATGACTGACTGACACCTCGCAACCTGATAGCCATTTTTGGAGAATAACCCCTTCCAGTGATACGGAGGAGAGAAGGAGAGCGTGTCCTTGATGTCCGGTATTTGTAGAGACACATTTAATAAGGCAACCTCTCAAGGGCATCTCTCTCCACTTTGAAAATATTTGGCACCTGTTTGGGGAATCAGTATTTGACTTGAAGGGAAAATGCTAATAAGTTCTCCCAGATTCACTTTGTGGCTTGTTATGGCTCTGTTAGGCTGCCATTAAAAACCAAAGTAACTCACACTTTTGCAACTGGCACCTGCGCATTGGAATCAGCCCAGCCCTCACCTTGACTCCACACCTGGCTGTTAACCCCCTCGCTTGCTCTGCAGCAGTAACTGTTTGCTTGCACCAAATACCCCAAGTTCTGCAGTCCCCGACAATTCAAGTCTCCTGGACTTGACCTCGTTTTGCTTTTTATTCCTCTTTGAAAACACCTCCCACAGACTTTATCATTTATCGTCTTCCCATATGCACTAGGCGCTCGTCCACTATTCAGTCTCCTTAGTATTTTGCAGTTTCTTGGGGATTTCTTATATAAAATGTTGATGGTGTTCACTTATGATTCCAGAAGTTCCCTAGGGCTCACTGGCTGGTCACCCTTGCCTATACGGTGCCGTGTACTCAAACACATAGGAAGATGCACACAAACACACTTTAGTTTTTAAAATGTTATCTCTCCCCAGTGCCCTTGTGTCTTAGTCCTTAAAGAGTGGGAAGAGCTACAGAAAGCTTGCCTTTGACGGGCTGAGCTAACATTGTAAGCAATGGGGAATCTCTCACAGACAGACGGTGTTGTAAGGAGAGATAAAATAGCCTAGGGCTGCAGCGGTGTTGGGTTAGCAACGCCTCTGTGGAAGAGATAGGTGCAGCCACGAATTCTGTGGGGAAGTAGAAGGGTTGTACAGACAAAGAAGGCTATGTCCAGAGAAGATTCTCCAGGCTTCACTTTAGCTAAATGTGTGTGTGTGTGTGTGTGTGTGTGTGTGTGTGTGTGTGTTTTAACACTTATCAAGGGTAAGAAAGTGACATCATATGGTTTTTCTTTGGAGGTAGTAAATCTCTTTGAATATTTACACACACACACACACACACACACACACACACACACCATGCATGCACACACATATCTTTGTTTGGTGGCGTTAAAAATGATAGTGAAGAGCATCATTTACTTATAAGAGTTAGTCCTGGAATATTGGTTTCAATTTCAATATATTGCTTACCCAATTTAAAATAATTTATAGTAAAAAAAAATCTGTTGAGTCTGAAAATGTTGTGGTCTGAATTTTCTAACATTTACTTTTTAAAAAATTATCTTGATCATAGTACATAGTAATTATTTTTCTCATTCTACATTAAAAGTGACACAGTTTAAAATGTTGGACAAGAAGATGGGATTTAATGAAGGGCATCTTTCCCCACACTGACATGGGTGTTAAATCTCTTCCCTTTTTTTTCTAGATTCTAATATGGTCTAATTACTCTAATTTAAAATTCTGGGTGTGCATGTTTTATTCATGACTTCCTGCATGATTGGGAAAGTGTGTGCAGCTCCTCCAGAGCCCTAACTTTGGAAATAAAACAAATAATGGAGCCATCACATTTTTCCAAAGGCTCAGATCGACAAGACTTTTGAAAGATGGGATAATTGGGAATCAAGGCCTAATCAGCTGCTGTGAAATGAGCTTTTAATTACAACATTTCCACTGAGAGGCTAGAGTCCATCAAGGTTAAAAGTGACCTCACGTAAGCTCCATCTAAAAGGGTAGAAATGTTTCCCTTTGGGATGAGGTATCACCTTCAGTATTCAGGTGCTAAGTTGGTTTGCCCAGGAAAATGCTCCTCGGAAATATTTTGCATCCCCTGAAAGAAGTTCAAAGTGCCACTTGTTTTTTTTTTTTTTCCCACCACGTGGTACTGTTTATGCAATGAGAATGTTGACCTCTGAATCAAAATATTCGCCTATGTCCAGTGGGGTGGGAGGGGGAGGAACTCACATTATCTGAAGTTGTTTACAGATGTTTGAAGACAGTATCAAAGGGGGTGATGGGCAAAGCATTGGTCTTTAGATTACAGAATTCTGGACTAAAACAATCAGTTTTGTTTCAAGTGACTGACGATAATAAGAGATTTTCTAACCTGGCGAGTGTGCTTGCCCAGGGCCTTGTAGGCTGTCAGTGTGTGATTCCAATTGATGTTAAGTTCAAACAAGTTTCCTTTTAGTAAGAATGGAGACATGCCATAGACTGCTGCCCTAATCTCCTGCCTCCAATGGAGACTCACATGCGCACACTCTAATTTCTGACAGCTAAATAAAGCTAGGAGAACTGTTATACCGCAGCACTGAAACAAAATAAGAATATTTTTCATTTCAACTCTACTGCCTCCTCTGCTGTGGGACAATGGTCTATACCCTGTCACTTGTATTTTAAATAAAAGCTGATTGGCCAGTAGCCAGGCAGGAAGTATAGGCAGGGTGACCAGGCAGGAAGTAGAGGCGGGGCAATGAGAATTCCGGAAGAGGGAAGTTTCAGCCCAGTTGTCACCCATAGAGCAAGCAAGATGTGACTGTCTCGCCGAAAAAGGTACCAAGCCACGTGGCTAACATAGACAAGAATTATGCGCTAATATAAGGTATAAGAGTTAATAAGAAGCCTGAGCTACTAGGCTGATCAGTTTATAATTAATGTAAACCTCTGTGTGTTTTCTTTGGAACTGAACGACTGCATGACTGGGTAGGACAGAAACGTCAGTCAACACACTACCTTTTCTTTGAATAAAAGAAATCAAACAAAGATCTTTTCTGCTTAGAAATGAGCATTAGTATTATAGCCTCAGCAGAGGTTCTCTCTAAAATGACTTTAAAATGAGTCGAACAAAATTTTTAAACACAAACAGGGCTAAACAGAGGGCCAAGCACGAAGATGCATTTGCCACAGGGTGTGAAGACCTCAGCTTGATTCCCCAAAACCCACATGATCCTGGACCTGCTCACATACTTCTGTAATCTGAGCATTCCTATTGTAAAATGGAAGGAGAGGCTGGAGATCTCAGGGAAGCCATAGGCCAGCTAGCCTGGCGTACTCAGAAGTGAAAAGGAAACTCTGTTTCAAGTAGATTGGAAGTTGAGGACTAATACTCTGTTGTCCTCTTACCAACACCGCCTATGTCATGATGTATGTACTGGAACACACACACACACACACACACACACACACACACCATCCACATACACCGAAAGAAAATTTTTCAAAAACTCAAACTTTCTGATTCCTTAACATATATGTGAGTGTGTGCATTTGACATGCAATCAAACACAGTAGTGGACACAGATGTGTGAAATATGTCATTTCTATGTCAGGTTTTCCTTTGTAGGGAATGTAAAAAAAAAAAAAAAAAAAACATTGGGCTCATTTAAGAACAGCAAGCTGGCCCTAAATCAGGAGTTACCTGTAGGACAGTTGTCAGGACAATGCTGCCCTAGAGGACTGAGTTGCATGAGATCTGATTGCATTGACCAGCTTGACACATCTGTGGTGAATCTGTGTCATTTCATCAGCATACGGGCTATCTTTTCTGCTCACATCTGAGTGGGCTTGACTTCGGAGAAGTGTGGCAATGTCCCTCCCTTGTGCCCCTCTGTCACGCGCTTAGATTCAGCTCTAAGAAAGATCACCCGAGCCTTCCACAGCATTTCCAAGGCAGAACCAGAGCCAGCCCTTGGTGATTTACCTCTTAAGAACTGCTATCTATGAGACTGACATCTCTTCCACGGGAGATAAATGACAGAAGAGCCAATAGGCTTACTAGAGCTAAAAATAATAACAGCTAGCAATTATTGAACAATTTTGAACTGCTAGAGCCAAAGCTAAATGCTGCCTGGGAGTTTTAACCTATTCTTTAACCAGAGGCAGCTAGATGAGGATGCTATACCATTATTAACCCCACATTTATAGATGTGGAAATCACGGCGCAGTGTGGTTATTTAACTTGAGAAGTCTCATAGGCTTCCTTGATTGAGTCAAGACTTATACTCCAAGGATAGGGATGATGGCTCAGTAGGAAAGAGTGTTTGCTGCACAAGCTTGAGAAACTGAGTTCAGATCACCAGCATCCATATAAGAAAACCTGTGTAACTCTAATTCTTAGGGATCTGACTCCCTCTTCTGGCCTACAAGGGCCCAGGCATGCACGTGGTGCACATACATACATATAGGTAAAACATCTATACCCATAAAATGAAAATTAAAATAAAAAAGAAAGCACCTGTCCTTCTTGGGTACACACACGCACAGACACACACACCACACACATGTACACACACACATAGATACACACAGACTCACAGACACACTCATGACACATTCGCACACACATATGCTGTCCTGGTTTCATTTCTGTCGCTGTGATAGAATATCCAGACAGAAAGCAATGTCAAAGAAAAAAGGTTTATTCAATTTTATTGAATTTATTTTATCCCAATTCCAAGCTACAGTCCACCACTGTGGAGGCGTCAAGGCAGGAGCTCAGGGAAGCTAGTCACATCGCATCGAAGAGCAGAGAGAAGAAATGCACACGTGGAGAAAGCTCACTAGCTTTTCACTTGGACATAGCTAAGGGACCAGCCCTTAAGAAAAAGTGGGCTGGATCTTGCTACATCAGCTAACCAACGCCATTCCTCACAGACCCGCCCACAGCCTAAGCCAGTATAGACAACCCCTCGCGGAAATTCTTCCCCAGATGATCCTAAATTGTGTCAAGTTGACAATTAAATCTGTCACGGGAGTGGGGGATGAGGCAGGGAGAGACTCAAACTCTACAGCCCACGTTCTCAGACACACATTGAAACCACCTCGTTGGGACAAAAATAAATCGGGGTGCTGTCACCGGCTTCCCATGACACCAAGCTGGCTGTTCATGTTGCAGTTGCTATTTTAACACAAGAGAAGGAAGAGTGACCTAAAACCTAAAAAGCTGATGCTTTTTCCATTCTATTATTATTTGTCATGTTCTGAAGCCAAGTTTACATTCTGAACTTCTGTGATTGACACTGAAAACACAGGTGGGAATTGAGAAGGATATTGTGAAGCCACTGACAATAATAGAATTAAAGATTGTAGTTAAGCTGTACTGACCACCTACGCAATTTTACAGATATTGCTAAATGTGCTGTCCACACAGACAGACCTAGGCACACAAAACCGAGCTAGTAGCAGGTGGGGGTACAATTACAAATGGCCCAACATGCAAACAAAAGGTATCGCTGCAAAGGCCCAATTCTGTCCACTCTATTGCAGTGCAGGTATGGTGTCCTGCTTTAAGAAGAACTGTAAGTCTCACATGCCATCAGTTCTTGTCTTTGCCAGCCTGTGAAGGATTTCTTGGCCACGGAAACTGAATACAGTAGTAGTTTAAATTGATTTTTAAAAAAAAAATCTGTGACCTGCTGAAGCATACCTAGCAAAAAAAACGAGAAAAATCCAAATTAAAATGGAGATTACTTATATAACTAAAAAACTTGTACGCAAACTGAATCAAAAACCTGTCAGTCCATATACTCCATTAACTATACAGTGAAGACTTAGTTCTTGACCTGCTGACTGAACCTCACCAATCTAGTCAATGAATATTTAGTAAGTACTCCATATAAGCAAGGGACAAGACACAAGGAAATACCAAATATAGACATGTTCCCCATTCTCAAGACAATTTCTAGAGAATTACCCATCATTAAATATTTTGGATTTGCTCTCAACATTGAGCTCAGCTATTTACTAATCCATCTAGGTTTCTGCGAAAAGAGACATGACTGCTCCCTCTTTGACCATCAGAAAAATGCAAATCGGATCTATCTTGAGATTGCTCCCACCACAGCAGCTACGATCAACAAAACGAAAAAGAAAATCCTGCTGTTCACAGAAGGACCAGAGCTAAAGATCACTGTGCTGAGCAAAATAAGCCACACTCAGAAAGGCACACCTTTTATGTCTTCTCTCCTCAGAAGAGTTTAGAAAAATGAATAAATAAAGGCATGGAGGCCATTAGAAAGGGGGGTACAGGAGACTAGGAATGCAACAGCAAGAGAGAAGAAAGGTAAGTGTGAAGAATGAGGAGGGAGAAATGAAATCACCATATACATGTGTATGAAAATGACACACTGAAACCCACCATCTTATATAGTCTATAGAAAAGATAAAGCACAATAAAGCAGAGGTTTCCAGATGATTTCTTTTAATGTCCTGTTCACTAAATTGTCAGAATTCAAAGAAGTTGTCTCACTTTAAAAAATGTTTGGTGGCCAGAGAGATGGCCCACTGGTTAAAAGCACTGGACCAGAGTTACCCGGGTTTCATGCTCAGCTTCTGGAGGGCCTTACACAGAAGCTGAGGAATTAGCCTATAAGAAAACATAGGGTGGCAGAGAAGAAGGTTGAACCCCCTAGCAGAGGCCACTAGGACTGGCTAGTACCAGTGATATGGGTACAGAGGCTCTCCAGAATGACTGAAGGTGTCCCATGACTCATGATAAACTGAATCTATTAAATGCCTGAGCAAGCCCATATTATACAATGATGCAAATGGCCTATGATATAGGATCTACACTGTACAGCATCACCACTGGACCGTCTAAGCTTTTCCTGATCTGCTCACTACCATCCCTTGAAAATGCTCTCTTTTTAAAATCCCTTTTTTATTTATTTGTGTGCATGCACATGGGTATGCAAGTGGTGGCAGAAGAGGGCATCATAACCCCTAGAACTGAGGTTACAAGTGGTTGTGCACTGCCCCATGTGAGTGCTAGGAACTGAACCAGGGTCCTCTGGAAGAGCAGCCAGTGCTCTCAAGTGCTGAGCCTTCTCTCTATCCCTAAAACTGCATTGTTTCTTAATAAAAGTCTTTGACTTTGCTTACTTTAAAAAAAAATCTATCACAAACCCATCACACACTTTAACCTTTTTTTGTATTTGAACAATGAAAAAACTTGCACAACAGCAATGCCGGCCAGAGTATTCTCAATGTCAACTTAAAGACTGTTTCTACCCCCAAATCCACCTCTTTATTCAGATGAGCGAATGGAATTGCCCAAAGTAAGAAGGGTATTGATTTCAGAACAATAATTAAAGTGTAATGGATGTAATCAGTTTCACATGGAACTATAAATTTCATCCAAAGACAAGATAGATTGTTGAATAAGAACATCTGACCGTTCATCTGCTCAAAATTTTAAAATTTGGATTTCGTTTTCTGGCATTGTTATTCATCTTCAGTGAGAAAAAAATATTCATCTCCTCTCAAGCGCTGGACACTTTGAGATGAGGAGGGTAAAAAGGAACCATTTGGTTCTTCACAGGGGTCAAATTATACATCAAGTCAAGCGTGAAGTCCCTTCACCGGAAACATTTCAGGAAGTTAAATGGCTCTTTCAAAATTATGCTGACAATAGAGTCTTCAGTCTTTGTTGTAGTATCGCCTATGACCTCACTAATAAGGATAATAATGTATCATCAAAATATGCTGTTAATTGAAAACTGTAAGTCTAATTAACCAGGAACGTGACCATGCATAACGCATTATTAAGAGAATGAAAAGATCGCATTACATCAACTGCTACCAAGAAAAGACAAGGACAGTCCACCAGCTCAAAGGCTCATTGCATTCATTTCAGCTAAGCTACGGATGGTATTTTCCTTTCATTAAACTGTAGGCTTCACAGCGAAACAACTTGAAACTCAAAGAAGAGAGTCAAGCTCAATTTAAAAGATGGGTCATGGGGCAGCTACTGGGGATCTGATCTATAAAGGGTCCCACATCACAGTTGAAACGCATCAGAAATACGGTGACAATTAACTCTTGTTCCCCCATGAAACTTTACTCAAGGAGTAGAATGAAAATTGGTCTCACTCCCAATGAATTAAACAGTTGCCCTCAAATAAAAAGGTAAATACCCTGTCCTAACACTCACCTCCCCGTGGACCATCTTGTGATGGAGACATGCGTGATTGGACTTGGGGTCACTACAATCCTTTGCTTCAAACCTGGAAACAATCTGCTAGTGGCCACCTGAAGTTGGCAGCTATGGCCAAGTGAAAAGTCAACCTAGAAGATCATATTATGCAAGATATTCTATAGAGAAAGATGGGTCTATCATCTGAACTTAAATTCTATGCCTCCCAAGAAGTCTATTCTATAGAAAACCCTTTCTAAACCTAACAAATTTCCCTATAGGAAAATGGAATGCATGGTACCAATTTTAACTGAGTATCAGGATACCGTACTAACAACATACTGAAATCCCTCCCTCTTCCAGTAACTAGCACATAGTTGAACACACGTCCTTGTGGTACAATTGAGCATCCTTTGGGTATATACCCAAAAGTGGTATTGCTGGGCCTTGAGGTAGGTTGTTTCCTAATTTTCTGAGAAATCACCATACTGAAATCCAAAGCAGCTGTACCAGTTTGCACTCCTACCAGCAATGCAGAAGTGTTCCCTTTACCCCACATCCTCTCCAGCATAAGCTGTCATCAGTGTTTTTGATCATGGCCATTCTTCCACGTGTAAGAGTTGTTTTGATTGCATTTCTCTGTATTTTCAAAACTTTTTTCAGCTGTGGACAGACTCTGAAACCTGTGAACACATCTCCCAATATTAAGGTTAAAAGAATTAAAACTAGCTGGTCTACTGGAACGCAATTATTTTTTCTTGATCATTAACTTGAACTACAATCTATGTAGCTCTTAGAGTAAATTCATAGGCCCTGGCTGTGTAGAATTCCTTTGTATTTATTTTTATTCAACAAAACTCTGCATAGGCTGTAATTATTATCAATTTAGACAGGACAGCTTAGAGAAGGGCCATCTTCTTGACAATCCACAGATAAAAATGCCCAGTAGAATGGGATGCTTTCAAGAGATAAACACCTAATATTGCAGGTAGTAGAGATCTCCAAACATCCACTCATACCATGCTAGATACAGTAACAGGCTTGTAAAGGTGCAGCAGAAGCAAAAGGCTTTCTGGGGTCTGTAGTCCCATGGCCCTGCCTAAATGAGATTCACCATCAGAGAGTTGCCTCATGGTGGGTCACCACTGTGAACTTCAATTTCTACCTGCTGCCTCTCTGCCATAGCAATTGGCATTTTTACACTACATCTATCTGTACAAGAACATGTATAGGGAGATTGTAGGAAACTTCAGAGTTCTTGACATTTCGCCAAAAATCTAAAACGATCTACCATTGTTTTATATTTTGTTCAACAATGAGAAAAATTCATTTCAGGCAAAATAAATTGCTTGCCTACAAACTAAAATTAAAATAAGTTTTGCAAAGGGGCTAAAAGCTTAAAATAAGCATCTTTAAAGGATATAAAGATGAATAGGGGAAGGGCTTATGAACCCCTATCCAAACAGAACAGCTATCTATCGACAGTTAATGTCTGCTAGAGAAAAGAGTCAATTTTCTTTAAGGGTGTGGCCCCTGATCGGTTGATCATAAACCTCACACCAGTGCATCCCTAGGCAGTTCAAAGTGGACTCCGTAGGTTATTTGGGGGAGGCAAGCAAGTCGGAAGGAGAAGTAGGAATTTGGGTCAGGAGATCCAAGAGGAGTTGGAGGACAGAAGGAATGGATAGGATCAAAATACATTGTGTTTGTGTATGACATTCTCAAAGAATGAAATCATCAGGAAAAAAAGGATTAATGAAGAAATTACAAGCTCATAAATTAAAACCTAAAAAGTCATCAGTCAAGAACACATTTCTAATGAGACTATGTCCCAGGTAGTTTTTGTTGTGTCTACGAGACATGGTTTCTCTGTACAGCCTTGACTGTCCTGGAACTGCAGACCAAGCTGGCCTCAAAAGCAAAGATTCACCTGCCTCTGCTTTCCAAGTGATGGGATTAAAGGCACATGCCACCACCACCTGGCCATGTTCCAGGTAGATTTATGTCAACTAGCGTCATCTGAAAGAAGGGAACCTCAATTGAGAGAATGCCTTCATAAGATCCAGCTGTAAGGCATTTTCTTAATTAATGATCAATGGAAGAGGACCCAGACCATTGTGGGTAGTGTTGTCCTGGGCTAGTGGTCCTGGATTCTATGAGAAAGCAGGCTGAGCAAGGCCCTAAGAACAAGCCAGTAAGTAGCACTCCTCCATGACCTGTGTGAGCGCCAACCTCCATGCTCCTGCTCGGCTTAAGTTCCTGTCCTGACTTCCTCCAATGATGAACAGTGCTATGGAAGTGTGAGCCAAATAAACCCTTTCCTCCCCAAGCTGGTTTTGGTCATGGTGTTTCATCACAGCAATAAAAATCTCAACTAAGACAGACTATTTTAATAACCGAAATGTAATATTTCCTAAATGATTCTGTGGACATAATCAAACAGAAAATTGCTAAAGTGAAAGGCAAAACTGGGGAAATCTCAAGCGTATCATAAGATAGGAAGCAAACTCTTCAACATATACCCAAAGTGTTCGCTATCTTACTACAGAGAAACTGTTCTATCCGTGTTCACAGCTTCTCTACTCATAACAATCCGAAATAGGAAACAAGCTAGAGGTCCATCAACTGATGGACGGATAATGAAAATGTGGCACATTTACACAATGGGATACTATTCAGCTGTAATTTTCAGGTAAATAGAAAGGATATAGGAGGGGAAATCATCCTAAAATAACACAGACCCAAAAAGACAAATACTGTATTTTTTTTCTTATATGCATATGCTAGCTCTTAAGATTTTTTTATATGTGTGCTATAATCTAAATAACCACCGAGGTGAGACACCTAGTAAATGACCAGTAGGATGAGGAGATCTCCCAAAGAAGGGGAAGTAGAATAGAGGATTACGAAAAGATAAAGAGTAAACTAGAATGAGAGGATTAAATGGAGAGGGGATAGAAACTGGGGTAAAAGAGACTATGCGGCGGGACAACTACCATTAAAGGCCTTCTGAAAAACCATATGGAAACCAACTACTGTGGAAGCTTCCTAAAATATTCATTAGGAAAGGAATACAAAATATACATATAGAAAAGGAATGTAAATGGAATCACCATATAATAGGAGAGGCGATGCCCCAACTCAACATTGTATGCCACCAAGTAGAACCTCCAGGGGAATCATGTTGAGCTGTTGGCTAAAAGCGTCCCATAGACCCAACCACCACCACCAAACAGCTCAGACCATTGTCAAATCCATAGGTTCCTCTCTACAACCTGATGGTGATGCCCAATTGCTAAAAACAACACTTACTATGTCATCAAACACACAGAAATCAAGCTGGTACCCAACTAGAAGCTTCACCCCTATTGACTAGTGTTCATGGTGTAAGAAAGTATCCTTCACACTACCTGAAGAGAAAGTTAATCACCAGTATCGTTCAGCTATAAACCCTGCAACCCACAGCAGCAACCTGCCTGCAAGATACACTGGTGCAATTGTGGCACAAATGTTAAAGTAAGAAACAACCACTCTTTTATATTGACTTTAAGACACATTCCATGAGACGGAACCCATATGTGATGTTACTAAAGTGGCTTAGAATTTAACACCAATAGGTCATGGGCCTAATGGAAAACCTACTTCTATTATTCTGCTAAAGAAACATATCGATAAAATCACTCCTAATAATGTTACTATCACCATAAATCAGTGCATTGCTCAATCCTAATTGGGGAAGCTTTTTCTGACAGTAGATGAAAATTTAATACTAATGCCCACAAGTGTACAACTTGCATAGAGTAAGAGACTTTGGAGCACTCAGTCATAAGAGGGATGACTTCATCAAACCCCTCCCCTCGAGGTTCAGATATCTATGTAGAAGAGGAAACTCCAAGGAAATAGTGTCTTCCTACACAGTAGGACTGATGCACACATGAATTCATGGAGACTATCACAGCATTCATGAGACCTGCACAGGTTTAAGCCAGATAGGGTCCCAGCACTGGGGCCCAGGGGAGTGGATAACCAAGAAGTTATTTGAATTGATACCTGCTGACAAAAGGCAAATCAGTTTTCTTCAATGAAGTGTTACTGGGTGTATAAACCACACTCCAGGTCAAGCCTCAAGCCCAGTAATTGACCTACACAAAATAAGATCTATGGGTTTGGTGTTGCTGGGTGTTTTAGGGGAGAGAGATTTTTATTTCATTTTATTTTGCTTTGGCATTTTTTTTTTTGCCTCATAGTTCTTTGTTTGTTTTGATTTTCATTTTTGAGTTTTGTGGTGGGTTTGTTTTTTGTTTATTTGTTTTGTTTTGTTTTATTGGTTTTTCAAGACAGGGTTTCTCTGTGTAGCTTTGGTGCCTGTTCTGGAACTAGCTCTTATAGACCAGGCTGACCTCGAACTCACAGAGATCCACTTGCTTCTGCATCCTGAGTGCTGGGATTAAAGGCGTACTCCACCAACATCCCACTTGTGGTAGTTGTTTCTTTTTTAAGAGAGAGGAATAAAACATAAGGTTGAATGAGTAGCAAGGTGGGGGGAAGGTCTGGAAGGAGTTAGGAGAGGGAAAAACATGATCAAAATACGTTGTATGGAAAATAATAAGGTAAATTAAAAAACTATAAAGAAGTCTTAACGTACATATAAAGATACCACAAAAATAAGCAAGGGCTGGAGAGAAGACTCAACGGATAAACCATTTACCACACAAGCATGAGGAACAGAGTTCAGATCCCAGAACCCAAGTAAAACCATTTGCAGTAGCCTGCGTCCATGATCCCAGCACACCTACAGTGAAGTAGGCAGCAGAGACAGAAAACTCCCCAAGAGCTCATGGTCCAGGCAGTCTTGTAAAGAAGATTTTGTATCAAACAAGATAGAAGGTGATGAATGACACAGAGGTTGCTCTCTGACCTCTACACATGAACCGTGATACATGTGTGTACACATGCACACACAAAAACATAATTACAATTGGTATGTATCCAAGGGATTCTATCCTATTCAAGAAATATTTGTTCAGCCATATTCATCGGCACTAGTCACAATAGCTAAGAAAGGGAGACAACCTGAATGTCTCTCAAGTGATGAATGGATCACAAAAAAATTGGGGCACACTCCCAGTGGAATTCAGCTTTAAAGATGGAACTAGAAAATATTATACTGAGGTAACTCACACTCAGAGAAACAAGCATTATGTGTTCTTTTATCTGTGAAACATAGCCCCAGATCTTGAGATTTGAGTATATAACCTGAAGTAACTGGAGAAGCCAGGAAAGTAAAAGGGAAACATTGGGTGAGGTATAAAAAAGTAGATAGCCAGACACAGGTACTATCAGAGGTGGGGTTTTAACTAAAGAAGGGATTTTTTTATTTAAAAAATTTTTTCATTTTACATACCAACCTCATATTTCCCTCCCTCCTTTTCCCTTCTCTACACCCTCACACCCCCCACATCCTACCCACAATCCACTCATGGAGGGAGGGGGTAAGGCCTCCCTTGGCCTCAATGAAAGCTGGCATACCAAGTTCAGGCAGGACCAAGCCCCTCCCCCTGCATCAAGGCTGAGCAAGGAATCCCACCACAAGGAATGAACACCAAAAAGTCAGTCCATACACCCAGGATAAGTCCTGGTCCCACTGCCAGGGTCCTCCCACACACAACAGATCAAGTCACATAACTGTTACCCACTTTAAGAGGGCCTGATTCAGCCCCATGCAGGTTCCCCGGCTGTCAGTTCATAGTCCGTGAGCTCCCAGTAGCTCAGGACAATTGTCTCTGTGGTTTTCCCAATCATGATCTTGACTCCCACCTTGCCCAAATGATTCCTTTTTCCTCTTTTCAGCTGACCTCCAGAGGCTCAGCCCAGTGCTTGGCTGTGAATCACTGCATCTGCTTCCATCAGTTATTGGATGTAGGTTCTATGATGACAATTAGGGTAGTCACTGATCTGATTACAGGGGAAGGCCAGTTCAGGCACCCTCTCCACTATTGCTAGGAGTCTTAGCTGAGGTCATCCTTGTGGGTTCCTGGGAATTTCCCTAGAACCATGGTGTAGGAGCTCCTTCTGTTTTATGTGTTGCTTTCATTGATTGAATAAAGGAACTGCCTTGGCCTAGTTGATAGGACAGAACTTAGGTAGGCAGAGTAGACAGAACTGAATGCTGGGAAGAAGGGCAGAGTGGCAGAAGCAAAGGCTCTCCTGCCTGAGTTGGACGCTGGTTAGAATCTTGCTGGTAAGCCACAGTCACGTGGCGATACACATTAATGGAGATGGGTTAAACTAATATGTAAGAGTTAGCCAATAAGAAGTTAGAGCTAATGGGCCAGGCAGTGTTTAAATGAATACAGTTTCTGTGTGATTATTTTGGGTGTAAGCTAGCCGGGCAGCTAGGAGGGAACAAAGGGCCCGATTCCATGCAACAGCATCAAGTTCCTCCCCAACCCCATAATGGCTCCCTCTATCAAGATATCTCTTTCATTGGTCTCACTCTCTGTCCCTCCACCAACTTGCCCATCTTGAATCCTAATGTTCCCATTCCCCATCCCTTCTCTTCTACCCCCTCCCCAGTGTACTCAGGAGATATTAACTGTTTTCCCTTCCTGGAGCTCTCCATATATGTACCTCTTAGGGTCTTTCTTCTTACCTAGCTTCTCTGGGATCACGTACTATAGGCTTGTTATTCTTTGCTTTCCATCTAATATCCACTTATGAGTGAGTACATACCATGTTTGTCTTTCTGGGTCTGGGTTACCTCACTCAGGATGGTTTTTTCCAGTTCCATCCATTTGCCTGCAAATTTCAAGATGTCATTGTTATTTAATCACTGAGTAATATTCCATTGTGTTTATGGGATTTTTCTTTATCCTTTCTTCCGTTGAGGGATATCTAGGTTGTTTCCAGGTTCTGGCTACAAATAATGCTGCTACGAGCATAGTTGAGCAAATGTCCTTGTGGTATAAGTGCATCCATTGTGTATATGCCCAAGAGTGGTATTGCCGGGTCTTGAGGTAGATTGATTCCCAGTTTTCTGAGAAATTACTATACTGATTTCCAAAGTGGCTGTACCAGTTTACACTCCCACCAGCATTGGAGGAGTGCTCCCCTTACTCGGCATCCTCTCTAGCATATACTGCCATCCCTGTTTTTAATCTTGGTCGTTCTGACAGGTATAACATTGTATCTCAGAATCATTTTGATTTGCATTTCCCTGATGACTAAGGATGTTGAGCAATTCCTTAAATGTCTTTCGCTCATTTGAATTTCTTCTGTTGGAAATTCTCTGTTTAGATCTGTACTCCAATTTTTTATTGGATTATTTGGTATTTTGATGTCTAGTTTCTTGAGTTTTTTCATATGGAGATCAGCCTTCTGTCAGATGTGAGGTTGGTAAAGATATGTTCCCATTCTGTACACTGTCATTTTGTCTTGTTGTCCTTTGTCTTACAGTAGCTTCTCAGTTTCAAGAGGTCCCATTTATTAATTGTTATTCTCAGTGTCTATGTTACTAGAGTTATATTTGGGAAGTACTCTCCTGTGCCTATGAATTGAAGGCTACTTCCCACTTTCTCTTCCATGAGGTTCAGTATGGCTGGATTTATGTTGACATCTTTGATCCATTTGGACGTGAGCTTTGTGCATTTAGATAAACATGGATCTATTTGCATTCTTCTACATGTAGACATCCAGCTATGACAACACCATTTGTTGAAGAGGCCTTCTTTTTTTCCATTGTACAATTTTCACTTCTTTGTCAAAAATTAAGTGTTCTTTGGTGTGTGGATTAATATCAGGGTCTTCAATTTGATTCCATTGATCCATGTGTCTGTTTTTATATCAATACTAAACTGTTTTTATTACTATTGCTCTATAGTAGAGCTTTAAGTCAAGAACGGTGATGCCTCTGGAAGTTCCTTTAATGTGCAGGATTGTTATGACTATCCTGAGTTTTTTATTCACCATATGAAGTTGAGTATTGTTCTTTCAAGGTCTGTAAAGAACTGTATAGGGATTTTTATGAGCATTGCATTGAATCTGTAGATTGCTTTCGGCAAGATTACCATTTTTTACTATGTTAATTCTACTTACCTAAAAGCATGGGAGATCTTTCCACTTTCTGATGTCTTCTTTAATTTATTTCTTCAAAGACTTAAAGTTCTTTTTATACAGATCTTTCACTTACATGGTTAGAGCTGACACAAGATATTTTATGTTATTTGTGACTATTGTGAAGGATGATGTTTCTCTGATATCTTTCTAAGCCCATTTATCATCTGTGTAAAGGAGGGCTACTGATTTTTTTTTTGAGTTAATCGTGTATCCTGTCACATTACTGAAGATATTTATCAGTTGTAGGAGTTCCCTGGTAGAATTATTGGAGTCACTTATGTGTCATCTGCAAATAGTGAAAAACTTCTTCCTTTCTAATTTATATCCCCTTAATCTCCTTTTGTTATCTTATTGCTCTAGCTAGAACTTCAAGTAGCATATTGAATAGATAATGGACAGCTTTGTTTTGTTCCTGATTTTGGTGGAATGGTTTTGAGTTTCTCTCCATTTAATTTGATGTTGTCTATTGGCTTGCTGTATATTGCCTTTACTTTGCTTAGGTATGTTCCTTGTATCCCTGATCTCTCCAAGTCCTTTATCATGAAGAGGTGTCAGATTTTGTTGAAGGCTTTTCAGCATCTAATAAGATGATCATATTGCCCTTTTCTTTCATTTTATTTATATGGTGTATTACCTTGACATATTTTCATATGTTGAATCATCCATGCATCTCTGCAATGAAGTTTACTTGATTTTGGTGGATGATTTTTTTATGTGTTCTTGAATTCAGTTTGTCAGTATTTTATTGAGTTTTTTTTTTTTGAGACAGGTTTTCTCTGTAGCTGTGGGGCCTCTCCTGGAACTAGCTCTTGTATACCAGGCTGGCCTCAAATTTACAGAGATCCACCTGCCTCTGCCTACTGAGTGCTGGGATTAAAGTTGTGAACCACCACTGCCTGGTTTTTATTCAGTATTTTTGTATCAATATTCTTGAGGAAGATTGGTCTATAATTTTCTTAATTTTATCTTTGTGAGTTCTGTGTATCAGGGTAACTGTAGCCTCATAAAAGGAGTTTGGCAATGTTCCTTCTGTTTCTATTGTGTGGAACAATTTGAGGCATATTGTTATTAGCTCTTCTTTGAAATTCTGCTAGAAATCTGTGCTGAAATCATCTGGCCCTGGGTTTTTTGTTTTTTGTTTGTTTGTTTGTTTTTTGGTTGGGAGACTTTTGATGACTGCCTCTATTTCCTTAGGGGTTATAGGCCTATTTAAATTGTTTATCAGGTCTTGGTTTAATTTTAGTATGTGGTACCTGTCCAAAAAATTGATCATTTCTTTTATATTTTCCAATTTTGTTACATACAGGTTTTCTAAGTATGACCTAATGATTCTCTGCATTTCCTCAGTGTCTATTGTTATGACTCCCTTTTAATTTCTGATTTTGTTAATTTGGATATTTCTTCTCTGTCTTTTGGTTAGTTTGGATAAGTATCTCATTGATTTTCTTTAAGAACCAACTCTTTGTCTCGTTGATTATTTGTATTGATCTTTTTGTTTCTATTTTATTGATTTCAGTTCTCAATTTGATTTTTTTCCTGGCATCTACTCCTGCTGGGTGAGTCTGCTTCTTTCTGTTCTAGAGCTTTCAGCTGTGCGGTTAAGTCATTAGCTTTCTCCACTTTCTTTATGAAGGCACTTAGTGCTATGAACTTTCCTTTTAGCACTGCTTTCATAGTGTCCCATAAGTTTGGGTATGTTGTGCCTTCATTTTCATTGAATTCTAGAAAGTCTTTCATTTCTTTCTTTATTTCTTCCTTGACCTAATGATGATTCAGTTGAGCATCGTTCAGTTTCCATGAATTTGCAAGCTTTTTGCAATTAGTGTTGTTGATTTCTAACTTTAAGTCATAGTGATCTGACAAGATACAGGGGGTTGTTCCAATTTTGTTGTATCTGTCAAGGTTTGCTTTGTTACTGAGAATGCGGTTAATTTTAGAGAAGGTTCCATGAGGTACTGAGAAAAAGGTATATTCTTTTGTGTTTGGGTGGAATGTTCTATAGATGTCTGTTAAGCCCATTTGAGTCATAACAGCTGTTAGTTCCCTTATTTCTCTGTTAAGTTTCTGGCAGGCTGGCCTGTCCAGTGGTGAAAGTTTGGTATTGAAATCTCCTACTATTAGTGTGTAGGGTTTGATGTGTGATTTAAGCTTTAGTAATGTTTCTTTTACAAATGTGGGTGCCCTTGTATTTGGGGCATAGATGTTCAAAACTGATGGATTTTTCTTGTGATGAACATGAAATGTCCTTCTCCATCTCTCTTGATTAATTTTAGTTTAAAGTCTATTTTGTTAGATATTAAGATAGTTACAGCAGCTTGTTTCTTAGGTTCATTTGATTGGAAAATCTTTTCCCAATTCTTTACTCTGAGGAATTGTCTGTCTTTGAGGTTGAGGTGTGTTTCTTGTATGTATCAGAAAGATGAATTCTGTTTACATATCCATTCTGTTAGCCTGTGTCTTTTTAGAGGCGAATTGAGTCCATGGATATTAAATATTAATGACCAATGATTGCTAATTCCTGGGGGGGGTTGTTTTGTTTTGTTTTGTTTTGGTGGTGGTGGTGGTAGTATTCTTTGTGTTTCCCTTCTCTGGGGTTTACTGGTGTGAGGTTACATATTGCCTGTGTTTTTGTGAATATAGCTGACTTCCTTGGGTTGGTCTTCCTTGGGTTGGAGTTTTCCTTCTACTACTTTCTGTGGGACTAGATTTGTGGATAGGTATTGTTTGTTTAAATCTGGTTTTGTCATGGAATATCTTGTTTTCTCTGTCTATGGTGATTCAAAGCTTTCCTGGGTATAACAGTCTGGGCTGGCATCCATGGTCTCGTAGTGTCTGCAGAATGTCTGTTCAGGACCTTCTCGCTTTTATAGTTTCCATTGAGAAGTTGGGTGTAATTCTGATAGGTCTGCCTTTATATGTTACTTGGCCTTTTTCCTTTGCAGCTCTTACTATTCTTTCTTTATTCTGTATATTTAGTATTTTGATTATTCTATGGTGAGGGCACTTTTTTTGGTCCATTCTATTTGTTGTTATGTAAGTTTCTTGTACCTTCATAGGCATCATGTCCTTCTTTAGGTTGGAAACATTTTCTTCTATGATTTTGTTGAATATATTTTCTGTGTCTTTGATCTGGAATGTTTTTCCTTCTTCTGTCTCTACTATTCTTAGATTTGGTCTTTTCATGGTATCCCAGATTTCCTGGATGTTTTGCATTAAGAATTTTTTGAGAGATAGAGAGATGGCTCCGTGGTTAAGAGCGCTGACTGCTCTTCTAGAGGTCCTGAGTTCAATTTCCAGCTACCACATGGTGGCTCACAACCATCTGTTGTGAGGTCTGGTGCCCTTTTCTGATGGGCAGGGATACATGCAGGCAGGACACTGTATACATAATAAATAAATAATTCTTTTTTAAAAGGATTTAAGAAAAAGAATTTGTTAGAGTTAATATTTTCTTTGACCAATGAATCTATTTCCTCTATCATATCTGCAACACCTGAGAGTCTGTCTTCCATCTCTTACATTCTACTGGTTATGCTTGCCTCTGTAGTTCCTGTTCATTTGCCTAACTTTCCGTTTTCAGAATTTTCTCAATTTGTGTTTTCTTTATCACTGCTCTTTCAATTTTCAAATCTTGAACTGTTTCCTTCACTTGTTTGATTGGTCTTTTTCTTGGTTTTCTTTAAGGGATTTATTGATTTCATCCAATTTTTTGTTTGTCTTTTCCTCCATTTCTTTAACAGAATTTTTATTTCTCTTAATGTATTTGAATACATTTGTATTCTTACACTGCTCTCTACCCCTCTCTTCTTCCAGTTAGTGCAGGGGGTGGGCTGTGGCTCTGGGGGTCACTGATGCAGTGGGAGATGGTTGGGGGTGGGGTCAGGGAAGATGCTGCTGCCTGGTTACTTGTGATACAGTAGGTGGGGGAGTGTAAAGTCTGTGCCCCCAGCGGCTAGGACCTAGGCAGCTGGGCTGTCCAGCCAGGAGCTCGGACACTCACTTCTTCCTGCAGGTCTGCAGAAGGGATTTTAATTGGGGAGTGGGGAGGGAGCACGATAGACCAGGAGAGGGAGGAGGAAAAATAAATAAGAATGTTTGTAAAAATCATGTAGAAACATTATTTTATAAGCTTGCTTATAATATATATAATACAAATAAATGCATGTTTATATGTATAGATAGTTTAAATGGATTTATGCTGGTATGTTAATACTTCCCACAAAAGCTGTAGACTGACAAACAAGACCCCATTACCAGTCATGGGCAATTTCCCTTTGAGTTTGTTGGTCAGGGGAGTTCAGGAGACCTCCAAAATAACATAGGCCATTGCTGTTGTCCTTGTTTGCCTCCCAGAACTTGAAGGCAAGACCCTGTTCTGAAGACACCATATCCTTAGGACTCAGGATTCGGGGGTGGGGAGATAATCGAGCTAGAACAAACCTAGGAGCCTCCCTGAGGTTTCATAGTATTCAAAGGTGCTATATAAGCTGCTAAGGGAGAAAAGCAATCAATAATTCTACCCAGCTGTAAAGTCTATGAACCACAACAGTAACCAGTACTCTATTTCTAATGCTGCAATAGCGGAGCTTTTAACTTATGAGTAACCAACAACTGTCTAATTAGACTTAGGGCTCACTTAGTAGGAGAGAATTTATGCCTTGTACCAGAAACCTAGCAACTCACCTAAACCTGAAGAGGCCACAGAGCCTAAAGAACCTACGACTGTCATTTTCTTAAACCCGTGTCCTAACTATATTCTAAACATTTAGCCTTATACCTACAGATAAATGGAGCTCTCGATCTTCACCAAAGAAGTTTCTTTTGCAGCAAACGCAGACTATAACAGAGATCCACACCTGGTCAAAATACAGAGAATAAGTGACCACGAGATGACCAGCTCTAATGAGTGTAGCTAAGACTAACCCCCACATCTAAAGCTCAGAGAACATCACAGCAGGGTCGCAAAGCTGGTAAGATCCAAGGGACCAGGATGCCTCTGGCTACATAGTACCTTCTAGGCATGACAGGGAAGCTGTATCCATGAGATCCAAGCAATGTGGCTGTCTAAACAAGACATGCATCAAGACAACACCAGTTGACATGCCAATGTGGATGTGGTAGCTTTCATAAGGTCCAACCTCTTGGGCCAAAATTATCTCAGGGGCCTGTACCTCGAGACCTGTAGGACAGAGAAAAGCCTAGCTCAAGTTTGAGTGAGGATGAGACAGCAAAAACTAAGTAGACACCCTTCCAGACAGAGGGAGGGTTTGGCTGCCTCTCATTGGATGGAGGTACCCCCACATCACACCAAGCCACTTAAGCTATATAAGCTGAGTTCTTGCCTGACTCGACTCCCTATTGTGTCTGATTGTCCTGTATTGTGGGGGTGTGGAATAGGAGAGCAGGCATCCTGTGTTGTGGGGCATTCATGTTTCCCTGGGGAATAAGGAGGCCTAGCAATGACTAGGGGAATACAGAGGCTCAAGAAGCCAGCACAACCCGTGGATAAATAGCTACATGGCTGCTGGGAGATGGAGAACCAGCTTTCCCCATGGATGAGCCGCCAGTATTATTGGATTCCAGGTGGTCAGCACTAAACACATGTACATGCGAGTAACACTAAATGGACTCAAAGTTATAGATGGATGATGGGAAAGTACATACATACATACATACATGCAGTCATACATACATACACACATATCTATATGTAATAATAAAGAAGAGGTCAAATTTGAGAGGGAGTGAGGGGGTAGGGACATGGGAGGAGTTAGAGAAAGGAGAGAGAGAAATAGAATTTGATGTGAAACAGTACTTATGTATGAAATTCTCAAAAAAATATCATCTAAATAAAAAGGCAATTACAGGGAACTACATAAAATTAAGAAATACACGAGGTCCAATGTTGAAATTCTGGCTGAGTGCCAGGAAAGATCAATTTCTTTTAAGAGGCCATATCCAAGCACATTGCTAACAAAGCAAGATAACTCCACCCTCCCGATTGGTTCTCCTGCTCCAGCGCATGGCCACAGGGTGAAAACGCTTCTTTTGAAGCCACAGCTGTTACTGAACTGGTACTGTGTGCCACCTCCATCCGGGGAGAGAGGCAAGGAACAAGAACATGGCCCTGACTTTAAAATGTCTACATGCTTTCAATGAGAAAAGGCTTCACCGAGAGAATAACCACCAGCGTGAGAGCACACATCTTAGAATATCAGCATCAGGGAAAAAAACCTCCGCAGCAGAAGTTAATGGAGCATTCCCACACTCGTTCACGGAAATAACTGCGAAGAGGCTGACATTACAAAGTGAAGGCAAAATAACGCATTTCCGATTCAGAAGGGCTCAAAAGAGACATTTCTACTGTCTACAGACCTTCATTAGTAGTGCTATTCTCCCGCAAAAAAAAGAAGAAACTTCGAAGTGGAAATGGGACTCAACTGACCAAGAAATTGATAAACTATATTCGGAAATGAACTGTATTGACTCTTAAAATAACGTAAGTCTGTGTTAGGACTTAAATTTTACCCAAGAGTCCTACATGGTGCTGGCATCTAGTGGCCTGTAGAGACCGTGAGACTTCATGCTGTCCATAAGGGGCTGGGACTAATTAATAATTTTACAGTTTAAAGGACACATACTTGCACTGAACTAATTAGAATTTAATGCAAAAATAATGGAAGATGCAAAGACGGAAACCACCAGTGAGAAAATAAACAGACATGAAATCCAGAAAAAACAAAAACACATACATACTTTGGACCATGCGTATGTCTGTCTTCTGCGTGTATGTATTCAGGGTGCCATCTGGTAAGGGGCAGTCCCAGTTGTGATTAGAAGGTGGTTCTGGATAAATCAGAATGTTATATTGAGTGGCTATGTCAAGTCTTTTATTTTGAGCATTTTATTCACCTTTCAGTGGAACACAATTGGCTGATCTTCACAGTAAAGAGTCCTCGGCTCTTCTAGCTCCGTGTCTGCCAACAGTCTGCTTCTCGGTTTCTCTTGCTTGCCTTAGTGTCTTTAAACATCCCTTCTAAGGTACGTGAAAACAGTTCACTTCACCTGTCAGTGGAAACCAGGGCCGTGTGGCACATTCTCAGCCACTGATCTACATTTCCAACCTGAAACTCTGTTCTTCTCTAATGTCATAAGTCAATACTGGACCGTTGTAAAGCCTCCTTTTAAGAACGATGTGTAACTCACCTGCATGTTAGATTGCAGTTATAGAAAAATCTCATCTTATGAAGCCCACGTATTCCTCATAAGATGACAAGTCTTAGGACTTAGGAGGTAGCTCAGGTGTAGTGCTTGCCTAGTATGCTGGGTTCAGTCTCCAACAGTGTGTAAAACTGGGGATGGTGGTGAATGCCTGCAGTCAGGAGGCAGAGGCAGGATTGGAAGTTCAGGATCATCCTTGACTACGTAGTGTTTGAGAACAGCCCGGGTATTGAGACAAAGAAAGGTTAAAGGGAAAACATTAAGGGAAAAGGGAGAGTTAAATAATATACCAAATTTCTGTCAAAAGCATTCTTGTCCTACAACTTACAACTTAAAAGCCTCTGTTGTTTTATTAATCTTCACCACCATCTTTGTACCCAAGCCCTCTTGTAGTTCCCAAAGGTCTTAATGTCACTCTGTATCTGGAGTGCACTCTCCCGTGAGTTCTAATACAACCTCCACCTGCACAGTCATGTGGAACTCAAAGCTCCTCCCAGACATGAACGAACACAGCCATTCTCTGTGACTGGCTCTTCCCGGGATGGATTTCACTAGTCTATGAAACAAATTTGAGTATGGGAGGAATGAAAAAGGCTCAGGAAAAGAAGGGAGGTGTAGTAAACAGTTTGGGGGTTATCCCGGTTAAAGTTTCTATTGTTATGATGAAACACAGTGACCAAAAGCAAGTTGGGGAAGAAAGGGTTTATTCTGCTTACACTTCCATAGCACTGTGCATCACTGAAGGAAGTCAGGATAAGAACGCAAATAGGGCAGGATTCTGGAGGCAGGAGCTGATGCAGAGGACATGCTTACTGGTTTGCTTCCCCTGACTCACTCAGCCTCCTCTCCTGTAGAATGCAGGACCACCAGCCCAGGGATGGCTCCACTCACAGAGGGCTGGACCTCATCAATCACTAACTTAAAAAATGCCTTACAGCTGGATCTAATGGAGGCATCTTCTCAATTGAGGCTCCCTCCTTTCAGATAGCTCTAGCTTGTGTACCAAGTTGACATAAGACTAGCCAGCACAGGGGTGCTGGGTGTCATGGTCATACCCAGAGATCTCCATGTCCAAAGAATGGAGAAAATATTTTTTAAATACAGAAACATAAAGAGCTCTTCCAATTTCTTGTGCAAAGCAATTTCAGTTGGGGAACTCAAGAGGAAATGGTTTTGCATACCTTGGAGGAAAAGACTGCAGCTAGAATTTGACTTTTGAATAAGCTCTTCTGTGCAAATTGGATCTTTGCTTTGTTCTAATTGAAAATGGAAAAAAAAATCTCCTGCTTGGAGATACATGGTGGAACTCAGAGCCTGTAGCTACACTCATGAGGTCGTTATAACAGTAGCATTTGTATGGCTGCAGAAAATAGAAAAACACAGATATTTTTGTTTATAATATGAAATTTAGTTCATAAACTTTTATAGTGAATTTTCTGATGACAGAGAAAAGTTCACTTTCAATAGAACTTGTTCAGAAAAAAAAAAAAGTACCCTGCCATTGTAAGGATTGCCTGCTTGCATTTTCAAAGCACAGGCTTTGAAGTTTTGAAACTGGGGAAGATGTACCGGGTTCCCAACACACCATATTGCAAAAAGATCAGAAAGGTTTCCCGGGTTCCTGCGGCTATCTCATAATGAACAAAACAGAGCGCAGAGGTGTTTCCTATTCGTGTTGCATCGCCCTTCACAATTAATAGGATTCCAGCTTTTCTAGTTGTCCGAACAGATATTCTAAGAACCTGGAGTCATCTGAAAAACTTGCTTGCTTTTCACATGTGAACAAAAATAAAGAGGAAGTCTTGGATTTGTGTGTATTTAGCCACACAGTTTGGGGAGGTGTGCCAGGCACAGCAGATGTCACCTATAGAGATCAAGCCTTACTTTCTCATGGGAACATGGCATGGGCCAAGGGACTCACTCCCCTTTGGTACCGCTCCACTCATTGCGTACAGAAACAGTTTCTCACAAAGGAAAACATCAGATGCACCATGTTATTGCAGCATTTTTCTCACAGAAAAATAAAAACCAATGGAGACAACTTAAAAAGATCCAAGTAAAAATGTCAAAGGCGATGTTTATTGAGACCTTGTTGTATGAAACATAACACCTCTAACAAAATAACAGGCTCCAAAAAAATATATCAAGAGGGAAAACATTGCATTTACAATTTAAATGAAACTCGAGCTCTGTGTTTTCAACACGAGTTCAGTTTCCCCGTGATCATCTTCCAAGCCTTGTTCACCTTGATTTTGTTGGTGAACCCAAGTCTATTCCTTTGATTCAGTACAACTGCTCTCTTTAGATCCCATCAAATGTGGTGCTTCATTAATGGCCCCTTTTTAATCAGTCACCAAAAACACCATCTGCAGAGAGCTGTCCTTCCTCACTGCCATCAACCCTGAAGTCTCTGTTTCTCTGGCCTCTCATTGAGCTATTAAATTTGATAAGCATTAGTAATCAGCAATTCAGTTCTATTAGGTGATAATATGAAAAATACGGTGTGGTTTTATCATAGACATTTATAAGAACAACTTAAAGTGCCTTCTTTCAGGAACTTGCAATCAAGGTACCATCCAGGGCTACCGTGGTTTGATGGCCTTGCTGGAGCAGTCGAAGAACTTGTATCCAATATGGCCCCTCTGTGTGCTAAGCACAATAGTACTAGCTAGCTTTGGGGCTGAGCCCAGAGCCTTATGCATATTAGATGAGCTCTCTACTGATGACCTATATTCCCAGCCCCTGGTTCTGCCTTACTATTCTATTTTGTTTCTGTTTGGATGGATTATTGTTGTTTTCTTCTTCTTTAGACCTTGAACTTCTTTAGCATCCCAAGTGCTAGGATTACAGTATTCTGCCACAAACCCCTGGTGCTAGGTTTTGATGTCAGGCTCCATTGCTCTCCACAGGGCTAATTGAGCACCCTTGAAACATGGCAACCATCAAAAGTGACCCAAGAGAGCAAGGCGAAAGGCATAGTTTTCTGCCTTTTATTGGATTATCCAGAAGTCACAAGCTTCCATTTCTACCACATTCTTTTCCTTACAAGGAAAACCCTAAATTTGTCCTGTACTCATGGGAAATTTGGTTCTACCTTTGGAAAAGACAGATGTCAAGCAATTTGTGGACATATTTTTAAATCACCCCAGGAGAAAGCTTAAATATATACTCATGAAGAACAGATTAAATGAAGTATGCCTATTATCTCTAAAGACTTTTATGCCATATACTTCACTTGGAGGAGGTGGGAGGGAGGTTATAATACATACTCATAATAAGATTTTAATTTTCTGTGTATTTATTTACTTGATCAACATAATGCATGTCAAAGAACCAGCTTTTTATTTTAAGTTTTAAAAATAGATATGGTTGAAAGATGATCTGCATGTTGCTCATTCCCTATGACCTCTTGAGGTGAATGTAGTTAAGACATCAGTACGTATATATGTAGTTATCAATAATGTGGGCATGTATGTATACTGGCAGATGATACCCAGATAAGAAACATAAACTGAACAGAATTACAAACTGATGACCCCTCCTTTATAAGGGGCACCCACACATGCATCTATACCCACATTTGCAAATACAAAAGAAATGCAGAAATTGTGATATCTAAAAAGAGTCAGAACATTAAGAAAAACAAGTTTCTGTATTTTTTATCTATAACCTGAATTTCATAAGTACATATTTTCATTTTAATTATCACATTTTTATGTTAAAGAAAATAAATACAAATTAATATTAAAAACAAAGGCAATAAAATAAGCAAAGAATATGAAGAACTAGTTTTTAGAAGTCAATAAGAATATAGTCAGGAGGCTGGAGAGATGTCTCAGTGATTAAGAACACTGGCTTCTCTTCCAAAGGACATGGATTCAGTTTTCCACACACCTATGGCAACTCACAACTGTCTGTAACTCCATTTCCAGAAGATCTGACACCTTCGCATCAATGTACATAAAATAAAGTTTTTTAAAAAAAGAGCCAATAAAGGGAAAAATGAAAGCATATAGTCAGACTTTTTTGAACTGCCAGCTCCTGAATAATGACACAGAGAAGACTTTCTATGAATTATGAAAACTTGACCTTAGCTTAGGCTTATTCCCAACTAACTCTTAAAACTTAAATAAATCCATTTATATTAATCTATGTTCTGCCACATGGCTTGTTATCTCTCCTCAGTACCGTATGTCTGACCTCCTCTGAATCTGGCTGGCAAATTTTTCATGCCTCAGATTCTTTCCCAGAATTCCTATCTCTCTCCAGAAGTCCCACCTATCCTCATCCTGCCTAGCTATTGGCTGTTCAGGTCTTTGTTAAACCAATCAGAAAGTGACTTAGGCAAGTGAAAAAGGACATAGACACATCTTCATAGTGTACAAAATGATTATCCCAACATAATAATGTCTCACAAACAGGCTGGCCTCAAACTCATAGTGATCCTCTTGCCTCTGCCTCCCAAGCACTGGAATTAAAGGCATGTGTCACTCTGCCTGGCTCAAACACATTTTCACTCACAGAAAAAAAAAAACATTAAAAAAACATAAATTCAAAACTATGCAGTGACCACTTTTCACTCCATGTGATAGTTTACTTCAAAGTCAGATACATAGTGTTTTAGGACAAAACCCAACTTTTGAAGTTGTGAAGACTGTAAATAGAAGTCTGTAGAAGTACATTCAGCAATGGCTAACAAAACTTAATGACACACATACCCTTTGACTCAGTTCTCCTTTTAGAAATTTATCTTCAGATGTATGCAAACAGCATATGCCCAGGTTGTGATAAATAATACTCAAAACTTAGATTAGCCTAAATGTCCTTTAACAGAGGTAAAATAAATGATAATAAATCTACACCATACACTATGTTACAGCTAAAGTTAGTAAGAATATATGAATGTATATGAGTTCAATGACACATTAAGTATAAATTAAGCGCAGAACACCTTGCACATTATGCTTGGACTTTAAAAACTGAAGGATGAGCATTCAAGTTTCCTTATAAATGCTGTTGTTCTCAGCATCTGAAAGGAATATATTCCTGACAGTAACAGAAACTTACCACTAGTAAGATGAAAAACTGGATTGTAAAAGGAACGACGGCCCGCTTCCCACCGCCCGCCCCACTAGCTTTACCCGAAATAATTACACAGAAACTGTATTCATCCAAATACTGCCTGGCCCATTATCTGTAGCCTCTTATTGGCTAACTCTTACATATTTATTCAACCCATTTTTAATAAACTGTATCTCACCACAAGGTCATGGCTTACCGGGAAAGATTCAGCATGTCTGACCTGGCAGCTTCATGGCGGGCAGCTCTCTGACTCTGCTTCTTTCTCCCAGCATTCTGTTCTGTCTTCACCACCCACCTATGTTCTGACCTATCAGGCCAAGCAGTTTCTTTATTAAATAACCAATGAAAGCAACAGATACATAGAAGACATCCTACATCACTGAATGACTATGGGACAAAGTACAGGGACTTCATTCTGCACATCCATGTTCCTTTGGGCCCATGTTAACGCACTGCTTACTAAAATCAGATAACATGAGATGATGTTGCCATGTGTTGGGTATCTTCTTCTTTGTGTTATTTAATTCATGTTTTGTAGCTGAAGACCCTGAGACCCACATACCAAGGAGAACAGCTAAAGTCTCCAGTCAGTAGCAGAGCTATGGTCCCAAGCAGGGTGTACCAGATGCTTTCCTGTTTAGCAACTGGCCAATGAGAACAGTGCTGCTCATGCTAGGTGTGGGAGGTCATTCTCCAGGGGAGTCAGGAACTGCCAGTAAGAGAAGCGACCTTTCCCAGAGGCACTGTCTGGAGATCACACAAACTACCTACATCCATAGAGTCATTAAACACCCATTAAGATTATTGTTGGGAGACACGGGTTCTAACCTGACTCTGTGCCCCCACTACTTTTAATTTCTCAGGTCTTCATGTCTACAAAGAAGGAAGTGCCTGTTTCATGTTGAAATCCATACCCATTCAGCAGTTCAATCCACCTGAAATACCATTATTTCTCCAGTATTTGTGGGTTGACTTTTTCTCTAACTTCTGATGTGGGAGAATTGTCTGTATTCTGTCAATCATATTTTAATAAAACACTGATTGGCCAGGCAGGCAGTATAGGCGGGAAAGCCAGACAGGAAGAAGGGGTGGAGCAAAGAGACTGGGAGTATTCTGGAAAGCAGGAAGCTCCCTCCACAGTTCTGCCCAGACCACCGGAGAGGAAAGATGTAAGCTGCCCAGCTGAGAAAGGTACTGAGCCGTGTGGCTAACGTAGATAAGGATAATGGGGTAACATAAGTTATAAGAACTAACAAGTAGCCTGACCTAATAGGCCAATCAGCTTTATAACTTATAGAGATCTCTGTGTGATTGATTTTCTCTGGGACTTGCTGGTTGTGGGGTACCAGGCGGGAACAGATACCCCAACAAGCCGGCCCTCATGTTACAAACTTCAAATCAAGAGATTATTTGTGTGCCTTCCCCAGCAGTAATGGGGCATAGCATCTTCACCTTTGTCCCCTCCAAAGGGAAAATTCCTAATACATTTAAGACATTAATGGTTCAAGTCAGCCTGATAAAGATGGCAAGCTCCAGGCCAGCACCCTGTCTCAAACAAAGTCAACAGAACTGTTGGCTACCCAACAAGCCTCTTCTCTTACTGTCATGCAACTACACACACTGCATCCTCAGTTTCTTGCCTGATGGTCACTCCCAAGAGCCTGGTACCTAGCCACCTCTTCATTCACCCATCCATACATTCATTCATTCATCCAAAGTACCATTAATTCATATCCAACTGCCCACAGTGTTTAAAACAAGACAGCAAGTGTCTCTTAGCTAGCTATCAAACAGCCTTGAAGGTCATTGAGGGCAGACTCCTCCCCTTCATCAGCAGCAGCTTGTAAAAGCCAGGACTGAGAGAAGAGCGTTCCCATTAAAGCTTTGAAGAATAGGCTGTGACTACATGGGGTGGAAAGAATTAGTGGAGGAGGGGGAAACAGGAGAGCACAATGGAGATTAACCAGATCAAAATATATTATATACATGTATGAAAATGTCACCAATGAATTCCATTATGTATGGTATGTGTTAATTTTAAGAAAAAATTAACAATAATAACAGGATCTGAGTCAGACTCTTGGCCTGAGTAGAAAGAAACACAACATCCTGACCGGCCTAAGAGTGGAGGCTTCCTGGTCAAGAAGACAGGAATACCACCTTCTCTTTACAGCTGGGGGTGGTGGCGTGTTCTTTTAATCCCAGCAGACACAAAGACAGACTAATCTCTATGAGGAAGAAGTAGCCTGATTTACATGGTGACTTCAGGCCAGCCAGGCATACAAAGTGAGTCACTGTCTCAAAACAAAGCTGTATTTAAAAAACAGAAAGAATTCAAATAGTGCTAAGCTATGGTCTGTTACCAAGCCCTGGGTCAATGTGTTGAAGTACCATGTATGGAAGTTTAAAGGCTGTCCTGAGCTGACCCTGCCCTTCACTGGCCTTGGGAGAGTTGCCCCTCCACCACCACCAGAGAGCTGACCCCCACCCCTCACTGGCCCTATAAAAGCATAGGAAAGCTGGCCTCACCCCTTACCACAAGAGTGGGAGAGCTGAATCCACCCCTTACCTGAGGGGGTGGTCCCAGAGGCCAGAACTGACCAATTCAGATACCGCCCAGGCTTCGGTTGGCATGCCCCATCTATGACTTGCTGAAGTTCATGACGGGAACTAGTCCTATGGAACCATAGCCACAGGATCGCCACAACTCAGCAACAGCAGGATATCTGAGAGGAGTTTCCTTGAGGGTCCAGCAAGAGGCCTTGAACCTGACCAACAACACATTACACAATGAACATTTGGAACTGAAGTATGTTTGGACAAAGGGATGTTCTGCCTGATGCATAGCAGCTCCCAGTGCCACTGAGACAAATGAAGAGTTGATTGAGAGCTGGGAAAGATGGAGGAGGAACCAAGAAATTTTTTGTTTTGGTTTGGTTTGGGGATTTTTTTATTAACCTTTATTAATTCTTTGTAGATTTCACATAATGCATTCTGAGCTCATGTATCTCCCCACCCCCTCACATCCTCCCTCTGCCTTTGCAGCCTCCCCCCACATTCTGCTCCTTCAGCCAATAGTCTGTAAGATACCAGCCCACTTGGGCGTGGTCTCTTATACTGTAAAAAGCAGTGGAAACCGTGCATCATCCGCTTTTTTGCTTCCAGCTCCCCCTTCTGACTGCTAGACTCTGTTCCTGTCTGCCCAGAGGACTATTGTCTAGGACAGTGATCTGTAAGTTTTCCCCTTAAATAAAGAACCCTTTTATTATTCATAAGTCTGAACTGGTGTCGGATTGTTTTGTGACTTACATCATCACAAAACAAACGTTCAGGCGCCAAATGATGGCTGAGTCACAAAACAAAATTTAAAAGAAAAAACAAAACAAAACAAAGAAACAAAACAAAAACAAAAGAGAGAGAGAAGAATCTTGTCATGTAAGCTATAGTGTGACCCTGACTCACATGGTTTACCTTTAGTCCGTTCTTCTTTACTTGTAAGTGTTCACTGCCATGAGTTATTGATCTGGATAGAGGCCTCTGGGTACCAAGTGTTTTTGTTTTTGTTTGTTAATCCCCCACATGCATACCTGTAGTATGTTGCAAGGAGGGGAGCCCACTTGTTTGTCCCAGCTGCCCAGCTAGCTTAGCCCCAAAATAACCACACGGAAATTGTATTAATTAAATCACTGCTTGGCCCATTAGCTCTAGTTTTTATTGACTAATTTTTACATCTTAATTTAACCCATTTTTATTAATCTGTGTATCACCACATGGCAGTGGTTTAACGGATAAAATTTGACATGTCTGTCTCTGGCAACTCCTTGGTGTTCCTCTCTGACTCTCTTTCTTCCTCCCAGCATTCCACTTAGTTTTCTCCGCCTACTTAAGGCAACAGACCAGGGCAGTTTCTTTATTCATGAAGCAATGAAAGCTGCACATAGACAGAAGGACCTCCTACACCAATAGTAGGACTTTTTCATCAGAACTGTTGGCTCCCCAATAACAACATGGAGACTTATTATTAATTATGAAAGCTTAGCCTATAGCTTATGCTCATTATTATCTAGCTCTTATAACTTAAATTAAACCATACATTTTAATCTACGTTCTTTTATGTGACTTGGTTACCTTTACTTTGTAATGCCCATGCTGCATCTCCTGGTAACTCTGCCCTTCCCAGAACTCTCTCTGTCCGGAAGCCCCGCCTATTCTTCCTGCCTACATATTGGTCATTTAGCTTTTTATTAAACCGTTCACAGTGACACATCTTCACACGGTGTAAAGGAATATCCCACAACACATGCCCATCCTCTACCTTTAGCTCTCACAGGAATACCTGGAAGTTTGTCTCTCTGGTGATTCTGGATCCTCCCAAGTTGTCGTATCAACCATCACACATGTATTGGCACAGTGCTCCACTGTTCACTCTCATCCCTGAGGGTGCTCCTCCTTCTCCTAGAAAACTCTAAGTGTCTTCTCGACTAAATTCAGTGGGTCTCATTTAAATTCCTTCGATGGTGGTCAAAAAGACTGGGGAGCTGAGGGGAGTTCAGAGTGGGAGTCTCACAACAAAAGGACTTCAAATCAATAGTAAGAAATCACATTACAGGATGAGTCAATGTGTATCTAGGAGGTGAGGAACTCCAGACCAAGTCCCACCCCTGTGCTCCAAGTCCACTCCTCACAACAAAGCCCATTGTTAAAGACACAGACAGTAAGATGGGGGCTTGAGTTTGGGTTGAATGACTCGTTCCTCAGATTCCAACTAGTTTTACATCCAGGACAATGACTGTCTGGGGGATTATAATCCATTTGTTCTGTCACCTCAGTCAACAAATTCTAAAATCCTAAGCTCAATTTAAAAAAAAAAAAGAGCACAGAAAAAAGCTTCCCTGCTTCTAATTAAAACATTATCTCTGTAATAGGTGAACACAAAGCCTCCAAATGTCCTTACCATTTAAAAATCCCTTTATCAACTGTTTGACAGAAAGCAAAGAAATTTACACAGCCCTGAGGCAAGACAGTGAAAACCTATTACTGTCCTGTGTGCACAGTTGCAAATAGCTGTTGATCCTGTGTTTAAGCACAGATTCAAGGAGTAAGTCTGAAATTGGCCATATTAGTTACTGAATATTAACGGGAGATGTTGAGTATCTTTCCCAGAATTAAAACACTGATTCTGATATTAAAAATAGCATGACCCATTTTGTTACCTTAATGCCAAAGTCACACAATCTCAGAAAGAAAGAAAAAATGCATGCTCTCCCTCCTACGTAGTCTAGTCAATAATGCACACAGACGGATATGCAGGTAAACTACAACATGAAGAAAAGAGAACAAGAAAGGTTAAATATGAGGGGATGCAGGCAACGGATTATGAAATTATGGGCATGAATTATGAAAGAGGATACAGAACTAACTGCTTCTATAATTCTGTCATGAATTTTTCATTTTTAGTGGTGAATAAGTTCATAAAATATATTCAATAGCAAAAGTGTACATACCAATGTAAGGCTCCATAGCTTCCACTCCAAATGGCGATTTCAGCTGCACAGATGTTCACTGAGATGTAAAGATTTTGGGTCTGGTTAATCTTGGTGCATGACTTTGTCCAAGTTTTTCATACTAAAGTTTATTTAAAATATTTGCAAAGCAAGTTTACTGAACAAGAACTCCCAAACTGTGTAGATTCTACTGGGTACAGTTCGCCCATGGTCCCAATTTCAATTGGCATCTCTGGCCAAGGGTCAACAGAAATCCTCTTGTTCTAATCCTAACTACCAATGTCAACTCTCAGGTCACACAATAAACATACCTGTGTGTGTATGTATAGGCTACAGAATGGCTACGATGAGTTAAAGTGACCAGAGCTAAGACCCGACTCGGGGCAAGCAGTCAACTGGTAGCGGTGCAGAGGGAATCTCCCTGGGAACTGGATCACGAAGTTGACTAGAGTTCAGTCAACACTTGGGATTGAATTGAGCAGCTGAAGTCAGGGAAGACAGGAAAAACAGCAAGATGGCATCCATACGGACAAATGGACAACAGGAAGGATGGCAATGCGTGTAGGTCCCATTGACCATGCAGACCAAATCAAACTGAAGTCCCTAGGATCGTCAGGAGTTTCATGCCTGTTGGTCCCTTAATACTCACACCAGGCTGACGAATGGCAAGCTCGAGGAGACTGTCACCATCACAGTACCCGTGTCCGACTCTACGGCATCCGGGTGAGGACCTCACGCTTGCACTCAAATGAGAGACAAGTGATGCTTAAAGATGGACTTTCCTGGAGAAAATTTGTCTCAAGCATTTTGGTGTTGTCTGGTTTTTGTTTTTGATGATTTGGGCTCTCACATAGCTCAGGCTGGCCTTTAATTTGCTGTGCAACCAAGCATCATCTGAACTTCTGATCCTCCCTGTCTTCACTTCCGAAGTACTAGGATTATAGACCTGTCACCAGGCCCAATTTTATGTGGGGCATGGAGCTGAACCCAGGACTTTATCCATGCTAGATAAGCACCCTGACAACTGTATGGCATCCCCATTCCCAAACAATATTTTGTTTGTTGCTTTGTTTTTTAAGAAGAAACAAAAATAGGTAAGAGGAACAGAGCAAATCCCACGTGAACTATTAAATTAATGTGCTTTGTCCAAGTCCAGTGCTAAGTTCACATCAGTGATAAGAAAACTAAACACAAGACAGTTGAAATGTTACCAGCTGTCAATGCCTTTGAAAGCCAAGGGGAACTAAAGAACAGCCAGCAAGGCTTTGAGAACACCAAGTTCAGTCAGAATGCGAATATCCACTCTTGCAATTGGAAATGACAAGGAGGACTGATGGCTTTGTTCTTATTCTATCACCCAAAAAGTATGCAGTCAAAACTACCTCCATTCTTAGGGTTTAAACGCATGTAAACTTGGGCCAGGGGTGAGAGAGAGCTGGAGAGGGAAGAAGAATCACACTGTGCGGTGTTTAAGAGCAGTGGGGTTAAATTTTGAATCTGTCGATCAGCAGGATAATTTCAGCCAATAGTAATGTATTACTAAAATATGTAAGTTTCAAGTATTTTAACTCGAAAGTAATAGATCAGTGAGGAGGTGATGGAATAATGCTCCATTAGTGATACCTAGTGAGTGTTAGATGGTTAAAACTTAGAGGCTCAAGGTCATTATAAATGGATCCCTCCTACATAATCAGCTTTTGGGCACCCCTTCTTCTGCATCACTAATCTTAAGAGGATAGTACCAGGGTTGCCTCTCCCTGAATTGAAAACCATCACCTCATAGAAAGGCCCAAGCATCACTTTAAATCCTCTGCTAGGATTTAAAGGAAAAAAGAACAAATGAACCATGATGCCATCTGTCTTGAGGTATGCGTGTTTATTGCTTCCTATATTAGACACACTGACAACTTGGCTCCACTGGTAGCTAGAAGAAATTCTAAATGTCTAATATGCATAGCATAATTATCACTTTTATTTTACTAAATATAATTTTCCTCGTACACATTACCATTTTATCTGGCCATTTAGCTACTGGTAATGATTCTTCCCGAATCACGCCCACAACCTGAAGATTTTCTATCTTGTGTTCCTTTGGACCCTTGCAAAAACAATATAGAACGCCTGCAGAGCAAAATTAGTCCTCAACTTAATTATCTTGCAGCCTATTTTCCGAGTTTAATTAACTTTGCTGAGTGGCTTCCACTGCAGAGAGGACAAGGCTCATTCGTATTATTTAGAGTCATAATTTCTCTTCTCCCTCAGCTTCAAGGACACCACCAGCTACCTCCACTCTTAATTGCCATCACAAATGCAGAGATATGAGACTGGAAAAACAGTGAGGCCTAAAATTAAGAGTGTGTCGCGCTGCATACTAACACAGGGATGGCAAGCTATGCCTGGTCTATCTCCAATCCCTGCTAACCGCTAAATGCAATGGCAGGAGGTATTGAGGTCCTTAAGCAAACTCAGACTACAGATCAACTCCTCGCTGTTGCAGACTGGGCTATTTCAGAAATGGAACTCGGGCCCAAGGCAACAGGCTTTACAAGCTAAGACATAATCGTTTACACTGAAAATGCTCCCACCTCTGTATTCACACACAGTTCCTCTGAGCTGAGAAGACTGGATGGGGCAGGATGCTCTCTCTCTTGTCTGACCATCTTCACGGTGGTGGAGTGGAGAAGGGTTGCTAGAGAACAGCTGATTAGAAACAGACCAAGCTGCTTCATGATCTCTGCAGCGCTAAGTTACTATCTAGAAACCTTGGTTTTCCTACTACTGGTTGATACTTTAGCAATGTGTCAGTGCAAAACACTGCTTTCACACCTAAGGAAATAAATTAGTTTATTCTGAGTCAAGTGGCCATGGCTTGAGACTTTCAAGCTACAATCCTGTGCATACCACCCCCACACCCAAAAAAATAAATAAAAATAAAGATTCCTACATGGAAGCAATTACACGAACTATATACAGTTACAGAAGAAAAGAAAACAATCAATCAAGGCATTTGTGAGGGCATCAGCTAGGCATATTATGATAGCAAAGGAAAGCAAACATATGGGTTTCAGATGTTATTTGGTGCCATTCTTAGCTTTTGGGTTGGTGGAAGCTACTGATTTGCTGGGTTGACATATTCCCAAGATTGACCCTGATGCTTGAAAGAACGATATATATCAGGCATGGATGTGGTGAAAAAAATAGAAGAGAAAAAGAGAGAGAGAGAGACACTATTAAGAAGCTTAGATAAAGACAGCCCAAGATGATTTGGTTCTGAATTTACATTCCAGCTCTCTACAGTTCTCATCAGTCCGTTGGCCTTGTAGAATCTTTAACATGGCTTCTCAGGAAACTTTAGTTCACAAAAGAAGTCTTGTCAAAGAACACAGCCATTGACCTCTAACATGCTGGTGTGTTTAAGAATGGCAAGGAAGAATTATAAACAAGAAAATGGACTTGGAAGAAGAGACCTTGTGTTAAAACGCAGGTCAGAAATGCCCTACCTAGAGGAAAGGTTGTGAGGAACTCAACCGTGCTGCGGAGAAAAACTAAACAGAAGCAGCAAGGACACAAGGACAGGAACAGGAAGCAGCCGGGAATTCAGTTGGAAACTGTCAGAATTTCTACAAGAATCTGAAAAAAACAGAGAAGAACCCAAAAAGACAACAGACTAGCCCCCAGGTTACCCTCTAGTCTCCAGCTTATTCCTCTACCTTTGCTCCTGTCAGAGGCTAGGGATCCACCGAACATTGGTATTGGAGGACACCAAGTATCTTTCTGATCAGACCAAGTCACCGCTGACCTTCTTTTCGGTCATTCACTTTCATTGTTGATTCGGTCATAGAGCTGCAATTCTCCTTGGTTCAAAGCAGAGCTTGTGATTGTCGTTGTAATCAGGAAGGCAAGAGGCAATCTTATCTCACTACCTCCCTTGCTCTGTGTTGTCCCTCCTCAACCACTCCAAGTATCTCTTCTACTCCAACTTATTAAGCTGTCATCATCTAAAAGAGAGATGGATAGAAAGATACAGAGATGGATACAGAGACAGAGTCAGGGTGACTTCAGTCATGGTGGTGAATAGCTGTCTCAGCAGCTCTGCTGACCTAGGTTGTGAGCCAGACAGGAGTTCCCACCCATGCTCTCTCACCACAGAGAGGCATAGGCAGCCCGTGCTGAGCTGCTTGGCCTGAGGAACCTTCCAGAAAAGAGTTTAGTGAATATACTTGCCCTCTTTCATCCAGAAAATTGCCAAGCACCCCTATTTAATCTCTTGTTTTTCTGGAAGCATCCAGAGAGTCACTCTCACACACTGTGGACTCCAGGGAAAAGCTGGACCACCAGTTCTGATCTACTTCGCCCATAGACCCAGGGAAGCAGCAATCCATGAGCCTCAGAAGCAACTCAATGGCTTTTCCTGAGGGGTCTGCTCCTGGAAGGTAGCTGAGAAACCCCAAACATTCTCCTGAGGTCCCCCCAAAAAAGAACAAAAAGATCCCAGTCGCGTAACTCACTGAAACCTGGAGAAGACCTTTATAAAGACGTTACTCTGTATAACACAGCCACTGAAGCCCGGAGAAGACTGTTATCTCCCGGGAGCAACTGGGCAGAATTCTCTGGAAAGGCCAGTCTCTAGAAGACTCATGAAACCCCCTAAGTAGCTTTCAGACCCTCGTATTCACCTAACATTGTTACAGGGCTCTGTACCATAACCACCTGGGCACGTCAGTATGCCCCCCTTCCACACATGACCCCAAAATCGACGGACACATTGCACATTCATGCACATGCACACAGAGTAGTCATGCTAAGCCTGGCAACCATGAACCAAACCCACTCAAGCAAACAGAATCCCACCTGGCAGTGTAGCCCCACAATTGCTACAGTCCAGGCCACTGAAACCAACAGACATCACCAACTTGAATATAGCTGAAGCCGATATAGTGACCCTGCTCTTAAGTGCACACACCTGGAACTAAAGTCAGGCACACCAGGGTTTAAGACACATTGCCAGCTAAAAGCCCTTTACTATGAAAGACACTCTATAAAATTAATAGAGGTTATGCAACCACCAGATGCATTATCTCAAGGTATATGCTTAGGAAGGCTCAAAATACACAATAGGATACAGCCAAAGGAGTGCAATTATTCTAAATCAATGGACCCAAATAAACTGATGAATTACCTGAAAAACAATTCAAATAATTATTTAAAGAAACTTAATAAGACACAGGAGAACACCCACAGATAATTCCATGGCATTCAGAAGACAATACAGGACACATGTAGGGAATTCAACAAAGAAAACACAATCCTAAAGAACAAACCAGAAATATTAAAACTAAATAACTCAATAAATGAAATAAATATAGATGAGATCCTTGACAGAGTTATCAGACAGTATTGGGGGAGGCTGCTAGTTTGTTCCTGGCCACTCCGACCCGAAATAATCACCTAAAAACTATATTAATTAAATCACTTGAGCATATGGCTAGATAGCTCTTATATCTTAAATTAACCCATTTTTATTATTTTATATTTTACCATGAGGCTGTGGCCTACCGGCAAGGTTCAAGCTAGTGGCTTGCATCTTTCTCCTCTGGTGGTTTCATGGTTTCTCCCTGACTCTGCCTACTCTCTGTATGTAACTTTTCCAGTCTGGCTATATTCTGTTTAGCCACTGGCCAAAAACAGCTTCTTTATTCTTTAACCAATAAAAGCAACACATATACAGAAGGACTTCCCACACCAAGACAGAAGAATATTTTGCCAGCTGGACTGCATGTACCTGTCATCACTGTATTCCAGAGACTGAGGCAGGAGGATTTCAAGACCAAGGGCAGTGTGAGGTATACAACAAGCCAGAAAAAAAAGGGTGGAGCGTGGAGGAAGGGAGGAATGGAGGTAGGAAAAGCATGTTTGGGGCTTAAATATAGTTCCTTTGAAATAATCTAGTCACAGAAAGGAAAAATATTTATGTCTTTGTTTGTTTATGTCTTTTGAAGGAAAAAATATTAATGAATAAAACTTGGAGACTTACTATTGTGTGAGCAAACTTTTGCATTGTGGTTATTCCAGAAGAAGGGAAGAGAAAAGGCTTGGATACTCCAGTCAAAGAAATTGCCGCTGATAACTTTCAAACTCTTGAGAAAGACATAAACATCCAGTTCTAAGAATCTCAAGCAACCTCTGATCGAGCAAATTGATTTGATCTGAAATAATGTTCTCCAAGCCCTTTGCAGCCCAACAATCTAAAGGACAATGCAAAGAATCTTAAAAATGCTAGCATGAACATCAAGTCGCTTCTAAAGAGAGCCCTGTTAAACCAACGGACTGTTCTGCAGACATATCAGGAGCCAGGAAAATATATAATGACACATTTAAAGTCCTGAGAAAGGAAAAATTCCAGCCAAGGGTATTATACCTACAAACCCCTTCTTTAAAAGTTAACAAGAAATGTTTTACTAACAAAAAACAAAGCTGAAAAAATGTACCACGCTTCAGTGGGGCCTTTTGACAGCCGCTTAAGGAAACTCAGCATCTCAAGCAAAAGAAAGATAATTGCTCTCCTGAAAACACATCAAAATAGAGAACATATACCAACAACAGAGAGATTAAAACTTAATACCAAAAAGCAGCAAAACAATAAACAGAGGACAAACTAAGAAGCATACAAAATTACCAGGAGAAAATAGACATACTATTCCTGTATGTAGCATTGTTAACAGTCTTCACTGTAAATGGATTAGTTCCTCCCCCAATTAAAATATACAGATGAACTGGACTGACTAAAAATAGAAAGCTAGAGTTAACGATGAGTCACTTTCAGGACCTCCTTCCTCCAGCAGGTACAGAAATAAAATGCAAATGACAAGACAGAAAAGAAGACAAATCCTGTCAAGTAGAAACCCAAAGCCAGGGCTGGCCAAATGACACCATGGGTAAGGGGGCTCACTGCTAAGCCTAATAATCTACGTTCAATCCCAGGACTCAGTGACTCCCATAAACTTCCCTTTGACCTCTGTCAGCATCACACTATGGAACGTACTCCCTTCCCCCAAATGAATAGATTAGAAAAATGATAAATGTGATAAAGAAAATGTAAAGGAAACAGAAAAAAAGCATGAGTAACTCTACCTCTATCAGAAATTTTCAATCATGAAAGAAAAGGTCACTATATCACTATAAATGATAAAGGAATCAATTCAACAAAATGAAATTATGCTTATTATATATTATTTTTATATTATATGCATATATTATATACATCTACATCATATATGTGTTACATATGTATACTCATACACACACAAACCTATCCCAAAATACTGTATCATTTAGTTACACAAAGAAAACATTATCTAAAAGTAAATAATAGTTGTTTTTTTCAGGGGGACACAGTATACTGATTTGCATGAGAAATGTCCCTCTTAGGCGCATGTATTTGGTCACCTGACTCCCAGTTTATGAGCCTGTTGGGGCAGCCAATGGAAACTGGAAAGTGGAGACCTGATGAAGCCCAGGACGGGGGATGAGCTGGTAGCTTCATCCCACTTCCAAGTTTCTTCCTGTGCTTCATGGATGAGGATGAAAATGTAGTCAGCTGCATTCCTGCTCCTGTCACCAAATTTTCCTTACCTGGTCCCATGCCTTCCTCAGCTGGACTCTCTCCTTCAGGAACCCTAAGCCAGAATAAACCCTTCCTTTCCTAACTTGTTTGTCTCAAGTGTATTTTATTTATTTATTTATTTATTTTAATTTCATTTCTTTTTTTATTTTGTTTATTATGTATACAATACAGTGTTCTGCCATCATGTATGACTGCAGGCCAGAAGAGGGCACCAGATCTCATTGTAGATGGTTGTGAGCCACCATGTGGTTGCTGGGAATTGAACTCTGAACTCAGGACCTCTGGAAGAGTAGTCAGTGTCCTGAACCTCTGAGCCATCTCTCCAGCCCCTCAAGTGTATTTTATCTCTGCAACAGAAAGTAACTTATAAGGACATCTGTTTATCCAGGTGAAAGAAAAATTTCTTAGAATATCAAAAGAAGGAAGGGAGGAAGGGTGAGAGGGAGGGAGGGAGGGACCTATGTGTTACAGCTCATCTCCAGTGACACACTTCCTCTAACAAGGCCACACCTCCTGATCCCTCTAAGTAGTGCCACTCCCTGATGACTAAGCATTCAAATAACTTACCCCATGGGAGCCATTCTTATTCAAACCACCATAACCTGATTCTGTTCAAGAACAAAACATTTTAACATAATATAGAGCCTACATATTTCTCATAACTTGTACATAATCATAACCCTTCCAGTATCCCGAGCCAGTCTTCAATCGCCATCAAAGCTTTCACACCACAGTACAGTGAGCGGGCGGCGGACTTTGGACCTAAGCGTCCTCCCTCCCGTTCTCTTCCCAGCCGCACTCTGCCACACAGGCTTTAAATCATCTCCGCACACACTGCTCATGTACCTGCCAACATCATCACTGTCTGAACGCCGCCAGCAGCTGTTTATTTACAATTAGATCTGCCAGCTGGAAAGCAAACATTCTCCGCCGCTGCATCAATCAATGCTGCCAGGAGAGGAGGGAAACAAACAGGTACAGCGTGAACCGGAGAGCAGCCACGCCGCGTGAGGCCTCGGCTGTCCTTGCCCGATGCCGTTGGATGTTCTCGGCACGCAGAATTAACAGCACCGTGGCATATGATCAGCTGTCCTCCGGTTGCAGCTTCGGCTTCTGAGAAATACAGCCTAAGGAGGAGGGCTTTGGAAGCTAGCTTTTCACCGATGACTTAATCATTCCACCCCGGAAAAGAGTCTCTGGAATACACACATTTTGGTGTCAAGTTGTGATTATGCATCTTGAAAGTGGGACTTCAAAACACTACTAGATGTGTGGTATGGAGAGGCATTTACATAGGTGCACTCGAGAGCATAATCTCACTTTTGGAATTGTGTGTATGGGACAGGATCATACCATGGAGCCCAGGTTGGCCTCGAACTCACAATCTTCTGACCTCAGCTTCCAGATGTGAATGGATTACTTCTCTTCATAAATGGACACTTGTGAATCATCATCCAATCCTGGCCTAAGTATTTCCTGATGTTCATGACCTTGATTTGACTCTTAATTCATAAGCTCATGGTCAAGTCTATCTGCCTGGTGTGTACCTCATAATTAGTAAGAAGGTGGAAACAAACCTTTAACAGGGTGACTTTGGCTGAAAAGCTAGTGCTCAAACTGGTACTGATTTTTTTGTGTGTGGTTTCTTCTGAAACAGGGTCTCACTCTGTAGACCTTGGCTGGCCTGGAACTCACTATGTAGACCAGGCTGGTTTCGAACTCACAGATACCAGCCTCTGCCTCCCAAGTGCTGTGATTAAAGGCATGCCCTGTTGTGTGTGTGGTTTTTTTTTTGTTTTTTTTTTAACTCTGGAGTTTTATTCAGTGTGTCTCTGGGTCTAGAAAAAGGTGTTAGGCCTCTTGGTGGTGAAGCGAGGCTTGTGCTGGCGCCGCAGAACACGGTGGGGCAGCGGGAACTTGATCTTGGAGTCGTGGAACTGTTTGACAGCTGGCCTTCGACACTTGCCCGCCGCGATCTCTTCCACCTTCATGATCTGGATGGAGTGTGCACGGGCACGGTGCCGGGCACCCATGTCTCGGTAGCACTGTGTGACAGCCCCAGCGGTGGTCAGGTCGCGGTACTCGCGGTACATGTTGTGAGTCCCACTGCGGGAGTCATAGCGCAGCCAGATGCCGAAGTTCTTCACGCGCAGGGGGGACTTCTCGAACACCTGCCCACAGTACACCATCTCCCCGGATGACTTCTTCATCTTCTTCAGCTGCGACACGAAGTACCAGAAGCGGGACTTGGCCACCACATGGTTGGGCGTGAAGATGCGCATTCGGTACAGTGGGAGCGTGTGGCACTTTGGGGTGGGCAAGCAGCGCCCCACCACCTTGTACTCCCGGACTGTGCCCGAGGCCTTCATGGCGGTCCGTCCTCGTTCGCCGCCAGTCACCGTGGTTTTTTTGTTTTTGTTTTTTTTTAAACCGGAGAAATTTCTTTGGACTTTCACTATGACTTGTGGGGACAGTCGCTGACAAAGGCCATAATGCAAAAGCAATAGCTACAAAGTCTGATGGTGACTAAATATGGAATCACAGGATGTGAAAAAGTTTGCATCTTTAACCAGCAAAACTTCACACAGATGCATTCAGCCCTACAGACACCCTCTGGACCTCACTGGTGCATGACTCACGGGTCTGCCCCTGGGGTTCATGAACTTGAAAGTCTCATCTGCATGTGCAAGTTCTCAGCACAACCATTGCACTTGGTGTAAATGTTGGAGCTTCCGGTATAGACACCGGAGCTTCCGGTATAAACACAAGCGCTTCCAGTGCAAACACAGGAGCTTCCGGGGCAGCCTTTAATAGGTTATTGGAAGGACTGAAGCCAGCCTTCAGCAGAGCCCTCTGCCCTTGTTAGAGCCTGGCATTCAGCAGATACATTACATCTTGGAACGTTGGGAGGACAAATGAAACATCCCAGACAAGATAAGACAGCCCATTAGCTATACAGGAGCCTGCAGCCAGGGCTTCTCATTTTCTCTGTCCAGGTTATGTGTTCAGCCACATTCTTAAACTCCACCTCACTCACCTCCAATGGACCTAGGGGAGCCGTCTGCTTCCATATGACCTGGTTAATAATTAGCAATCCAAAGACTTATAAATTACGGTGTTCCCAGAAGGGCACACAGTGGACACAACTGAAGATCATAAGCCAGTGGCTCTCAACTTGTGGGGGTCACAGGTCAAATATTTACATTACGATTCATAACAGCAGCAAAATTACAGTTATGATGCCGGGTGGTGGTGGCACACGCCTTTAATCCCTGCATGGGAGGCAGAGGCAGGCGGATCTCTGTGAGTTCGAGATCAGCCTGGTTTATAGAACTAGTTCCAGGACAGCTAGAGCTGTAACATAGGGAAACCCTGTCTCGGGGGGGAGAATACAACTATGAAGTAGCAATGAAATAACTTTATGATCGGGGTCACCACAACACGAGGAACTATATTAAAGGGTCTCAGCGTTAGGAAGGTTGGAAACAGGTCACTTATGACGTAAGCAAATGTTGAGGTGATAGTAAAGCCGGGAATGTCCAGGGGTGAGCCCGGAGAAGGACCAGCTGAGGAAAGGCAGCCAGACTATGCAGGAACCTCAGAGGCAGGAGGGAATGAGTTTTCAACATCATGTGACATCAGAAAAAAAAAAACTGTAAAAGCTGGTTCCACAGTACTGCGACCATGCAGTGCAGAGGACAGCGCAATCCTTAGCATCCCTCTTCTGGGACTAGACCAGAATGTGGGAGATTTGGCGATGACTTTTCCTTTCATCATATATGTGGTCTCAGTATGATCCACTCGAAGGCACAGTGCTTGCTGTTTTCTTGTTGCTTTGTTTTGAATGTCTCTTCCTCTAAAGCCCAATGTCCTCAGCACCCACCAACACACACACACACACACACACACACACACACCGTGACATTAAAGCAACCTCATGATACTGATTTCAAACACTTGGCTGAATGTAACCTATACGAGTTCTGAGTGATATTGGCCGGGAAGGTCCTTGGGAAGGAAATAAGGTATTACATCAAACAGAAAGACAAGATAAGCACCAAGTGTAAGGAAGGATGAAAACCAGGGTGATGCTGAGGGGAAATAGACGGTCTCCTCAGACCACCAAAACGGTGCATTCAATCCAATAGCTGGGATTGACTCGGGATTCAGTTTGCCAGGTTATGTTGTAAGCCTCCCTTGGGAAGATTAGAGTTGGCTCTCTGGTTGATATTCCCATAGAGGCTGCATGGAGTCACGGAAGTCTCCAACATTAGTAGCAGGAGACAGTGGGCTGGATGCTAGACCGACACTGACAATGACGAGCCACCAGCTATACACACACACACACACACACACACACACACACACACACACACACACGACAATGAGATGAAGTTCAACTCTGTGCCAGGGTCAGGGTCATAAGTCAAAACCACTTATGGCGATGAATACCTACAACCCCAGAATTAGAAAGGCGGAGAGAAGAGGACCCCAAATTCAAGACACTTATCTCAGAAACAAGAAAGGACAAGTCAAGCCATTATTCCTCACCTTATGGCAACATCCTCTGCCGCCGGCGTTTTCGCAGTGAACACCCGCTCTTGGTTCCTGCTGAGCGCTGAGCACTTATGGCTCTCCACAGTTCACACGTTGAGGCTCAGTCCTCAGTGGGATGTTACGGAGAAGGGCCTGGGAGATTAAATGCTGAGGGCAGTGCTCTCCTGGAGAAGGAAAGTGGTCCTTGATTCCCTTGCTTTGTCATTATTAGCATATGACCATTGGACAAAATGACGGGTTTCACTGAGACATTTTACATATGTCCATCACGTGCTTTGAGCACAGCCACCCTCCCCATGATGATTGCAATAATTAACAACCCCCCCCATAGCTCTGGGTATTTAAATATGTGGTCCCCACTTGCTCGCACTGTTTGAGTGGGTTTAGGAAGTATGGCGCTGAGCAGCCCCGTCCACCTCTAGCTTGCCCTTCTCTGCTTCATGCTTCTGGTTCAAAATGCGAACTCTGGAAGCCTGCTGCTCCCGCCACCATACCTGCCACGGCCCCGTGATGGCAAGGGACCCTTATTCCTCTGGAACCATACTACAGCAGCAGAGAAGTAACTAAGACACCCCCACCCCAAATCGAGAAAGCTTATTTGCCCATTCGCTATGCCTAGTCACAGCAAGAAGACAGTGATATGTAATCAGCCTCTAAGGCAGCGGTTCTCACCTGTAGGTCATGACCCATTTCAGAGTCAAATGATCCTTTCATGGGGTTCACCTAAGACTATCAGAAATCACAGATATTTATTTTATGATTCATAACAGTAGCAAAATTCGTAACAGTAGCATAGAGTTATGAAGTAGCAATGAAATAATTTTAGGGCTGGAGTCACCACAACATGAGGAACTGTATTAAGAGGGTCTCAGCATTAGGAAGGTTGAGAACCTCTGCTCTCGGGACACACTCGAGAGCACCCATGCGCCTGCTTCCTCGGAATTCCCAGTCTCCAGAATCAGAAGAGGCATAGCCATTGCTCAGAAGGTACCTAGTTTAGCATGCTCTCTGGCAGGAATCTGGATCCATTAAATCTGCATTCTTGTCCTGTATAACAGACAGAATCAATCAGCATCACTAGGAGATTGAGCTAACACTACACAGAGACTCAGAAGTATGGGGGGGGGGAGGGGAGATAGGGAGACATCATCAGTTACATAAGTTCTGTGCCACAGAGCGCTCTGCACTGATGGGCATGTTCTATATCTAAGTTCTCGAAAATGGCCCGTGCTGCTGAAGGACTGAATCCTATCCCGTTCCAATTAATTGCAGTGCAAAGTTGAGTAACCAATTATGAATAACACCGTACCGGACAGTGAGAGATCTCAGACACCCAAGAATTCTTTGTGCTTACCTGCACTCTGCTCCACCTCTGAGTCCTACTGCATGGTGGGGAGCATTAAAGCTGAGTTAGATGTTCCCCTGAGGAATCGATCACCAACACTGTGCCAATTCCAGAAGTGTGACTATAAAGGAGCACTGTGGCTAAATGATTTATAGTAGATCTCCACAAACCAACATCTGAGCATGCACTCATGGCCTAGGACATCCTGAGTACTGACCCCGGCTCTCCACAGCTGCCCCCCGGCTCTCCGCAGCTGCCCTCCCCCCGGCTCGCCACTACTGTCCATCTTAATTCACATTCTATAGTTTCCTCATTTCCCAGAAGGACAGGAGTCAGTCTCAACTGACTCCTATTTCCTTTCCAATTTTAATTTTACAATTTGCATTTTTGCGCTGCAAAATCTAGAAGTGCTAAGGGCTGTAACATAAAGGGCTCCAGAGCCAGGCCAGAAAATAGGCGAATAAGGATAACTTGACCTCTGGGGCTGGGAAGAGTCGAGACACAGCCCGGCCAGTAATAGGAAGTGAAAATGGCAAGTCATCACTCAATAGTCTAATTCTCAAAGGCATTTAAGAGATCTTTTCATTGTTAGCATCTAAAGCAATGAGCAGAGTGCACCCATTGTCGAGGTGTGCTGCAGACTGACCCAGACCCTGTATGTCTAAAGAGCACTTGAACCCCAGCCCTTTGAGTGACCTCCTCTGCCTCGACCCTACTCAGAATTTCTTAGCCTCCTCCACACTCGCACTGCACCAGGTCTGAATCTAATTTCTCATTCTGATGCCAAGCATAACTCACAGGGAAATGTCAACTGTTAGATCAAGCCGTCACACTGCTGCGGTGGTGAAGCTGGCTTGATTCTATTAATTAGAACGGAGAGAAGTCATCGCGACTTCATATCGATGATAATTGGTCAGTGCCCCGCCTCTCGTTCATCTTCCGTGACTCTGTGACGGAAATTCTGGTGTAAACAGATGAGAAGCTCTGTGATTGTTTGCAATGTGTGTCTCATGAAAAATAAATTTTAGTCTTAGATAAGGTTGTAAATAATTCTTCTGGGAGAGAGGCAGAAAATTCTAACCAGTCAATGATGCACAGCCACAAATACAGCCGCAGTAAGACGTCCTGACCACTGGGTGGCAGCATTGTAACACTAAAGGAGCTCTGACCTTGAAGTCTGTTTACAGAAAAACTGGGCTTAGTTTCAAATCAACCTACAGCTTTCTACATCTCATCCCTACATGGTTTTTTGTTTAAATATAATCTTTAACTATTATTATTTAAATTTATTGTTAATGCTACTTAAGCCAGTCACTCTTCAATAGGTCATCTGTGTTTAAAATGCTCAGATACTGACATTATTCAGAGTATGAACCAAGCAGATTGAAATCACCTAAAAGTATTTTAGTGAAGCAGTAGCCTTAATTGTTATTATCTTATTTATAGGCTCCCGGGTGTGCCAATAGTATCGCTTCTGTAATGGAAAGTCTAGACAACCAGATTTGCGGTCTAGAATCTCAGCAGTGCAGTACAATAGCTCAGGAAAACATGAACAAAAAGTAAAAAAAAAAAAAAAAAAAAAAATTCTACTTTAAAATTCAAAAATCAATTGGACTGGGAGTGTGCCTCAGTAATAGAGGCTTGCCTAGTGTGTGCAAGACCTTGGGTTGGTCCCCAGCACTGCAAGTAGGTACAGAACTGCGTGATGCATGCTGCATGCTCTAGAGACCCCACCTCAGCGCGGGACTCACGGTGACGCTCACACGGCCATGCTCACCAGGGGCCTGAACCTCTCTAACCATCTCTTTTTACCCTCTCTCCAAGGTTCCTGTCCACCCCAGTAAACTGCTTGCTCACAAATTTGTAAGAAAATATTTTACCATTGAAAATGTATTCCTGTAAGAGATCACGCTGATTTTAAGAATGCCCCACAGACTCATAGGTTGGAAAGTTTGGTCACCAGGGAACTGTTTGAGGAGGATTGGAAGGGCTAGGATAGCGGTTCTCAACATGTGGGTGGCGATCCCCTTTACATTATGCTTCATAACAGTAGCAAAATTACAGTTATGAAGTAACAATAAAATAATTTTTTGGTTGGAGGGGTCACAACCTAAGGAACTGTATTAAAGGGTTCTTGGGTAATTTCAGCCTTAAGAAGGCTGAGAATCACTGGATTAAGAGATGTGGTCCCTGGAAAAGATGTGGCTTCTTGGAAGAAGTATGTTGCTGGGGGTGGGCTTTGAGGTTTCAAAAGACCACACCAAACCCAGTGTATCTATCTCTGCTGCCACCTACAGATCAGGTTGTAAAGCTCCCAGCTACTGCTCCAGCACCATGCATGCCACCTGCCTCCATGCTTCCCGCTGTAATGATAGCTCGCCAAACTTCTGAAACCTTAAGCCAGCCCCAATTAAATGCTTTCTTGTATCTATTGTATGTGCATTGGTGTTTTACCTGCATGTATGCCTGTGTGAGAGTGTCAGTCCGATCCACTGGAACTGGAGCTACAGATAGTTGTGAGGCACCATGTGGGTGCTGGGTCCTCTGGAAAAGCAGCCAGTTCTCTTAACTGCTGAGCCATCTCTCCAGTCCTAAATGCTTTCTTTTATAAGAGCTGCCTTGGTCGTGGTGTCTCTTCACAGCAATAGAACCATCACTAAGACAGAAGGCTGAAGGGGCAAGGTTGATTGGTAGTTAAAAATTAACCAGACTAGCTTAATATAAAAGATACAGCTTTAATAAACAGAATGAAGGAAAACTTACACCAGAGTCCCAACGGTCCATCCGAGAATTCTGGGGCCAAGAAAGAGAGGAAGTGGCAAGCGCACCTTGATCTTTTATTTGTTTTGTGTGGCCCCAGGGGGACACACCCTAAGCAGAATGTGATTAGCTTAAGTTCCCCATCATCTCCCCCTTTGTCTAAACAAGATTGACCTAAACCCAATACAACTATATACAGTAGGAACAGATACCAACTATAAAATTACAAACAACAAACAGTATTAAGCAAGAAACATGTAACAAAAGTTTTACTAAGGAGTCTAAATAATGTAGAGGGTAACTACAACTATCTAATCTTCAACTCCATCAAAGATCTGAGAAGGGAAACAATATTACTTGAGTAAACAGGAAATGTAATCGAGAAACTTCCAAAATGTACAACAAATGACAGAGACAACTGATTACCTGGGCAATCACCCAAAATCTCATTTGCAATGTTGAGGGAACCAACTTTGGCTAAGGGCTAACCTAACTGACATGCCATTTTCAAAGGCAAGGAACCTTTTAGAACTATCTTACCCTGTCTTGGCAGGATAAGACAATCCTGTTTTTACCCATTTATGGATACTCTGTAACTCTGTCAGTGGTCGAGGTATGGGCTTTTCTTTGCCCAAAGGCCAGTTCTGCCAGGAAGAAGACAAGCTCCAAGTGGAGTGTCTTTGGTGCTCAACGTTCTCTTGGGAGTAGAGCGGTGATGCCAGGAGTGATGGTGTCTCGTTAGCATGAAATTCTAGGTTAAATTAAAGGCCATTTTTCACAGCTCTTTGAAGAGGTTGAAGATTATACTATCTATACTAAACATAATCTCTATGTATCTAAAGAACCGGATTAGCCTAAATATAGATATGACAAACATATATGACTATTGATTTATAATTCTCTATATCTATCTAACTTGAAGACTAAGAGAATAAACAACTGTGCAGTAAATGAGGACAATGACCTTCAAATGTAAACAATGTATATCATTACATAAATAATATACAAGTATCTTAATCAGAGGTAGAAATGTACACTGCAATATGATAAATATATGTATATATATCAATACAATATATATATCAAAACATAACAGAGGTAGAAGCATACTCACATACAATGTTCAATATACTAATATATCAATATACAAAAGTCAATGCCAACATAATTTTCTATAAACAATAACTCACAAATACCAATATATTATTATCCCATCACCAATTAATCCCTCTTTATTTTTTTGTTTGTTTATTTATTTATATATAAACATCCCTGAACCTATATAACACCTCCCTTATCCCCTCAACCCTATACCAATTATAACCAACCCCTAAATGATATCCCTAAACCTGAGGGAAAACTCTGTCGGGAGAGGGGACATCATCCTCTAAGATTGCATCCAGCTGTCATGGCGGGGGATGTTCCTCTTAGGGGGGTCCTGTGAAAGGAAATGGTGGTAAAATTCCAAGATCAATATTTGGTCTGAGAAAATTGCAAATAGTCTTTGAACGTTCTGAGGAGGTCCAGCCAGATTGTTGTCAAAAAATGTGCACCATATGAAACTGTCTTGTGCAGCTGGTACCAAAACATTGATCTAATAGTAGAGCTATCAACATCATGATATCATATTAACATTTCTTCATCCTGGAAACTTTAAAGATTACTGCAGGAAAATTTATTGTTTGTTACGGGAAAGTTAAACATTATCTACAAAGACATATACAGATATATATTCAATGAAAGGTGTAATAAAGACAGAAACAAATATGAGGAAAGACAAAGAAAGTTTATCAATTATTATTAATATTATTATTCTTATTCTGACCCATATCATGACTCCTGACATGAGACAGAAACTCTGAGATATCTCTTATCAACAGGCTTGGAATTGGAGAGGGACTGAGCCAGAGTCCAACTTCAAAACCAGCTCTATATATTTATAAATAAATGTCTTTAAATACATGTTAGAAAAAATGTTTATACTTACTGAACCTATTTAGTTTTGTTGCTCATCCATATTGGGTTGTAACTAGTTTCCATCCATCAGCCCTAAGATCTGTCACCATTCTCCATTTACCAGATTTTTTCTTAACAACAAATACAGGAGAATTCCAAGGGCTGGTAGATTCTTCTATATGTTGAGCATCTAATTGCTCTTGTACCATCTGTTCTAAAGCCTGCAACTTTTCCTCAGCTAAAGGCCATTGCTTAGTCCATATTGGTTTCTCAGTCAACCATTTTAGAGGCAGGGCTGTTGGTACCTCTGAAGGGCCATCAATTGCTTTGTGTTCTTGTACTGCCCTAACGGCCGGTTTCTGCCATCTGTAATATCTTTTAATATTTTCCTCAGAAATATAGGCTCTAGAAGCAGCAGGAATGTTAATTTGGGTATTCCATTGCTGCAATAGGTCACAGCCCCATAAATTCACAGCAATATTGACTACATATGGCCTTAGTTTTCTTGGTTGTCCTTCTGGCCCTATGCATTCAATCCATCTCGTGCTTTGTCTTACTCGAGATAGAGTTCCAATTCCCAGGAACTGAATATCTACCCCCTGAAGAGGACAATGCAGATGCCAATATTCTGGAGTAATGATTATTTACCTGTGAGTGTTTTGCCTACATATATGATTGTATACCACATGTGTGCTTGGTGCCTGCAGAGATCAGAAGAGGGCATCCATTCCTCTGGAACTGGAATTACAGATGTTTGTGAGCCATGATGTAGGTGTCTGGAATCGAAACTGGGTCCTCTGGAAGAGAACAAGAGCTCTTAACCTCTGAGCCATCGTTCCAGCCCTTAGGTCATTCTTGCATTGTCCCACTGAGTAGCATCTAACTTCCTTCAACCCACCATCCATCTCATCAGATAGCTGTTCAGCCACACTGATTCTCTGGTACTCTCCCCTAAATACACTCTTCCATCCTTTTCATGGGCAGGCTGGCAACTTGGCAGTGTTCTTTACCATCTTGGAATAAGGAAGGTCATTCTTCCAGTCTCTGATGCTGGACTCTTCTGAGATATCACGAATCATGAGAACAACCTTCACTTTGCATTCCCTTTTGTTTTCTGAGGAAGGGTCTCCAGGAACCGAGTCTGGCCTCACATTCACTATGTAGCCAAAGACAACCTCAAAATCCTGATACTCCTGCCTCACCCCTCAAGTACTGAGGTTACATGGTCACCACCATTTCCAATTTATTTCCACCTCTTAGGAATCTGTTTCAACAACAGCTCACTTCTTGGTTCTGTTGCTTCTTATCACTTCTGTAGTTAGGACCAATTATACTTTGCTCAATTATAAAGAACAGGAAAAAGTGGAAATATATTCCCTCACGGTTGTAGAGGGAGTAAGAAATCTAAGATCAGAACAAGAGAGGTTTCCGTGTCCGGCAAAGACCACTCTCTTCTTCGAAGGCAGCGAGTTGCCCCTCACACAGCGCGACAGCGGACAAGAGAAATCGAGCATGCTAGCCCCTTGCCCTTTCACTGGCTGCACGTCCCCAGTTCTGCCTTGTTGTTTCATAACAAAGGGGCTCTGCACCCACTGGGGACATCTCTAGATCTCCTAAAGTCCTTCCCTCTTTTCGTGTTTCTTTTTTTGAGAAAGGGTCTCAGAATCATTATGCAGCCCAGGCTGGTCTCAAACTGGATCCCCATGCCATGGCTGCCTAAGCACTGGGAATAAGACATGAATCTTCAGATCCAGATACAATCTGTACCTTATGATTTACCTTGATAATTAACCTCTGGCATACAAATTTGGGAGACACTCGAATCACAGCAAAGGTTCCCATCTTGTTGGGGGGGGGGTGTCTCAGGTCACTCAGACTGGTCTCAAAGCCAAGAGTTCCCACCTCAGACTCCAGAGAAACTGGGGCTATGGAGTGTGTCTTGGTGCCCAACTTTGGTTTTTTTGTGTTGTTTGTTTGTTTCGTTGGTTGGTTTTGTTTTAATGATCAAAATAACACTTGGTGTTTTTTTTTTCTTGCTGGTTCTTTCTCCATTACACAAATTCCACAGAGCAGAGTCCTTGCATTTGTACTTGGGAATCCATCATTGGACAAAGCAGTATTCGGCCAATAAGCTGGGGCTGGGGTGGTTAGACTTAATCTGTTTCATCCTGAGGGTTCACCTCCAAAGGAACCCATACCAAGATGGAAGGCAAGCCTTCCCCCGCATCCATTCTGAATGGAATCATAGAAACTAAGTACTGACAGAGTTATAGTAATCATTTTCACCCCCAGGTCTATCAGTCATGACTTCAGAAATAAAATCGACTCTCAGAACACCCTAATTCAAGCTCAATACTATTGTAATTGTGAAGAAGGGGTTCTTTCCACTGGAGATAAAAAGCTGACATCGTGAATCACTGAGTCCCATGAGATGCCTACTTGCTCTGTAAGATTTCTAGAATACTGAACGGCTGTGGTGAGCTCTGCACACACGCCTGTGCTAAAACAGAGTAACTATTATCGGGGTCCTGGGTGCCAGGAAGCAAGGCTTCGCCCCAGGGTGAAGGATTTGGCACTGTCCACCTCACCTATTGGTGTTTTAAGGAATAAGGAGTTCTCCTCTTTCCTCAACCCAAATCCCCACTTATTTGTTCATCTTTTGTTTTATTTTGTATTATGTTCTTTCCCTACGACAAAACCTATAGGAAATCTGCAGAACAACTAAGAGACAAAACAAGAAATCAAAATCACACCCAGAAATTCTAAGGCACATGAAGGGGGCAGAGTCCATAAAGTAGAGCTTTATGAACTGACAACCTTTCTAAAGACAAGATTCTACATCTCAAAAAGCATCACAGTGTCGCCATTGGCATCCCAAAGGGCACTCATTGGTGCTTTTTACAACACTGAAAAGTTAGAGCCTGGAAAGATGGTTCAGAGCATTGGTTAAGAGGATTGGTTGGTCTTTCAGAGGACTCAGGATCAGTCCCCAGCTCCCACATGGCAGCTGACAACACTGAAAAATTAGACATAACAATGCCAACAGAGTTGATAGTTTAAGTCAATTGACAGTGAAATTTGCAGCCCTTGATAAAGTTTGATAAAAGCTGAGGACGATACCAAACATGTTTGCTACAACGAACAGAAAAGACAGGTTCTAAAATAGCCCGTGCTAGGAGTCTATGTCCATAATACATCCTGAAGGACACATATAAACACAGGACTACCTCTGAGCCACACAAATATAGCTGAATCTGTGTTCGCTCCTTTTTCATTTTATTTTATTCTCATTTTTTTTAATAAAAGTATGTACTTATATTGTTCCATACCAAAATGTTTTGGAGTTAGTCACACTGAAGCCCACTTAATTGCTTATTAACATCAATTGCTAAACTTGGAAGTCTGGAACACCAGGGATATACCAGCCTGAATGAACAACAAGAAAGCTAAAACCACAGCCACAACACACCCCAGCAAAGAGAGCATTTCTAAGAAGAAACCCAAGCTGGCAGCAGAGTGACTAAATCCTGTTCAGAACCATTACTGTTTTAGATAAACAGAGGAGCAGAGAGATGCAGAGAACATCCACCCAGTGTCTACCATATTGATTCAAAGAATAAACATCTTTATAAAAAGCAATAAAACTGGTCCAAAGCGCTGGCGTTTTATAGCTTGTGGGTCCCAACATTCCTAGTCCATGGAAACCTAAGCTATCTCAGATTTTCAAAGGCCTATCCTTGCCCTGGTGCAGAGAAAACTGCCGTGCGCATGGGAGAGAATATCTGTCCTTCAATAGATGAAGAAGATCAAACAGGCTCCCTCTTGTCTGTCAAGTGGACTTGTTTTACTATTAGAACTTCTTTCTTTGTAAATCTCAATATGTTTAACAGAGATTTTAAGTACTAAATCTCAGAAGAGGTTCTGGGAATGACAGGAATCCTTGATTCCCCTTTCTAATCTCAGCTTCCGGTCCTGTCTGCCTTTCCCCAGAGTACAGTGTGTGTGTCACACATATACACCACTGTCTAGTGTGTATTCAGACCTCCAGGTGATCAGGTGACAAAGCAGGGTGTTCTCAACCAAAACCATTCTTTCTCATACCACTACATGGTGACCACATTTTATTTGTTTGTTTGATCAAATTTTGATGTGGGATTCCCCTTTGTATGCTATCGATATCTTACTATTATTGATTAATAAAGAAGCTGTTTCAGCCAATGGCTCAGCAAAGCAAAGCCAGGCAAGAAATCTGAACAGAGAGATATAGAGAAAGTAGGCAGAGTCAAAGAGATGCCATATAGCTGATGAAGGAGAAAGACACCATAACAGAACCTTACCTAGTAGGCCACAGCCTCATGGCAATATACAGATTAATAGAAATGGGTTCATATAAGATGTAAGAGTTAGCTAATAAGAAACTCAAGCTACTACTAGGCTAAATAGTGTTGTAATTAATATAGTTTCCGTGTGATTATTGACATTCAGATGGCTGGAAAATGAACGAGCAGTCTCTACCTACAATTGGCACATCAATGTGAAGCAACTACATCCACATAAAACCTAAGAGAGCTTGGGAAGGAATTCTAGACACAAAAGGACAGAGCTAAGCATGGCTTTTTGGTAGCCATAATTTTTTAAAGATTTGCTCTGTTTGCTAGAAGCAAGCAAAGGCACAATTCCTTTAAGAGAAGGCTTCCTGACTCAGTGGTAGCAGCAAAAACTGCATGGCTCTTTTAAGAAGGCTTCCTGGTTAGTGTTAGCTGCACAAACAGCTCTGGCTCTTTCAGGAGGTTGAGCACTTGAATGGGGTTTGTGGACAGTGTGCTGCAAGTTACTTGGTGGCAGCATGGACCAACTACTTCTCAGAATTAAGGTAGTGAGGACACCAGAGCTGGTGGTAAAGGTACCTCCATCATACTGAAAGGCTGAGAGAGGTGGAGCCACATTCAGGGCTGCTGTGACCAATCTGCTTATCACTTTAAATGCACTCCTGGTCAGAAAATGATTAAAAATACACAATAAAGACAGATTCAGATAGAAATAAACCTCTGAATGGGTCGTACTTTGTTTAAAAAAAAAACGTACATAGGTTTGAGAGAGAGAAGAAAAGGAGTATAGGCAGTTATAAAACAAAATAGTTTTAAAAAATAAAACAAAGTCTTTAAAGAAACAGAGTATAGAAAGTCATAGGTTAAAGAAGTAACTAGAGTAAAAACTAAACCATGTAAAGATGGAATATACACAGAGAGTCTGGATTATGCATGTTATTGTGTTTTCTTTGAATTTTTTTGACTGTGAAGGATCTAAAGACAGAGAAACATTTCATTGCATGGGCTGCTAAGCTAAATCAACATATATATTTTAAAGGTATCTTGACTCCAAAGTTTGGGTCTAAGGATATGTTGCCTTGGGGGAAAAAAAAAGACTTTCTGCTTTTGTTTCCACAGAAGATGAGAACCTGGGTATTTTTTTCTGGCTAATGTGGTTTGATCAAACAAGACCCCCAAAGCAATGACCCAGATGGTCCAATATCCATGACAGCTTCAAAAACTGCTGACTGAGATGAACCTACCAGACAGGATACTTCATAAAAGGCCTGATTAACAGTGCCCCCAACCAGCAAGAAGTAATCTCGAAAACAATGCTCAATTTGTTAATAAATGATTGCTTATAAATGTTTGTTTACATTTAAAGGGAGATATGCTATAGAGATGAATACTTTGCATTGGTGTGGATCTTGGTTTATTGATACAGATTTAAGGCAAATTTTGTTATATAAATATTTATACTCTTAATTAGATATTGTGTTTGTGCAGCTCACTTAAAAATGTAATTTATAATTAAGAAATATAGGTTAATAGATAGTCATCTATAATAGTCAAGCTTGTAGTTATGTTAGCGAGGTTTTCTAGATGTACAGAGATAGATTTCAGATGAACAGGTATTCTTCAAACCCTTCAAGGACTAACAGAATATAACATTTAAAATGTTTTAAAAACTTAGGTCTTTACATGGTAATGAGACACATCTGCTCCTGACAGCATCAATCTACTTCACAAGGATGATGGGCATCAAAAAGGCTCCTTATGGAGTTTATTAGTCACTTGGGCAAGAAACTGTGCTTGCCTAGACTGCTTTATGGTATGCTGTATGAACTGGATGTGCAGGACCCACAGAAAAGTGACTGCTGAACTTTCCAAAAGACAGATGGTCCTTCAGGGTTCCTGCTTCACAGAAGAAACTGCCACACATTGTAACATGAGGGGGCCTGTTTGTTAAGGGTTTTTCTGTCCTGCCCACCCCCCCCAGATGTTTAGTCCCAGAGAAAAATCACACTGAGATCTCTATAAGTTATAAAGCTGATTGGCCCATTAGGTCAGGCTTCTTACTGGCTAACTCTCACATCTTGATTAACCCATTTCTCTGATCTATGTTAGCCATGAGGCTCAGTACCTTTTTCAGTGGGGCAGTTCACATCCTGCTGCTTCGGTGATCTGGGCAGGAGTGGGAGGAATCAACTTCCTCCTTCCCAGAATTCTCCTGCTCTCCTTGCATCATTTCCACTTCCTGTCTGGTTTTCCCGCCTACACCTCCTGCCTGGCCAATCAGCATTTATTTAAATCATGATTGACAGAATACAGACAATTCTCCCGCAACACATTCTGCATGATACAGAAGAAAGTGACTGACAAACTGCCAAGATATGTAAAACAGCCTTTCAGATTTCCTGCTTCATGGAAAAGTCTGCTGGATACTATGGGCCTGTAGGCTGAAGATGGATGCTCCAGCTTACAAAACTTTGGGTGACTGTCCAGGCAGTGAAATGTCTCTGTCAATTCTAGAGTTTTGAAAGTTGTTTTAAATGCATTTCCTGTTTACTTAAGTAAATTATATCCTTCTGGAGTCTTTGATGAATTTGAAAACTAAACAGTTATAATTTTCCTTAGTGATGATAAAAGATAATTTAGATATGAAACTTTCCAGATGCAAATAGACTAAATATTGTAAGTATAAGTCTTGCTTGATATCTGTTTTGTTTTATGTAATTTTGCTATGTTAAAGTTAAAAACTTCCTTTTTATCTAGACAGAAAAGGGGAGGTGATATGGAATTCCCCTCTGTATGCTGTGAATGTGTTTTATTACTATTGGTTAATAAAGAAACTGTTTCAGTCAATGACTTAGCAGGGCAAAGCCAGGCAGGAAATCCAGAGCTATGCAGAGAGAGTAGGCAGAGTCAAAGAGACGCCATATAGCTGCTGAAGGAGAAAGATACCAGAACAGAACCTTACCTGGTAAGCCACAGCTTTATAGCGATATGCATATTAGTAGAAATGGGTTAATTTAAGATGTAAGAGTTAGTTAATAAAAAGCCTGAGTTAATAGGCCAAACAGTGTTGTAATTAATATAGCTTCCGTATGATTATTTGGGTTTAGGCAACTGGAAAATGAAAGAGCAGCCTCCAGCAATAAATCTGGCCTCAAAGACTCATTGCTCAATTACCAAAATGCTACAGAAACAAAAATGTGGCAAATGTACCTCTTCATAATTGATTCAATTGTTAGTATGTCTCAAATTCCTTATTACTACACCAACCAAACCTGTCTTGGTTTAAATAAATAAGACCCTATTTAGGACATCTCAACCAGCTCTACTCATCTTCACAGGCAACGACTATGGACGCTTTCCCCACAAAGGGGTCCAAATGCAAGGGGAGTCAAAGACTGTGCCTGCCCTTGTGCAACAGCAGAGAACAAGCTTCCTGTTTACAAAGTGTTTACCAGACTTATAGCACTGTGTTATGATTTAAAAAAAATTTTTTAAAAAAACCCTCTTACATTCTAAATGGCTAGAACTGTTCCTGAGCCCCACGGTCAAAGTTAATACTGCACCTTTAGGGTGTACAAAAGCCTTAATACTGATGTCCTGCTGTGCACTTAGCCTGCTTGTTTAACCTGCCTTTAAGAGAACACGGTAGCAACCAACCTTACCTGCCTTGGGTTTCCCATGCAGTCAGCTTTTAAAACCTAAGTGATTGCATAGCTGCAATATTAAAGTATGTACTCTCCCTGGCCCAGAATAAAACACGTGTGTTCATCGTTTGCTGAAAATGGCAGACACAGAGGTTGAAAGTGATCTTATTATAAAGTGAATGTCCACTATGCATGTGGGACTCAACATTTGGATATTACCTGATAAACTATATTAGAATACTGCTGGTTATCTGGGTCAGCTGGAGTCTGAATTACCCTTGCAAGACTCTGGTTCCTGGGAAGTGTCCCTTATTCCTTCCCCTATGTGAAACTTCCTAAGATAGTCAATAAATATGGAGCAAAGCCTTAGGGGTAGACAGACGGTGACAGACAGACACACGGACAGCTTCACAAAGCAGTCTTCAGAAAGGCACAGATTCAAACTCAGACAACAGACAGAAAAGGGACAGAAGACACAGCAGTACAAGTAGAGAATTCAAATCTGGGCTCACTCTTGGCTAAATGACTCCAGGGGGAAATGCTTGTATTTCTTTCCTTAATGTGACACCGATCCATTACTGGTGACTCAGAGTGAATCATCAATGCATTTAATCCACACAAGATTATCCTTCCCTTGAAGACCGTGAACACTTACAATTTGCAGGATTTATTCTTTTGATATTCCGGATCCTAACCTCAGGTTTGCAGTTGCGATGCTCGGTTGTGAAAATCCGCAGTCCTAGGCAAGGACAGCGCTAGCATTGATTTAAAATCCCCGCACAGATAACATTCCCTTTTGTAAAGAGGCTTTCTGAGCCCTGGGCAATTCATTCATCATCTTTAGCTTTTGCTGAGGAAAAAAGCTAGCTGTTCACCTCTCTCTAAAGATCAAATCCACTGTGTTCAAGACAAATTGCTTCCTTCTTAGGGGTTTAAAAAATTATTTACTTCTAAGTCCTAATGAAGATATATCACTTCACAGACCAGCGAAAAACAGTCCCAGGTACAGCTTTTGAGTGAGCCCCAGGAAAGGTCAGAAAGGTTATAACATAAGAGGTTTCCACTGCCTCAAACCATCCTTTAGAGCTGCTACAAGCTCTGCGGGCCATGCCAGGCAGCAGCTCTGGTGGGTGGCAGCAGGGTCACCCGTGGAAGCCACTCATATCTCTAACAACAGAACAATCAGATGGCTCCGCTTCCAGGAGGATAATTCCACACTCCTTTCAAACCTCGCGTTCAGAGGCAAAACGGCAGCAGGACGGCTTTTGACAATGGATGCTGCCGGTCTCAGTTCCTCGCGCCCTTGGAAGGTGAGAGGCTAAGGTGTTCCACTAGACAAGGAGCAACTCGGAGACATCAAGGCCCAGAAGATCTCAAACCACTCCATCAAGTCCAAGTAAAGATGTCACTTTGAAGGGCAGAGTTTAGTTCCTTCTTTTCTCGCTGAACGTCAGAGTGGTGCATGACTCGGCAGTGCGTCTTGACGGAAGAGAGAAGAGGGAAGAAGCTCAGGCACTTGGGCACTCAGCGTGACGGTGCCGACAAGGAGGAGGTTTCCTCGCTGTGATGGCTGCATTGCAGTCTGTCCAAGGGTAGAACTGATCCTGGGTACTAGCTAGTGACCAGAACACAGATACCTTAACAACCCCATTTGGAAACTGAGTCTTTATTACCATCAGGGTACACCAGCCCTCATTCTCCTTACTCTGGGAAGCATGGACTTAAGCCCAGACTTTCCAAACCTCCCTCAGTGGAACGCTTTAGGAGGGATTAGAAGCATAAATAATCTAGAGAAAACCTACACACCCCGCCCTGACTTAACCCAGAAAGCTATGCCTATCCACTTTACAGAACTCATGGTTTGTAATACATGTTCTACCCCTACTAATTCTATACCTGTAAATGTCTTAAATGGGGAAAAAAAGGAACAAGAAACAAACAAAAAAAAACCCACAGGTGAGAGAATGGTAGAGTCAAGAAATCAAGCAGATATCCAACATTTGGGGTCTGGAGAGAGAAAGGGGGAGGTGGGGTCAAACTATCCCACTGCCCTGAAGACACTGGTAAGAGCTGGTTCCCCACCGGCACCTAAGGAAAACTCTAGATGGACATGGTGACCCAACATGGGTCCTTCTTTTGAGCTGTCTTTCTTGTAACAGCTATAGATGATGTGTGACAGCTATAGATGATGTGTGACTTTGTCTCATAAACACACTTCTGCTCCAGTCAGTTGGCCGAGCCACTCTTCCTCTTCTTCTAACACAAGCTCCTGCCATTCCACGGGAATCCGTTCTGCAATTAGTGAAATCAGTTTGGCCCCACCCAATTGGGCAGCCACCAGATTACCCCACAGAGCCACCACAGGCTCCTATCTGTGACCAGTTTGGGTTCCCCATACTGGAAAGTCATGATTGACTACGAAATATGGGCTTTTGTAAAAGAGAGGCATGCCTTTAAGTGTGTATTCTCTCTCTCTCTCTCTCTCTCTCTCTATATATATATATATATATATATATATATATATATATATATATATATATACGTATATATATGTACGTTGGTGTTTTGCCATGAGTGTTGGGTCTCCTGGAAGTAGAATTACAGACAGTTGTGAGCTGCCATGTGGTGGCTGGGAACTGAACCCGGGTCCTCTGGAAGAGCAGTCAGTGCTCTTAACCACTAAGCCATCTCCCCAGCCCCAAGTCTGTATTCTCTTAAGAAATACTGGAGGTCACATTGTTCGCGTCCCTTGCTGAGCTTGTTCAGCAGAAGATGCTGCAGGAATCACAGCTGAAGTGTCCTCGGACATCATTCAAGTCGCCTTCATCTTGAGGAAGCAACATCCAGGCTCCACTACGGCTCAGTCTGGAAAGCACTCAGACAAACATTAAGTCTCCGGTCTATAGTCCCAGTTCTGAACTCCACTCTCACATTTGATCTTTTGTTTCACCTCTGGCTCTTCTCCAATCTCTTCATGGGTCCATGTTTCTGTGTGTTCCTCTCTTATCCTCAGATGTCAGACTCTCCACCGGGTTTCCCTTAGGGTCTCAATATAAAAATAGTTCTTTTTTTTTATATATAAAGCAAGTTTATTTCCACAGAGGAGGTGTCTTATGTTTATGTCCAGGGAGAAAGCAGAAAGAAACTCCCCTTCTCAGAACTGGGTCCCTGAGTCCTCAGCAACAGTTATGTTGTGTTCCACCATCTTTACTGGGGACCAAAGATGTTGGGATCGTGAAGAGTCAAACTAGTCACCAGTTGTTCAAAGTTACCCAGGCTCCAAGGTGGACATGACAGATTTTCAGGGCCAAGAGACCTGCTGTTAGAGGGGGACTGATTGAAGGTGAGCAAGATATCAGTTAGGTACTGGGGCAGCCGAAGCAAGGCCTGATGTAGTGTGACATCCTTTGCAACCTGCTGGTTTTCTTTAGCTACCTGCTGCTTGCCAGAAAGGAACCAGGCATCTTGACAGCTGCCCCTCAGGGATAAGTTCTCCAAACAGAGAGGCTGCACAGATAACACGTGCACGGCCCTAGCCCCCTGCACCCCGCCAACGTCCTCAAAATGGTACCGCGCAGCCGCTTCGCCCCGCACGTGGGCCTGCAGCTCCAGAAGTTCCACGATCAGACTCTGGTCGGTCATGGGATGGCAGAAAACTTCTTGGCTGTCCAGGACCGATCGGAGGTCGCTCACATCAATGGCCCCAGGCGGGAGGATGGCAGAGAAGGCGCCTCCGAACAGTGGACAGTTTCGACAGACTCAACTATGGACATTAGCGAGGTTTTAAAGAAACCTATATGGGCCTTTGAGGCATCTCTTCCTCTGGGGTTCCGGAGCAGCCACCACCTCCTCCCCTATAAAAATAGTTCTTAATGTACCTATATAATGTATTCTTTTTTTGTTTTGTTTTGTTTTGTTTTTGTTTTTGTTTTTCGAGACAGGGTTTCTCTGTAGCTTTGGAGCCTGTCCTGGAACTAGCTCTTGTAGACCAGGCTAGCCTCGAACTCACAGAGATCCTCCTGCCTCTGCCTCCCCAGTGCTGGGATTAAAGCTGTATGCTTCCGCCGCCCAGCCTGTGATGTAGTCTTATGGTAAGCCTCAGAACACGCCCGTCAATTACCCAGAAGTCAGTGAACATGAAAACATTATCCATGGTATCATGCACTTTATATTCTTTACTCCTGTGGAGATAATATGGAAATTGTTCGTATTTTTGTTAAGTTGTTTTCAGGGTGGGAAATCAAACACACACTAAGCAAGCGTTGTCACCCAGCTAGACCCCATGTGTACCCTATAGCCTGCTTTTGTAAGTTTTGAACCAACCGCATGCGTGCTATTTCAATCCAGGATGAATTCTCTACTCAAAGAAGCTGCTCGTCTGAGTTTGGGTCAGCGTGTTGAACCCTACAGCAGGCCTCCTTGCCCGCATTCTCCGTACCACACAATTCACACGGCTGCTGACTTAACTTTCTAAAACACGGGGAGAAAGACTACTCCCCCCGCCCCAATCCTTCTGCTGCTCTCCAGGCTTAGGATCCCACACCCTGCTTTGGCCGAGGTTAGCGCTCCTGTCCCAGCCATCCCATCCTACAGCCCTCACCATCCCTGAGGTCTCAGCACCCTGGGCACACTCCATGGAAACCAAGCTTCTGGGTGCCTAGTCCTGTATCCGGTGTATCTTCCCTACTTTGCCTACCTGGAACAGTCTTACACAGCTCCCATGATGCTCCTCTTCTCCATAACCTTTCCTGCTTCTAGTGTAATCAGATTCCCTCCTTACCAACTGCTGGGCCACTTCTACAGTTCTGAAATTCTTCATATGCCTTGACACTCGCATAAAAATCAGACAGCATAGGTGTCTCTCAATTCTGAAACCTCTCCTTTAGTTATCTTTCCAATGCTAAATTTTACACAATAAATGCCATCCAATAACTATTTGTGGAGAGGAATTTAATCTCTGGCTTACCACATAGACTCAAGTGTTCAATTAGCCTTAAAATCCACACCCCAGTGGTCAGTTCCATTTTCCCCTTCCTAGCTATGCCCCCTGTCAGTCACCAGGAAGCCAAACTGAGATCTCTCTTCCTGAAACTTGCAAGTGGAAAGTAACATCCCTGGTTTCAGGGGACAGAGGGTTATGGACCAGCTGCTGCTGTTCTGAACAGTTCCGCTGGCAGGAAGGACCACTCCAGGGTATCCTACCGCGGTCTCAAAACTATCAGAGAAAGCAACTGAGAGCTGCCCAAGGCCCTTTCAATACAGTTCCTCACGTTGTGGTGATCCCTAACCATAAAATGATCTCATTGCCACTTCATAACTGTACTTTTGCTGCTGTTTTGAATTGTAATGCAAATATCCAATATGTGAGTCCCAAGGAGGTTGCAACCCAGAGGTTGAGAACCACTGTGGTAGAGGAAAGCGAGAGACTGCCAACACAGTCTGCTGGGCAAAGGCGAGCCCGTCATTAAATGGTAATTTGGGCAAAAGCGGAATACTTAGTGAATTTTGCCTGACCCCTTGAATTCTATTTCCCTTCCAAAGAAATTATATACATTTCTGCTCAGAGCTTTTCTCCAAGAAGCACCAAATAATATAGCCGTCCCCGTTGTTTGGGGGTGGGACTCAGTCTAGAGATACTGGCTTCAGTAACTTCAATGTTCCAAGTCCAATGTTCAGTTTCCTCTTAAGGTGGCTTCAGAAGGGTGTCTTTATTGGCAGCTTCCGCATGTACTGGAGTGTAATTAGTGTTCTTCAGTAAAAAGCTGTCCCGTGGCCCTGCCAGACTGCTGAGCTCTCTTTCCTAGCGACCTGTGTCATTTTCTTTCTGGTGCTGGTTGCTGCTACCATGTTAAATGCCTGACCCCCTGAATGGAACTTATAAAGAGATCCGAACCCAAGAAAACTGAAAATAAGGACCGCAAAGAAAAAGGGAGGTCTGAAAAGATAAATATTCCAAGCTTAATCTAAAAACAAAAAACTGGAGGCTCCTAGTCTCAATCCTCCCAGGCCTCCCATGAATGTCAATGAGAAAAATCTTTTTATCTTTCAGTGGCCTACTTTGTAACCAGCTAATACAAAAAGAAAAGAGGACAAACAATAAGAACAGAGCTCAAAGCAAACCCGCCCCCACTCCTGGAAGTAATCAGCACTTGGGTTATAACTTCAAATCCCACTTGCCGGCAACCCCTCCCTCATGACTCCTCCATGGCTCTGACTGCAGATCAGCCACGCCTGTTCCCAGCTCTGGTTGATCGGGCAAACATTCTTCGTCCCACCACCACCCCATACTGTTTGTGAGGTTTATGTTTGGTTTTGCACAGGTCAGTAACTGTGCTTTATCATGGCTGCCTTTTGACTTCAGAAGGGTCTAAATAAATAGTTCAGAGGAGAGCATTTGATAGACCTAGACTCCAGCATTAAAATATCAAAGCTTTTGTTGACTATCATGGGGAAATGCGCAAAAAGCAAATGGTGAAGCCAGCGTTAAGCAGCTGGCTCAGAAGAGAGGGCGGCTGGCAAGCAGAGCTCTGTGGAGATGTTAACGAGCTCCACTTGATCATTCCCCAACGTTTGCACATGTGGGAACATTACATTGTATTCCCTGCATGCTATGGTTCATCTTTAGCATCAAATTAACAATATTTGGAGTCACCTGGGAGACACATCTCTGGGTAGATCACTGAGGGTGTGCCCAGAGAGGTTTAACCCTGAATGTGAGTGGCATCATCCTACATGCTAGGCACCCAGACTTAATAAAGGCAGGAAGAAGAGAAAGCAAGCTGAATGTTCTCTCTCTGCTTCCTCGCTGGAGATACAATATGAGTAGCTAGTTCACACTCCTGCTGCCACACTGCCAAGGTTTCCAGTCAAGCAGCCAAAACAGACCAGTAAGTTGCTTCCAGCAGATATTTTATCATAGCAACAAAGAAAGCGATTGCCTTTCTCAAAAATAAAACTTAAGGGGGCTGGAGAGACGACTCATTGATTAAAAGTACTTGTTGCTCTTGTAGAGGACCTGGGTTCTGCTCCCAGCATCCAATAGCTTTGTTAACTATTGGCTACTAAGACACAGGTTGACACCAACAGAATTCTTTATTAGCCAACTGGCGACTACACTGGATGCTTGGGACCTGAGTGCAGTCCTGAGCCTTTCTCGGGATGAGCTGCAAGCACACAAGCCATATCCTGGTTGACACACCTCAGCTAACAAGAACAGTTAGCCAGAAGCAGAACTTCAGAGGCCAAAAAGCAAGGTTATTACAGTTAGGGATTTTCCCAGAACTATGGGCTTTGATGGATTCAGTCTTAGTTCTTATCTTGGCAGGTGTTTCTGACTACACGATGGGTTCCAAGGCCTGAATGGTTCTTCCATCATGGAGTCAGCTGTGTTAAGGTCTGGGAAACTGCTAAGGTCTGGAGGCCTCTTACAATAGTGTCTAACAAATATCTGTAACTCCAATTCCTAAGGATCCAGTTCCCTTTTCTAGATACTGCATGTGTGTGGTACACAAAAGTTCACGCAGGCAAAATACACAAAGTAATCTAATTCAACAGGGAGACGGCTTAGTCAGTGAAGTGCTTGCTGTGTAAGCATGAAGACCGAGTTCAGATCCCCAGCACCCACGTAAAAGCAGGACGCAGTGGCCACACCTGTAACCGCGGAGAGGCAGCTCCCTGGAGCTCATTGGTCAGCTGATCTAACAAAATCAGTGAGCACGGGTTTAGTGAGAGACCCTGCAATGAAATAAAATGGGGAATAGTAGAGGAAGATGCCTAGTGTAGCCTCTGGCCTTACACACACACACACACACACACACACACACACACACACGCACGCACCTACAGATATATGCGCAAGTAAGCACACACACACAAATAAGTAAGTTAAAAAAAATCTGGCCGGGCGGTGGTGGCGAACGCCTTTAATCCCCCCACTCAGGAGGCAGAGGCAGGCGGATCTCTGAGTTCGAGGCCAGCCTGGTCTACAAGAGCTAGTTCCAGGACAGGCACCAAAAACTACAGAGAAACCCTGTCTCAAAAATCAAAACAAAAAATCTTAAAATTCTATAAAAAAGGGAACCAGAAAAGATGTTTCAGAAATGTCAGGACTGTTGAGGGAGGTCTTCTTTCCACAGAAAACCAGGTTGTCCCTCCTGCAATGTGTTGATTCCTGCAGCCTTTGTGCTTTTCTCTGGAATACAGCCTTTTTAGGCTGTCTCTCCAGCTGTGTCCCAGGGGCCTGTGAGGAATCAAGTTTCACCATAGCTCTCTGCTCATCATTTGACGCATAACCCAAGCCCTCACACAAACAGGCATCCCTATCCTATTTCTGCCACTTACCAGCACATGTTATCAAGAATCCTCTTTACAAGGTTTTGATCTTCACACTACAGGTAAATGTCTCAGTTATGAAAATACTCCAGTATTCAAGGTTCTAAAACTTATGGATGCTTCATAAAACTGCCAGCATTGCAAACAAACATCTTCATAACAAGAATGTCAGAACAATCATCAAGATGCTCCCGTAAACTTAATGGCACATCCTTTTTCCCTAAAGCACCCTAACAATTTGCTCACACTCTCTCTCTCTCCTCCTCCTCCTCTTCTTCTTTCCTTCTCTCTCCATCTCTTCCTCCCTCTCCTCCCACCACACACACAGAGGACAGTATCTTCAGCTTCATAAAACAAGTCTTTTTGAAGTACAATTTAGTCATTTTTACAGGGGTCAATTTCAGAGGATCTGGAAGTCACTCAAGAAACCTTTGCTTTCCCTCCATTCTTCTACCCACGGATTGATGAAACCCTATTACAACTTCAAGTGTCCTAGCTTAAAATATTTGCTAGGAACAAGAACAAAGAACAATAATATTCACTAGTGAAGACTGAAATTACCAGCACGTGGCAAGTTGGAATCTTGCAAACACCTATGTCATGGGTATTAAGATATCTTATAGTAGCAATACAGGAGCCCCTCCCGCCATGGCCAAGGTCTTGTTGGAAACAAAGTTAGCCATGTACCAGCTTTAACCAATGAGTGAACTTGAGGTGATTGTGTGACTTCTAAGCTCAGACATCAGTATGCTCTACAGCTGTGCTTGCTCACACTCCTCGACTGATACTGGAGAAAATTCCAAGGAAGTGCAGGGCCCCTTCCTAACCAGCCCCAGGGTGAAGACTACATGATGGCACCCAGGGAAGAACAGCAGCAGAGCCCCCTCAATGAGTCCAGCCCAGCTCTAGAAACAACAAATCAGGAGTTTAATCTACTAAACCTGGCAGCTGCTTATAACACAAGCAAGAGAAAAATGGGCCCTGGACCTGTTTCCCTGACTGCAAAAACTCAACAAGGAATAGATGGGGTTTTTCTCTGAAGCCTGTATTTTTAAACTTTTTTGATGATGATCTTAGTCATTTGGCCCTGTTTATTTCTAATCAGGACATCTGTCGTTGATCCCCCATATCTCTCTCTCTCTCTCTCTCTCTCTGTCTCTCTCTGTCTCTCTCTCTCTGTCTCTCTCTGTCTCTCTCTCTGTCTCTCTCTGTGTCTCTCTCCCTCTGTCTCTCTCTGTCTCTGTCTGTGTGTGTGTCCATTTATCTTATTCACGTAACCTTTATGTTCAAAGTCGCAGAATCCTACTTAATATTCTCCAGGTTATCATTCTTTCTCTCAAACACTATGTCAACTGTGAGATTAAGTTTCATACTGAGTCGGCATCCACACTCCCTTCTTAGCGAGGCCCTGCCTGGTGCACGAAGCATGGGAACGTCTACCCATCGATCCAATGCTCTATACACCAAAGACTGATCATAGAACATCCTTGTGTTTCTAAAACAAACATCAACCTAGAAAGCTCCTGGCATCATGCAAAGCCCGAGAAGAACTCCTGGGTTGGCCTCTGCCCAGCACTGTCCAGGAGAGCCACACTGAAAGCAGAACACACATCACGTGTGAGCCAACAACGCTTGCTGCTCCCTATCTGGTTTTGTATCTGAAGACCCTTCTCTTTAGGAAGCTTCATAAAAGGTCTGAGAAAGTTTCCAAGTATATTTGGGTTCCTGAAGGTTACACATAACCTCAATCTAATGTCCTCTAATGTCACCTAATGTCACGTAATGTCATCCCGGCTAAGCCTGCCTGTGATCTGGTTATTCCTTTCAAGGTGAGTTTCCCACAGAAATGCCTCCCTCGAGCCATCTGAAATAACTGTTTTGTAGAATAGCTAATGACAAAGGCAACCCCAAACAATCGAAATTGATGTGCTTGGAACCCGTCGGCACCACCAACTTCTGGATTTGCTGAGTTGACAGCAGAAGCGTGGTTTCTGCCCCATTCTCACTAAAGATGGATCCTGAACTTAACTAGGAAGATACATCAGAAAGTCTAACTGAGGATTCATACAAATTAATTATCTAGTATGATTCAAAAGAGCCAGGACTATTGAAAAGCAATAAAATGACTCCGAATTATTACAGACTAGAGATCAAGACCACACACTTTAAACCCCAGACAGTAATACAAATCAGAAACATTCATGGAATGGCAGGGACATTTAATAAAGTCTATAAATTGTGTAGTAATAGTATTGTATCAGAGATGCTTTTTAAATTTTTGATAGATCAGCTTTGAATAAGTAAAGTCTTATCCCTTGAGGAATCTGGATGAAAGATGAGAATTCTGTTTTTCTAAGTCTGAAATTACTTGAGTCTTAAAAACGAGAAGGTAAAATGTATTTAATTGTTAAGATTAGTAGGGTGGAAGATCACCGAGAGAGGATCTGAAGGTTAGCCAAGGTTTTCTGAAGCGCGCTTCAGTAGACCTTGACTGTGGCCCCGCCCCCACCAGTGCTAGGCTCTTTGATTGGAAGATGTCAAAAATATCCAAGTACCATTGATTGCGATTCACTTTGACTTTACAATATAAAACACTCCGCCTAATACCTTCTATTAATTTAAAAACAGGGGAGGTGCAGGGAGTAATCAGACAAACAGAACTGACTTCCAAAGAGACCCTTGAATCTTTAAAAATCAGTTAAAGACAGAAGCATCTAGAATGCGTGCTTTTAAAAGATGATTAATAAGAATTTACACAAAAACAGCATTTATACAAGCTTCTTGCTCAACTCTGAGTCAAGCTGAGACATTTGAGAGGCACCTTTGTGAGGAAAGGATTAGTCTAGAAATCTAGACTCATTAGCCACTAGATGGAGCCAGGACTTCAAAGATGGAATCCTCCTGACACCTGGTTGCATTCCATTACTCCTTGCCAGCTCCCCACTTTTAGAAACACTTCACTCAGCTTCAACTTAGCAGTCTCCCCTTGTATTTATGTTGGTTGTAACACACAGGTGTTTTCCAAGAAGGCCTCAGGGAAGAGGCCGCTTCAGTCCTTCCTTTCCCTTCTGTTAGGGTTTGTATGTGAGGAGGGAACCCACTATGATCCTGATCGTACACAGTATGATCAACACAGTAAACATTTCACAAGGTCTGTATTTAATCATGTATACTTTCTATTTCTGTTTACTCCCTGAAGCCCCAACTTCTAACACGTACAATGATAACAAATTTTTCTTCCCTAAGTCCCACAGTCTGTGAGCAAATGTACTT